>NC_079317.1:24161953-24475168 GCF_029931775.1 Euleptes europaea | reverse complement strand
TACTGCTACTCGGGTCAAAGTACTCGAACATGAACTCAAAAACCATTTAACTCAACTGATTGTTGTTCTTTAAACAAACCTCTTGTGTGTGACAGAAAAACTATTTTTGCAGCACAGCTGTAGAAGCAAAATACCACTGTCAAGATCACCTTAATTACCTTGCTGGTTCAGGCCGGAGTCCATCTATCCCACCAGTTAAACCAGGACTGTTAATAATTAGCATGAACACACTACAGGCATGCTTAACAGCCAGCCACCATAGCAGTGGTAGCTGTAAATCATCTGGCAATGGGGGGAAATGCTTCTGTGACCAGAAGAATTCAGTGTTGCATCACTGCAAGTTAAATTCTTCCAGTACTTGTGATTAGGGCTGCTGGTAATCCAAGTACTGTGCAAGTTACATCTTGTTAATTTCATTCTGTAGGGAAATGCAGGCAATGGAAATGGTCAACACAGAATAATATCTTAGGGACCTGGCATTTGGACAATCACAAGAGCCCTTATGCCTGCAGCAAAAAAGTATTTCAACCTGATTTTTAAAAAATTTCAATACCAAAAAAAAAAAAAAAAACCTGCACTGTCAGAACAAGGGCATAAAACTCATCAAGGTATTTCAACCTATTCTCTTCACTGTTACTACAAATATACTTGCAGCCATTCTTGAAATTTGCCACATGAAGCAAGCAGTTTCCCACCCCCACCCCCACCCCCAGGGCACAGCTTGCCACCCGCACAACTGAATCAGCCCTTTGATGGGATACATTTCTGTCTTGCTTACCAGCAAGACTGCTTTTGGCTCCAAATCCAAGATTCTCGTTTCACAGTTATAGTTTTATATACACACCAAGGCTGGGCAATTCCAGTGTGCCAAGTCACCTAAAGCACACCAGTGACATCTCAGCATTTAGAACACTGAGTCCTGCACAAGGCTGGCCATCCCTTAGAACATGTAATACCAGCTTCATTTAACAAGAGCACCAATGGCTAACATGAGATATTTCTCTGGTACACGTTTAAAGTTATCGCCCTTTTAATTCCTTAACGTTTAGAAGAACATAACTCCAATTTTTGACCCACTTCTCAGATGTCTGATTTTCCAATTGATACTTAAGATTGTGGTTATACATGGAACATTTTAAACTACATTTTTATTATTAAACAGTGAGGAAGTATCGACCCCTCCTAAACAATGTGTCACACTCAGAACAGAATGTTGTGCAATACAATACATGTGACTCTCCCCCAAATTCCCAATGAAATATGAATTTTACGAAACTATTTTAAAAGTAGGAAACTTCAAAGTAGGAAACTTCGCTTGGGAAAGGCAAGTCTACACAGGAAACACAAGCTGTAACAAGTCAGGACCTACATCTGCAATACAACAAGCATCAGTTTTCTTGTGAGTTCCCACCACTTTTCACAGCTTCAGAACGTCTAAAGAAACTGGCAATACTCTGAGGCATCTGGGCTCGCAGCCAGGAGCCTCCAGACCTCAATCTCTGATCTAACAAAAGCTCTGTGTGCAACCTGAACTTTGGGCAACAGCCATGCTTTTGTATACAGGTTTCCTCTCAACACCAGCATTTTCGTACCGTTTTCCACCGGGACTTCAAAAAGATTAAATGACAAGGTGCAGAACAAGAGATGTGTACTGTGCAGCCAAATATTTCAAACTTTACTCATTCTTCCGATGGTTCTCAGCAAAATACTGAATTAGTCAAGTCTTCAGAATATGCAGGGGCTGTTAGTATGTACACTTTTACTTAAACGGTAGAACCTTTATGAGTCAAGCAAATCAAAATGAGAGGGTTTTTTAAAAAAAAAAATTTCTCAAACCTAGAACAAATGCTTACAACTAGAAAGCCTCGTTCTTAACCCAATCTGATTGCAGTTTAAGTTGCCTTCTCTTCTATTCACTTCTACTCAACTGCAGAATACACACAGATTTCTCCCAACAGCTTCTATGAAACTGAAGGATCCCCTAGCTGCATTAACTATTTTTTAAGAGTGGCCAGTGATGAACAAGCCTTTGGGCCAAAACTGCAAGCCAAAAGACGGCATGTTTGAACACATGGCCAAATGGCAGAAGGACAGCAGTGTAAAAATCCTCAAATGTTTCAAGTACCTCCTGGAAATTGTCATTAACTAAGCAAATCCCATACTTGACATAGATCTCTTATGTGGAAAATGTGGGCTAACTACAATTTTTAGGCCCCTGACTGCTTCTAATCAGTGCTTCTTAATGAAAATATGGATTAAATCCATGCTGCCTAGTCAAGTGTTTCCATTTAACTCTAGCCCTTCTATAGTGATGCCACTGATATGTGGAAAGAAGAAAAGTTGGTTTTTATATGCCGACTTTCTCTACCACTTAAGGAAGAATCAAACCAGCTTACAATCCCTTCCCCTCCCCACAACAGACACCCTGTGAGGTAGGTGAGGCTGAGAGAGTTCTGAGCAAACTGTGACCAGGCCAAGGTCACCCAGCAGGTGTCATGTGTAGGAGTGGGGAAACCCAGTTCTCCAGATTAAAGTCCACCACTCCTACCCACACTCTTAACCACTACAACCCGCTGGCTAGAAACTAGAACAAAGAGGCACGTGAAAAAAGATTCTAGTTTAATCCACCCTGTTGCTATTTAGGAGTAGGTTTGTGAGGTGTGAGGGAGAGACTCTCTGAAAAGATGTGTGTGTGTGTGTGTATAAATTTATCTGGATACATGATGATTGCTTCGGTCTGATGGGTTTGCCCATTCTCTGCTCACCAGAACACTGCTGACATTTACACAGATTCATATATCTTGAGTAGCAACTAGGCCTTCACACACTGGGATGAATAGGGAACAGGCAAGTAAGCACAGATTCACCACCTCAACTACAAACAGCGTTGAGTTATGGTATCTGCTTCTGTGGGGAGAAATTAGGGAGCATAAGAACTGTGGAAACTGCTGATGGGACTGAAGGCCTATGAGTCATGTATTAGTACCGTGGATTTATATGAAAGTGAGTCTTGTCAAAAAGGACGGGTGGATTGTACTGCTATTACACTGGAACTTGTATCATATCCCAGATTGCTGTTTTGACTAGTGACAAAGATATACAAGACTAACCCATCCTCTTTTCCCCTATAAAATTATGCTCTCAGATGGTATCAGATACCTTCTAACTGGCACAATCTGCAACAAGGCATCTTTACCTCTTAGAGCTTTGTTCTAATTACATGCATCACTGTCTGCATTCTGCCAACTTTCCATGTCAGATAAAATTCACTGACTACAAGATGAAATATCATTAAATCTGTTTCATGGAAAACCAGACCCAAACAAAGGGATTTTAACAGCACCGGACTGATAGTTATTTCTACACCACTCCAACCAATTGCTCGTTGAAGAATTTTTACATCAAAATCACAGTATCACTTCATATCTATGCTGAGAATGTGGGACAAATCTTTACACAAATCCTCCAACTAGTTCATAAATGCAGGAATGATAAAGCAATGATTTGTATTTTAGTACACAGTCAGATTAACCTGGTTATTAATTTTCCTACCAATGCCTGCAACACAGTATTCCCATTAGAGACCACCCAGGTTCCCTCGAGGAAAGGGAGCTTGGGCACCAGCTCCTGGAGTTTGTCCCATGCAGGCATGGACCTGGAACGTGGGACCACATGGAAACCATGAACAGCAAACCAACCCACTGTACCCTCCATCAGCAAGAGCATAAAGCCATACCACAGCATTTTTTCTTCAGTTCCATTTCATTCCTTGTAAGGACAGGAATGTTCCACTTAACAATTTTTAAAAAAACATACCTACTTACTTGCCCTACAATCCTTTATTTAACCTGGGGGCCTAGAATTACGTAGAAATATAACCTGGTAAACTCTGCGCAGATCCTTTCTTCTTCAAGTGTGAGGATGCTGTAGATAAATTCAAGCAGGGAAGCTTGATTCCAAGTTATCCCAAACAAACATCTTCCTTTACTTAAAGCAAAACAAAACACTCAACATCTAAGGACGAACTGTGTAGCCTGAAAGCGTGCTCACCAACTGAAGTGCAAACGCTGACTGGTCTTACATTACTATCATTTTTCTGACTCCATAAATACAGTATGTTGGCATTCAAGGCTGCTTTTTGTCTGGCATCAACAGTTCTTTTGTTATTCGAGTAACATTGGTTGGCATAAAAATTGAGGACATCCATCACAGCTTTCTGATAGAAATCTGTATCACTTATGGCTTGGTGACGTTCCTGCATTCATCTCCATTAACTGGCCTTTCATTTCTTTCAATCATTCAACCATTCTTTCATTAATATTTAAGATGGGAGGCTGTATTTACGGCTGACATATCTATCACTGTTAAAGATTAGAAAATGCATGGCCAAGGCTCAGGCGACAAATTACCTCTCTTAATCAAATGAGTCACCCTGGCCATCACCGGTATCTATACCTACACATGCAAGCAATATGTGAGTGAAGCATCACATGAATGGGTCAGTGGCATCTGCAGTTACTTCATAAGCAATTTCCTGGTCTCCAAGACCACAAAGGTGCTGCCAGCCAATAACCATGACCCCCCTGTACACGCATTAAGTTTGTGAGCAGCTGGAACCACCAAGAAGAGATGAAAGTCAGTGATTCAAGACAGTTTTCAGGAAGGTCTAGAATTAGCCTTACAGTTTACCACTGCGACAGATCACGATGGGTAGCCGCCTGTAGCAGTAGAAAAGAGCAAGAGTCCAGTAGCACCTTAAAGACTAACAAAATTTCTGGCAGGGTATGAGCTTTCATGAGTCACAGCTCACTGTATCTGAAAGCTCATATCCTGCCAGAAATGTTAGTCGTTAAGTTGCTACTGGACTCTTGCTCTTTTCTACAGCTGACCACTGAATCAGGTTGGAGCCTAATGTCTGTAAATGGAAATTTTCTCTTTTATTTGCAATCCCCAGCAACACCCCCCCCACACACACACAAGGAGTTCACAAGAGTTAAGCCCAACTGCTTATCTTCAGATAATTATTGACTGCAACAGGGCTGTGTATTAATCTGAGAAACAAGCCATGCAGTACCTCTTTTGTTATGACCAACTGAAGTAACACAACACAGTGTACAAGGTTTTGAGTTCTCCAGTTTGGATTTTTTTAAAAATAAAGGTGAGAGAGAGAAGAGAGATATCTCAGGCCATGCTGAGAAGGCCTTTTCCACAACAACTGTTGTAGAATGCTTTACCGACTTCAGTGGGCATAGTTGTAAACATGGCATGCTGGGTCTAGAAGCAAAAGAAAAAAGAAAACTGTCCATTTGAGAACATAACCAAGAGTTTAGCCAATGTGTTTTTGACAACAAATGGAGATTACTTTCAGTTGAAGCACTAAGAGTCAATGTAGGCCAAATTACAGTAATATTAAGCACACAGGATGCTGAAAGAGAGGCCTTTAGATCATGACCTGGGAGAGTTCTCCTTTTAAAAAAAACACATCTAGCTTGATGAAGAGTTCTGGAAAACTCAGAAATGTAATTTATATGGCGTTATTTTAGTTCATCTTAATCACTTTTGTTACACAGCTTTCATTTTTAGATTTTTTTTAATGCAGAACAGCTACATTATTTATTAATTTTGTAATATTGTGGCGTTACATTCATTTAAAAATGCTAACATTTGTGTTTTGGGAGGAGGGCGAGAGACTGAAGTTCACAATGCTTGAACAGTATGGATTAAAACGGCTTTGTCTCTGTGATGCTGTCACTTTTTTTCTAAATTTTCCCACCTGCAGGTTCAACGGATTTGGCACCAACACATCGCTTTAGCAGCTGACTATATGAGCTGCAGTGTTGTTGTATCGGCAATGCTCACCTGCTATCACAGTTGACCTCAGCCTAGTTTTAGAAACTGGTGTGACAGCGAATGAGATCACTGTGTCACATCTCGCTAAGTGCTGCAGCACTCAGGTACACATGACTGTCTCCTGACAGTTTCCAGGATACCACTTTAACCACTTGTACCTTCTCCATTACGAAAGGGATCCAGATAAAATAACACTGTTAAAATACCATTTTCACCACTTCTATCTTCTCCATTATGAAAGGAATCCAGATATAATAATACTATTAAAATATGAATTTCTCACACACACCCAACAAAGGGGGCTCAAGGAATAAGCAGTTCACACACCCAAGCAATTTACACTGCAATTATATGCAGAGTTGCCCCAGTAAATCAATGAAACTCACAAACATATGAGGCTGCCTTTTACCGAGTCAGACCACTGGTCTTTCAAGGCCACTACTGTTTATTCAGACAGGCAATGGCTCTCTGGGTCTCAGGTGGAGGTCTTTCACTACTATCTGATCCTTTTAATTTGATATGCTCGGATTAGAACCTGAGACCTTCTGCATGTGGAGCAGAATCTGTCACTCAGCCACAAACCTTGCCAGGACTAAAATATACACAAAATACACACTGTAACCATTAAAAGCTATATTTCTACATGCAGTATCAACTTGGATTTGTTCAAGTTGATACTAGATATTGAAGATGAAATACAGATCAAATTCCCACCACCACCTTACCAAGACTTGGCCTGTCTTCTGATCTTTGTTTCTGTTGAACATATGCCAACACTTGTTCACCAGCCTAGCTCTATTTTGTGCAATGACAGGAATTCCTAGTGCATGTTTAGCTAGCCATATACTTAAACACCTCAAAGTCATCTTAAATGTTTACACATGCACCAAACCTCACCAGGAAGCAGGTGAACCATTCAGAATAAGAACTCCAGCACTGACCACACCGCACATTCCATCCCTACAGTATTTCTCAAGAGTGACAGGAAGGGGTAAATTCTTTCAAGCTCAGGCTTTCCCTAAGTATAGGCTGCAGCGACACTAGGATTGTGGCTTCTTAAATGTTATGGGCCAACAGACTTGCAAGAATGGCACTTTACGGCTGTGGAGAACTAGAACTGGTATAAGCTTGTGTGCTGGAACCAGGCAGATAATCCAATGAAGTTTGCAGGTTGTGTTAGATGGTAATAAGCATTTGACATCGTCTCACACAATAATACCCAGGTTTATGTCATCTAGCAGTCAATTTCCAACAATAGACAGTCAAGCTTCTTTAGGAGCTCACAAGCAGGTCATTCAAGTGATGGCCCACTGTTTGTTTCCAGCATCTACGTTACAGAACATACCAACCCCAGAGCCATCTCTGGCCATGGAAGAAGCCGGAAAATCCTACTAGATTGCAAGTAGGAGCTGAATAGCATCAGGACCCAAGCTTGACTTCTCTGCTTGCAGGTACTTAGCTTGGGTATAGGAAGAAGTGCAACCCCTTGTGCTCAAGCCAAAAGGCAAGTTTCCAAGGGTCTCTAGGCCCTTCAATCATAACTTACAAGCCAAAGCCCACATCAGCCAGTCCAGTGCATTAAGACTCATCTGTGGTGTGTGTGTTTTCTTTCTTTGTTTTGTCTGGTTAAATTGGCTTTGTATTTTGGAAATTTCTGCAACTCATGTTGAATCCCTTTGGGGAGAAGGATGGTGCAGAAATGCCCCAATAAACAGAGAGATTCTACCTAAACAGGCATGCGTAACAGCCATCTATAAACTATCTTGTCATGAGTTGTTGTAATCCTTTTAAAAGTACAGGCTAGTGGCTATTTCAGTTTACCAAAGTGAATTCCATATTACTTTTGAACTCAACCGCCCTCAGTCATTTCCTTTTCCTCAGTCGATTTAGATCCTATCATATGAAGGCAGGATTTCTGGACCCAGCACACATTCCTTTACACTTGCACTGAATTTGATTTGTCATTCCGTTACCCATTATGTCAAGATATTTTTAGTGCTCCTCAGCATCTTTTTGGAATTTTACCATCCTAAATAATTTGTTATTACCTGCAAATTTGGCTCTCTTACCATTTAACCCAATTTCAGATTTCTTATGAACAAGTAGTGTCTGTCACAATGTAGATCCTGGGAGACATGGTCATTTCATTAGTCATTTTCTATACACCACAAATGTATTCCTTTATACCTGAAGAGACTGTATAAAGCCCTATTAAATGTCATGTTGACAAGATCTGAAGATGAATATTGCCTCTTAAAAATATTGCATCTCTACCAATATATTCTGTACACAGCATGCTTTTGGTAAGCATGGCTTATAACAGTCAATTCCCAAAAGATCCAAGCTCAAGGATTTTGCTTTAAAGGCAAGTTGGACTTCCAAGGAACTTGTAAAAGATATATTCATTTTGTTGAGCAGGCACTGGAGATCAAACCTAGAACAGAACTCCACTGTTTTGCCTGTTTTCTACTCCTTATATTCCTAAACTGTCTTTAAATGGGAAAAAGTATATTTCTTTTTTGAACACATTACTAACCTAGCAACCACCATAAAGTTATCAGGTCAAAGACCACATGCTAGGCCGAGAAAGCCACCACTGGCTTGACAGGGACTGCTCTGCCCTCTTTATAAATGCATGCCCAATGGATTATGAAAATACTAATGTCTCCAAAACAGAGTTCTCGCCTATTCTTTCTATCTACGATCAGGTACACATTCTTTCCTTAGGAAACGTAGGGAAACTAAGCATGCACATATTTACAGAAGGGTACTTGTGTTTGTTTTTGCTGCAACAAACTAATTAGAGCAGGGGTGTCAAACATGTGGCCCACGGAGGGGTTTGGAGGGTTTTTCTCTGGCCCACAGAGCCGAGGCAGCCAGGCCCCCCTCCCCCATTCCTTTCTGGGCTTCCCAGGAGCGCTCCGGCCTCCGGGAGGGGAAGCAGCGTCAAGAGGGCTGTGAAATGCAGGCAGTCCAGAATGAAATCTAATTATGTAAAATTTCAAACCTAGGAGCCCCTGGGCACTGACTGGTGAGCTGCAGTACTGCAATCCAAAGCTCTGCTCACTACTTGAATTCAATCCCGACAGAGGTCGGTTTCAGGTAGCCGGCTCAAGGTTGACTCAGCCTTCCATCCTTCGGAGGTTGGTAAAATGAGTACCCAGCTTCCTGGGAGTAAAGTGTAGATGACTGGGAAGGCAATGGCAAACTACCCCATAAAGAAAGTCTGCCCAGTCAATCTCATGATGTGACCCGATGCCTGCACAGAGGACTACCTATACCTTTTACCTAAAATTTCACTCGAATCAAGAAAACCACAGATACCTTTCACATGTTAATACCTGTTATAGTTCCAGGCTTTGCTAAGACAGTTAGCAGCTATAGTAAGATTAAAAACCCAAGACCCAGTTCAAACCTGGGGAGTAGGTGGTGCAAAACGTCTTAATTCTAATTTCTGCAATTTCAAACTGATGTCTCCCTTTGAAGAACATGAAACAGAGTTGGTATCCTTGACTGTCTCTTCCCTTCCGCACTGCATCCCCTCTGTTTAAATTTAAATAAACTCCCCAAGCTGGTAGGTAGCCATCTCTTTGCTTCTTGCTCTGTAGAATATATGCATAAAGTGATTGATGGCACTATATAAAGAATAACAGGCGTACACTAATCTTGTACCAGTTCCAATATTAAGACAAGTTCAAAGAGAAATCTAGAAGCTCTTTTCCCCCAACAAGACAGAATAATGAGAAAAAACTTAATAAGATGTTTGCTGTTAGCATACCAAGTGTCTCAATTTGTTCTGTCTTCGTATGGGCACAGCCTACTAGCACAGACCCTGAAAAATAGTTCTCCGTATAAATAAGCAACTTTACAGACAAATAAAGGGCACTTGGAGGTGGAAAAAAAAAAGAACAGATGAGATCCCTAGAGACTCTGTCTCCCAGCCTATTAGCTGAACATGGCAAATTATGATCAAACATACAGTTCTACAACGATCTGTCAGCATTACTTTAGAAGCATTTAGCCAAGAAATTAGACTATTCTGACAAACACATTTCATTCTGTCTGTCCACATATTCTTTAAAATATGAAAACCAACAGCAGGCCTTTAATATAGTAGTCTTAAAACCAACATTCAAATACTGCAGTTTTCTGCAAGCCAAAAATGAATGGCTACAGGAGTTAAGCCAGTTCTGCACAGTTCCAGTCACGACAACTTTAAGTATAGTAACATTCAAACCTACAAAGGTCAGATTCTGAAGCGCTAAGCAATACATTAAAAAGAGAGAGAAGCAGTATAACCCTTACCAGAATTCTGATTGTCAACCTTTCTCAAATATTCTAAAGTACATAAATATTTCCAAGCAAGTTTTTCCCTTATGGCAGCTACCAGGAGGAACGGCTGATGGTGCAGTATGGGTGATCACAGGACAACTGATAAAAAAGTAGCAAAGAACATAAGCAACAGGATGCAGTTACAATCACATTATGCAACTTGGGAAATCGGGCTTCTGCTAGAGAGACCAGTTTATGTCAGCAAGCATAGCTCTTCCATTTAGTAAAAAACATTATATATTGGTGAACACTTGCTTCCCTCATTTCTTCTTCTTCTTCTCCCCTGCCCCCAACCCATCGGATCACAATCATTGGGGGGCGCCAAAGAGATAACTGACTAGAATGTTAGGTTTTAAATGGGAAGAGTTTTAAATGGGAAGAGATTTATTTAATCAGAAGTGATTTTATTATAAGTGTCTGATAGCCGATTTTGAAATTCTATATTGTGTGATTGCAGCTGGAAGCTGCCCTGAACCCAACTTGTGTTGGGGAAGAACGGGGCATAAATTGAATAAAATAAAATAAATAAAAATAAAACATCACTGGCAGGGGTACAGAGGGGCTACATTATTATTATTATTCATTATTACACATCAGCTATCAGAATCCATTTCTTTTCTTCAACCTAAAAATGGCTCCAGACTTTTCAAGGATAGAGCAGGGAGAATTTTTCAACCTGTTTTAAAAACAAAAACACTATGGCAGAAGCAGAGTTTTTTGGGGGTTTTTTTGTTTAAAAAAGCTTAATTATACCTCTCTACTTATACTAAATGAGTAGCAGAATCAGTCTTTGGAAAACTTACCTACAGCACACAACTGATTTTCAGCAATCTTAGATTAAGGAGATGCTTTCCCATTCCTTTCCATCAAATCCTCCTACTATACCAAAGCATCTGCCACAAACTGAGACTAGAAGTTAACACCACAAAATATTAAAGATAGCTCAAGCCATACAGTCATAAAGGGAATAAACAAATTTAATATGTCATTGGAAACACAGTTGATTTTGATATGGAATGCATAAGAGCATCCATATCAGCAACACTGAGTTGGCTATCAAAGTTCAACAAATTTGTTTTTACATAACCAAGAAAGA
This sequence comes from Euleptes europaea, assembly GCF_029931775.1. Lineage (NCBI taxonomy): Eukaryota > Metazoa > Chordata > Lepidosauria > Squamata > Sphaerodactylidae > Euleptes > Euleptes europaea. The sequence goes on along the minus strand of NC_079317.1, from coordinate 24,463,890 downwards.
GGGGAGCTACATTAGATCACAAAGTACATCTACAGTTGAAAGCCACAACTCCTTCAATATGTAAGCGCTCCCCAGGCAGGCAGTACTCACATCTTTCAAGCCTGAAAAATCTCATTGGGGGATAAAACCTGGTAGTCTCCAGCATCACAGCTTGCTAACTTTCAGACTTCAGACATTTTAATAAAAATGTTAACCAATGTACTTATAGCAGCTGAAAGAGATTAGACACGGGAGAAGAGAGCATTTGCACAATTATTTTGAACACGGGCAGCCCCTTCCTGAAGGGGGTGTGTGGATCCTCAAAGGGGCTGGCATGACCCCTACACCAGCATCCGTGCCACTTGACCCGTGCAAACTGGCAAGGATGCTGGCATAAGGCAACTTATGCCAGCCCCCCTGGGCACTGGTGCTGCCTCCTGACAGCATTTTCCTGGCGTATCTCCCAGCCCAGGGGCGGAGCTGCCTTTAGACAGCTTCCTATCCCCTTTTGGGCCAAAAAAGCACCATTCTTCAGGGGTCGAGATACGCCTGGAAAATCGTGGCACAGCCCCATAGAACTGTATGGGGAGTTCCATGGGGTTTTAAAACTAAAATCGTTTTATTTCTTTTTTCAGCTTGCTGCACTGGCGGCAAGCTGCTCCAAAGGCGGCACAACTGCGCCGCCTCCAGCCACCACAGAACCACCACCCCCACTCAGGAATGGGCTCTTAGTTATCACTTGGAACACGCAGACTAAGTGAATAATCCTCAACAGTGATGAACAGTCACTGTTCATAAGAATACATCCGTTGAGCTGTACAGCACTGTAGCCATGACTAAGCTGTGAACCAGGGAATCCCCAGTTAGTTAAATATTTTTTGAAGAGGCTCAGATTTAGCTACGCTTAGTTAAAGGTTCAAGTCACGCACCATTCAGAAGTACAATTCACTATACAGTAAAAGCTTTGCTACTCAGCACCTGACTATCCAGAACACTCATAGTTAAATGTGGTGCCAGAGTGGTGTAGTGGTTAAGAGCGGTGGTTTGGAGCGGTGGAGTCTGATCTGGAGAACCGAGGAACCGGGTTTGATTCCCCACTCCTCCATATGAGTGGCGGAGGCTAATCTGGTGAATTGGATTTGTTTCCCCAATCCTACACATGAAGCCAGCTGGGTGATTTTGGGCAAGTCATTCTCTCTCAGCCTCACCTACCTCACAGGGTGTCTGTTGTGGGGAGGGGAAGGTGATTGTAAGCCGGTTTGATTCTTCCTTAAGTGGCAGAGAAAGTCGGCATATAAAAACCAACTCTTCTTCTTAAATGGCATCACCCAGAGGGTAAGCGCTCCTCCCCACCATACTCCACGGCCCTAAGGCACCAGTGTGTCCCATGCCTGTCGCTTCAGACAGACAGCTTGAAGCCTCTGGCCACTACTGGGTTTCCCGACAGCTGGTGCTGCCAGCTGACTTTGCCCTTGGGCGCCCCCTTCCCCCTCAGGGTGCCTTGAACAGGCTGTGCCAAGAGGCCATTTGTCGTACTGTTATGAAGGACAGCTGCATGGCTCTGGGGGAAGAGGAAGGGGAAGGGTCCTGCCAGGAGTGAGGTATCACCACGGCATCCCCAAAGGAATGGGGTTTGGTTGATGCAGATTCCTCTGGGTAGGGTCCAGCACAGAGCAATCAGCTTGAGTAGCCAACACATTTGATTCACCAGAAACCCCCGCTCCCCATAACTGGGAGATAACAAATCTTTTACTGTATCGAAATGTGCAAACCCTTTCAGATCAAGAACTCCTGCTGCATGGCCATTGTTATATCTTATCTAAAAGCACGAACCATTGAAACCAGAGCCATTTATCAGAGACGTTCCAAGCCATCCCACTGTTCACAATCGTGATTTGCTAAATTCAACTCGCTAACCTGAAGGTCTGATTCAGTATTTAGAACTTTTGGCACTGCTGAACTCGAATCTCTTACTCCAACTGGTCAGAATATTCGACAGTCAAAAAAAGCTCTCACCACACTGAACATGACCAAAAAAAGTTGTTGTTTTAAAAATATAGAATAAACAATACGTGGCTCATGCACAGAATTATCTGAAATTCAGAGAAACATCCAAAAAACTGACATTTACACTATTTGCACAATTCTAGCCAGAGATATCCACATACCCATGTAGCAATTAATTATGTGTGTGTGTGTGTGTGTGTGTGTTAAGTGCCGTCAAGTCGCTTCCGACTCATGGCGACCCTTGGCAATGAATTATACCTTTCCAAAATAGGGAAGTACAAGAAGATGACTTATGAAAACTCAGAGGAGGGGCCTTGCTGATCACTGCAGTGGCTTGGGGTCTCAAAAGGTTGGCCAGACAATGGGGGCTCCCCCATCGTCTGGCCAACTTTTTGAGACCCCAAGCCGCTGCAGTGATCCCAGTGACCAGCAAGGCCCCTCCTCTAAGTTTTCATAGGTTTGTAGCAGGAAGCATGCCACCCTCCCAATCAACCCCACACATTCTTCCCGCTCCAAACCTCCTTCTCTTTGAGCCACAGTTAGCCAGGTGGTTGGGCTGTGTGTTCTAGTTTAGAGAAAAAAGTTCCTGCGGTGCGCTTTCAGCTTCAAGCCACCTCCAGCCAGGTTGCTGCTGAGATCTCAGAAAACACTGTTGCGAGATCTTGTTCTGCATTTTTTTTTTTTTTAGTTGTGAAGTCTTAACTTTGGGGATTCTTCCACAAGCCTGATATTATTCCAGGTTTGTGGAAACTTCTCCCTTTTCTGCACCTGGCCTCATTATGAGAATATTTTAATCCGGATTCTGAGGCCGAGTTCAGATAAAGATGTGAGAGACATTAACCGACAGCCTTTTCAGACCTTGGTTTTTAATACTTTTAAACTGCCCTCAGTGTACCCAGCACTTTACAGTGTCAAAGAAACAAACAAAAGCTGCCCTGAGCAGCTTACAAGTTCAGTTCCAGTAGCGGACAGACAGAGGATGATTACAAGCAAACAAAGTCAGTTTCTGCTGAGGATAGGGAGGGCTGGGTTTATTTATTTTTAAACATGTATACCCCACCCCATCAATAAAGGTAAAGCTGGAGAATACCAGTATACTGCGGTGGTTATAATGCAGAGGTAGGACTCGGGAGACCCCCCCCCCCACTCAGCCATGAAGCTCATCAGGTTACCTAGGACCACCCTCTTTCAGCCTAACCTGCCCCACAGGGTTATTTTAAGGATTAAATGTCGGGGAAAACTTGTAAGTGACTCTAAGCTCCGTAAACTGCTGAGATAAAAGTGTAACAGATAGCTAAAATCAAATCTGTACAGCAAACTAATCAAGAAGAGCCTTAACGTCCACAAAAACAGATACACTGACAAAACAGCATAAGAGCCTGCAATAAAAATGTCTCCATTTGAAACCCTGAGGAGAAATCCATTTCAAACGAGACAGCTTGCTCGGGAGAAGGCGGCTGTACTGAGGGCACAAGGAAGGACCTGCCGGGCCAGATGAAAGCAGGAGCCACAAAAAAAAAAAATTCACAAAGGAGAGAGATTTTGAAGGATCTGAGGGGTGACAAAAGAAAATAGGGATCTGGGAGGGAGTTCGAAATGCAATGAAAAGGAAATAAAAATAGGCAGAGTTGTGGGGGATGTGAAGAGGTACAGCTGAAGGAGTGAAGATCAAAGAGTCTGAGATATGATGGGAAATAGGAACAGTGAGATCAGGTGCAGTAAGGATGCTTTGAAGGAAATAACAAGGGGATTGTGTTGAATACAAAAGGGGTAGGGAGCCAGTGCAGGGATTTGTGCATTGATTGAACAATCAGAAAGGTGAATGATTTTGGCAGTAGATTTCTGGATAAAGACAAGCAGACTGATATCAGATAAAAGAGGACTAGAGGAGGTCGTTGCAGTCATTAAGGCAGGAAAGCACTGGAGTGCAAACCTTAATTTCCATGGCAGGAACTGAAAGGAAGGGGTAGATTTTTTCCAGTACTGCACAGGCAGAGGAGGCATGACTGAGCAACAGGTTTTTTTTACTGCTCCTTTTGGCCAAAGTGCCAAAGTTTTGAGCCTGAATGGGTTGGGGAAGGCTTGGGAGCAAAGATGAGAATTTCCAACTTTGAACGGTGATGAGACTTCGAGACAAAGCAGGTAAGCAATGGAGAAGCAGAACTGAACAGGGCTTCCAAGATTGGAAAGTATGGCCTGGCATCATCAGTGAAAGATAATGAATCAGTTCAATTTTATTAATGTTTTAATCACAGCCCTTAACAATATTCAGATTAAAACCATACAAAATAGTGAATGATAATACTGAAAAGAGAATTATTGTATGCTTGCACTGCGCCTAACAATAAAACGAGAAAATGTAGCGAATTGTGAGAAATACTGGATTGTGTGCTCCCAGTGGAAACACGGATGCTAAATTAATCACAAAAACAGCAGTTCAGGTGTTTTATGGGGGGGGTTAGTTTTTTGTTACTTCATTCTTGTCTTGTGGCCACTGGGTTAACTCCAAGAATCAAAATTTGCAGTCTCATGAAACAGTGCAGACGCCGCACATTTGCTCAGGTCAGTCCTGAAAATGTTGATGGGGCTTACCCATGCCTAACAAAATTCAAGGCTAGCAGCATCTTAGAGACCCACAGAATTACCCAGGGTATAAGTTTTCATGAATCACTTTGTCAGGTACAAGATACGTCAGCCCTTATATCCAGGTCAGAAGGTTGGAGGGGGAGGTGCTACCAAGAAGGGCTAGTTAGATTCAGGATGTATACTGCAAAAACAATGCAATTAGCCTTGCAGCCTAAGCATCCTATACCCAAGTTCAAAGTAAGTCTTCCATGCAAACTCCAAAGCTGACAAAGCAGTACCACAGCATGTCTGTGCATGTATTCTAAGATGATTTGTAAAAGCACACCTAATATTTCCTGTATCACTATCAACCTTACAGATCAACCACCACCAAAATGACATTCCCGATTACCACAGAATCATAGTTATAGCTGAGCAAGGTAATTTAAACACATACACATTGAAATAACCCACAACCAACCAGAACCAAGTTTATCCCAATGGCATAAAATGGAGAAAGGGGAAGAGGCACTGAATAAGTCAAAATGATGATCCAGGAGATAAAGGTGAACTAGTGCGGCAAGTTTGGATACAGAAGACTCTGGTTCAAACCTCTTATTAGCCATAGAACTTCATTAGGCTTTGTGCGTACCCCAGAAAAGCAAAGAGAATATTACACATGATTACGAAGACCTGCCATATCCTGAAAGTACCAAGGAGTCCTTCAGTCCGTCCCCCACATGCTTGCTGCAATCCTGTCAACCAAGACAAGCTTTGAGAGTTCCACGGTCAGAATGTAATTCTTGGGCATGAGTATGCCTCATATGCATCAGGACTGCAGGCAAGATGGGGCTTAAGCCTTCACTCTTTTCCTGACCGGCCCCCTGGAACTGCCGTTTGCCCTGCTGGGGGAAAGCTGTGCACAGCCCATTAGAGATAAGAATTATTAAAAAACATTTGGCACTCTGAAAAACGGCGAAGTGAGAGCAGCAAAGTACACTACAGTATGCATTTGTTTATATGGACATTGCACATGTCTGTAAGGGAAAGCAAGTTCTACAGCCTACAGTAATGCTCTGAGTAACTTTTATTGAACTTCGAAAGACGCTCTGCTTGCGACCTTATGTCCCACTTTCAATTAAGATTCTCTTAAATCAGCAGCACTACTTGCTGCGAGCATTTGGCTTGCGTACAAAAGCAAGTTATTTGTACACTCAGATAGGCCGGTGCAGACCGACTTGGTGTGGCCTCCAGACCACACATAGGCAATGTTATAATCCTGAAAGCACAAAAGGTGCTTCAAGTGCATTTCTAACCCTCATAATTGCAGGGACAAAAGAATTAATAAATGATGGCATGATTTACTGATGCAATCTTTCATGCTGAACAAGTTGCCCATCCCAGACCGTATCTCATGGCAGGATTTATACATGGTAAACTGCAACAGTGACAGGAAAAATTTAAACAGTTTTATTTCTTTGTGTTGTCAAATCATCATCCAAAACGGTGTATGTGTACACATATACAAAAGAGAATTCCATGTTGCAGAAACTACTTGTCTACCCAAATGGCTCAGTACAGATTAATTCCAGATGATGGATTAGTGATCAGAGAACATCTGCAGATTCACACGGTCACTCTTCCTCCTCTCCTCTCTCAGGAGGATTTCCTCCTCCATGTCCTGGTTTTCGCTAACTATGCTTCACCATGGCAGCCAAACAGGCCAATATTGCTAGTGCTAATTACCAGATACAACTTTGAAAAAAGCATGGCTTTATTATCATGGTTTGGAGCCAAGGCACTAGCTATCACTCACCATGATGCCCAAATTGGCAAGTTACTGTTAGAAGAGACAAGGAAGAAGAAATTAATGATAAGGTAAAGGGAAGGTAAAGGAGGGAGCATGTGAGTGATGGTCAAACCATGCGCTGGAACTGAACCATTATATGGGACCTGCTACATGCTGTCAGGATCCAAAAACTGCTTTGCTAATCCTCTTCAAAGCACAATTTGCCGTCATAAACATTGTGCTGGTTCTTAGCTAGGATGCAGTTGTGTTCTAGTTTCATAAACAGCTTCAAAGGGGAAAAAGTTACTAGATAAAATAATTTATGTAAATAAAAACAGATAACTCCCCCTCCAAAAAAACAGACAACTGCCCAAAAAATGTGGCAAGTAAAGATATATTAAGGACACACACCATTAAGCTGAATATTTCAGTGCTCTAAAATATCTAAATTCCTTTCAGAAGTTCCACAAAAGACAAGGGAAGTTACAAGTAATAATGCTACACTGTAAGAAGGGAAGAATTTCACCAAAAACAAGGTATGAGGTTTGCTATTCCTTCTTATTCTGAACAAAAATCTAATAAACACTTTAAACGCTGTGGCTCACGAAAGCTCATACCCTACCAGAAAATATTTTGGTTAGTCTTTAAGGTGCTACTGGGCTCTTGCCCTTTTCTACTTTTAGAGAAGGAGAAAGAGTCCGGCCAGCCAGAAGCGAAGGGCTCGGAAGAAACAGGCGGAGCGAAGAAGACTGCCAGGAGTGCAACACCTGAGTTTACCTATATTGATTGTTGAATACTTTGTCAAATTAATATAGAAAAATAAGAAATAATAATAATTTAAAAAATTATTTTTTTTAAAAAGAGTGCAACACCTGAAAAGGGGGGGGGGAGAGAGAAGTAGAATAAAGGGAAGCGGCCATCCGGGGAGGGGAGCTGAGCCGGGCCCGAAGCCCCGACCAAGGCTGGGAGTCCCCTGCTCGCTCGCGCTCTCTCTCTCCCTCCCCCCCCCAACCGCCCCCAACCGTCACCTTGTTTGGGTTGTGAGGCAGGAACTCCCCACAACACCAACACTGCGCGGGAGGGGGGCGCCGGGGCAGGAGGCCGGGCTGCCCAGAGTCTCGGCCGCCCGGGGAGGAGGGGGAAGAGAGGGGACCGGGGCTGCCCCACAGGTCGGGTGTGGGGCAGTCCGCCCGGGGGCTCGGCAGCCCCGGCACGCGCCCCCACTCCCCCGCAGCGCGACTTTCGCCGCCTCTCGTCCCCTCACCGTGCCGCTGGTCAGCCTCCGCCCCGGGCGGCCATGGTTCCCGGCTGGGCTCCCCTCAGCGGCTCCGGCCGCCCCCTCCTCGGTCTGCTCCGGCCGCCGCCGCGGCCGCCATCTTGATCCGAAGCTTCGGCCGGACTCGTTCGGGGGGGGGGATGGGCGAGTGGGGAGTCTGCGCACTGGCGCTCGTGACACGTGGTCCGGGTGGGGATGGTGGCGCGCGGCTCGGCGGCGGCGTTTGCAGGCTCCCCCAGGCACAGAAGTTATCGGCGGCTCGTTCAAAGGCTGCCAGGGTTCCAATTCGAGCGTTCTGCTGCTCAAGGCATCCTTGGCCATTTATATAATTCCCAGTGGGTAGCCGTGTTAGTCTGTCTGCAGGAGTAGAAAAGGGCAAGAGTCCAGCAGCACCTTCAAGACTAACCAAAATATTTTCTGGTAGGGTATGAGCTTTTCTACTACTGCAGACAGACTAACACGGCTACCCACTGGGAATTATCCTTCTCCAAATAGAAAAGGGCAAGAGTCCAGGAGCACCTTAAAGACTAACCAAAATATTTTCTGGTAGGGTATGAGCTTTCGTGAGCCACAGCGTGCGCTGTGGCTCATGAAAGCTCATACCCTACCAGAAAATATTTTGGTTAGTCTTTAAGGTGCTACTGGACTCTTGCCCTTTTCTACTACTGCAGACAGACTAACTTCTTCGAAGTGAGCTGTGGCTCACGAAAGCTCATAACCTACCAGAAAATATTTTGGTTAGTCTTTAAGGTGCTACTGGACTCTTGCCCTTTTCTACTTCAGACAGACTAACACGGCTCACACTGTGGCTCACAAAAGCTCATACCCTACCAGAAAAATATTTTGGTTAGTCTTTAAGGTGCTGCTGGACTCTTGGCCATTTATGCACGGGAGGTTTCGCCTTGGCTCTGCTGCTCCCTGCACCTTTTGCCCATCCGAATTCTTGTGTGTGTGTGTGTGTGAAGTGCCGTCAAGTCGCAGCCGACTTCTGGCGACCCCTTTTGGGGTTTTCATGGCAAGAGACTAACCGAGGTGGTTTGCCAGTGCCTTCCTCTGCACAGCAACCCTGGACTTCCTTGGTGGTCTCCCATCCAAAGACTAACCAGGGCTGACCCTGCTTAGCTTCTGAGATCTGACCAGATCAGACTAGCCTGGGCCATCCAGGTCAGGGTCTTAAAACTCTAAAATAAGCCCTCATGTAGAGTTTTGAGAATTTGGATGGGGAAAATGTGCATCCGTGGAGCAACAAATCCAATGCAAACTGGCTTACAATCGCTTTCCCTTTCCCTCCCTGCAACAGGCACCTTGTGAGGTAGGTGAGGCTGAGAGTGTTTGGAGAGAACTGTGACTGGCCCAAGGTCACCCAGCTGGCTTCATGTGGAGGAGTGGGGGAACCAACCCGGTTCTCCAGTCTGCCGCTCTTAACCACCATACCACACTGGCTCCATAGCCTCTACAGACCCCAGGATGATGGTTCTCTTTGAACCTCACACACTTAATGAAACAAAAGGAAGGAGGGAGGGGGAAAGTGTGCAAAGTGAAATAAGCCCCACTGAACTCAGTGGGATTTGCTGCTTCATTACTTTCTCTCAGGAAGGAGGGAGAGAGAGATGACACATGTGCTTCGTGGAAAGGAAGGAAGGTACTCGCCAAATGCTTAAGGGAATGAAGGTGGAAAAGACCTCCCTAGGAAGCCTTTTTTAGAACTATGTTATGTTACATTTGCTTCCTTTCTGCTGGACCTTTAAACAGCAAGGTGGTATTTGTTCCCTTACAGATGTTTCCATAAAGAATAGCCCTGACCAGGATGGCCCAGGCTAGTCCAATCTCATCAGATCTCAGAAGCTAAGTAGAGTGGGACCTGGTTAGTGCTTGGCTGGGAGTCCGCCAAGGAATACCAGGGCCATTATGCAGAGGAAGACAATGGCAAACCATCTCTATTAGTCTCTTGCCTTGAAAACCCTATGGGGTCGCCATAAGTCAGCTGCAAATTGACAGCATTTTACACACAGACACACATGAAGAATAGAGCCACCCAGTAGAACTTTCCTAGTTGGTTGTCTCAAGGGGGGGATAGAAGATTGTAGCACTGGTGCAGAGAAAGGTCATAATGACTATTAAATCCCACTGAAATGAATAGGTTTACATTAGTCAGGATTAATTTCTCATTGATTTCCTTGGGACTTGGAACAAGCCAGCTTTCTCTATGAATATCACCCTTCTCAAAATGCAACTGCTTCCTTAACTGCCAAGATCCTGATTTTCCAATAGCTGCCCTCCCCGCAATTTGATTGCTCCACTGCAGCAGCTTGAAAAAAGATGGCGAGGAACAAAGGACAAAGGTTTTTTTTTTTTTTTAAAGCTAGGAATCTGAAAAATTAAAAATGAAGCCTGGTGCTGTTCAATAAGAGAGACACAGAAATGAAACAGCAACTTTCAAGTCGAAACAGGGCTATGAAATCTGATAGCATCCCTAGTAAAAAGAACTACTCCTTTGTTGGAAGAAGCAGGCTTACTCTAAGGACAGTTCCAGGTAAAAGGTTTGCCTGAGTAACAGGCAGACTGATTATTTACTCTTGGTACCCATACCAGTCAACCCATGTTGATCATGACTATTCCAAACTCTGAAGTAGCTTATATGGTAAAGATTACCCTAAAGATCCTTCCTCAAAATTCCTTCTCTCTGTATCCGTTTATGGGTCCTAAGAGGGTCTGGAGGGGATAGGGTTTCCAACCTCCAGGTGGTAGCTGGAGATCTCCTGCTATCACAACTGATCTCTAGCCGATAGAGATCAGTTCACCTGGAGAAAATGGCCACTTTGGCAATTGGACTCTATGGCACTGAAGTCCCTCCTCAAACCCCGCCCCTCCTCAGGCTCTGCCCTCAAAACCTCCCACCGGTGGCAAAGAGAGACCTGGCAATCCTAGGCCGGGGTATAAAGCCTTTTGGCTAGTGATCACAGTGGCGGTGTGGAGGTAGCCAGAGACCTGGAATAGATAGCCATTGATGGGTTATTCCCTCCAAGAATATATTTTGAAACAGCCCCCACATGTACAGTTGAGGGAGTCAGTGAAGGAAATTGATGCCCGTAGGAACTTTCACCATGGGGGGTGGGGGCCGCGGGCGAAATCAGCCAATGCTGTAACATGGTGTTAAGATTTTTTTTAAAGCTATACAAAGTCAAAGAGGTATCTTTGTTTTTGGAGAAGCAGCTCAGTCAGTCATGAGCTATGCGCTTCATTCAAGTAAGGGGACACCAGAAGGATTCCAGTGAAAAATGTAAAGAATCAGATAAAGATCTAAGAAAATGTTTCCCATTAGATGACTGAGTTTAATTCTTCATTTTTTGCAGTTGGCATGAAGAATTACTTTGCCTCTTGAGCAGAGGCATCTATTCCAGTCCGCGTTCCTTTCAACACCTGAACAAACCCTTTTCTTTTTAACAGCAACAAATCCTCCTGGGCTTTTACCCCTCCTGCACTCTGCACACCCTCCGAGACTGCTCAGTTAAGCTACCCTCAAGACAAAGCTAGTACTTTCCCCTCCGTAGACTCGTTTTTTAGGGAGCTCGCAAAGCTTGCTCTCCATCGTATGATTCAGTTTGGGTGTTTTGTTGGCTCCCATTCTTTCGTTTGCAAAACAGATAGGTTTGGCGGCTAAAGCCACTTTCTTTTAACTTTGGGCTTTTTGACATAAAAAATTTCCTTTAGATTCAATGCCAACTTTGGGTTTTTCCACACTGGATTTTTACTTCAGCTTGGGTTCTTAGTTGCATCAGTCCCACCCCCTCCCTTACACACAGTACCACATACCAATCGTTTCTGTCCTTCTTTTTCTTTGAGTTTTTCCTGTGTTTTCATGAGGGGGAAAAAGAAAAGAAAGGACAGCAAAGACTGGCAAACAGTGCTGTGTGGAAGGAAGGGGGAAACCAATCCAGCTAAGAAGCCCAGCTGGAGCAAAAACCCAGAGCGGAAAAACCCTGCCTTCCTCACTTGACCCTGATTTTCCATTTTTAAAATCTGTCCATGTTCTCCTTGTCATTTCTGTGTGCTTTCTCCAACCACCTTCGTTGGGGTTCGAGGAAGCACAGAGAAGCAACAAAGAGACAGTGGAATGACAGCTACAAATGGGGATGTGAGGAAGCTCGTAGAAAAAAATGCTGTGGGTCAGCACCCAAACCACAGGAAAACATCCCTTGAGAAAGACCCTTTAACCTCAGGGGTGTCAAACATAAGGCCTGTGGGCTGGATCCGGCCCCTTGAGAGCTTTTATCTGGCCCTTGAGCAAACTGAGGCAGCCACCCCACCCCACACACACACGATCTAGGCAGGCGAGGCATGGTCCGGCCTGACCAAGTGACATTTATGTAATATCCGGCCCTCATAACAATTGACTTCGACACCCCTGCTTTACCTAGTGCAAAGGCTAGCTTCTTATCGATACTCAAGTACACAGATCCAGGTGGGATGGAAGTGTCTTAACAGCAAGTACAACCGACTAGGAGCAGTGCGGGTGACACTCCCAAACAGAGGGAGTGTAGCACAGCCCTTTACACACCTTCCTCAAGACACTTCCCGCATTCACCATCACACTCTATGGAAGGTGACTCACTTGCAACTGTACTCTGATCTTTACTGCCAGTGCATTTTAAACAAATTGAGCGTACTCGCTCTCTCCCTTGACATATCAGAGGCTGTACATGTTTTGACAGGAGCTCCAGCAATACCTTATTTTGCAGATTCGGAAGTGTGCTCAGGATACATCAAAATTGTTTCTATTCCCAGGAGAGAGCACGCGCCCACACAGTTGTTTCCTCGAAGGAAAGAGCTGGCGCAGCAAGCTGTAAGTAGCTCCCTAACCGGAATAAATATCTAGGGCAACACTGGTTGATCCTGTCTCCCAGAGGTAACAATAAATATGCCGATGTGGCTTGGTGGCAGAGAATAATCTTTGCATGCATTTTTGCTACTGCAGTGGCACTTCCTAAATCCAGAGGCTTGCAGCGCAATCCTAAACAGAGTTATGCTCTTGTAGCCAGGGGGTTCCGGGTCCCCATCTCCCTGGCCAGGAGATGGCACGGAGCCTAGTGAAGGGCACGGAGAACCATCTTCAGGACAGGGGGAATGTGGCAGGCAGCTGGACAAGCTGGTGGGCAGGATGTTGCTGGGGACTCCTGGAAGGACTGGACAGCAGTAGCTGCAGAAATTGGGGTGTGTGTGTGTTCTCTTAGCATTGAGAAGGGTCTGGGACAGAAAAGGGGAGGACCGGACAGGAACCAGGGGGTGGGTTAGGGTTGCCAGGTCCCTTTTTGCCATCGGCAGGAGGCTTTTGGGGCAGAGCCTGAGGAGGGCGGGGTTTGGGGAGGGAAGGGGCTTCAATGCCATAGAGTCCAATTGCCAAAATGGCCATTTTCTCCAGGGGAACTGAACTCTATCTGGTGGAGATCAGTTGTAATAGCAGAAGATCTCCAGCTAGTACCAGGAGGTTGGCAACCCTAGGGTGGGTTGAGGTGTTAGGGAGGGCTTTAAAAGCTATGATTAGGTGGAGTCTGGGCTGGGCAGAGGAGGCAAGGGGCGCAGGAGACCCAAGAGAGGGAAGAGTGAAGAGAACTGCTCCCTTCGCCTTGGTACTCAGAGCAAGGAAAGACCAGACCTGTAAATGAAGACGGAATAAATAGGCGTTAACTGGGCTTCCAGTGTCAGAGAAGTTCTTTGTGAAGGGAGGGTGGCATGGAATCCTGACCACCCTCCAGCCTGCTATGCACCCCTACCTTGCTTGTGGTATGGGATGCCCCACCCACGCCCACAACCCCAGTTAGGACTGCATTGCTAGCAAGCGATTAAAAAACAGCCACACTTGGTTCGAAAGTGGCTACCTGTTATAGCTAGTAAAGCAAAATTGGGGCAGCAATCCTGTGTTTATTCACTTAGGAGAAACAGATTGAAGCAAGCAGAGCTTACACTGGAGTAAATTTGTCCAGAAGCAGACTAACTTTAATTTTTCCAACCGTATGCAAGAAAAGCCTGAACCAGCCAAGCTTCACTGGTGCCAGTAGCAGTTGAGTAGCTGGAAGTATGTCGTTCCCCCCCACATACCAGTGTTTCAAACAGTGTATAAAGGATATGGCTGGAATTTTTTTTTTTAACAATGCTTAAAGTTCGCATTTAGGGTCAAGGATTTGCTGAATGTTGCATAGATATAACTAAAAGACATCTCACGTGCTTAGAAGCATGCTGTCTGTGGTGCCTTGATTCAGCACACGCACAGTTACCACCAGGGCTGCGTCAAAGAATGTTATGATCCATTCTGAAAATAAAACCAAGTACCTGGAGTCTCTAGCCTTGATGCCATAATCACTCACCAAGTTGTCCTTTTATCCACTCAGTCTAATTCTGCTTTTCCTCAGTCACCAAAGCAGTGGCTATTGTGTGACAGATCTGAGAATTTCAGTGTAACTCAGCAATGCTTTTTTCTAGCTAATTGACAGTTCACTTGCTTGGATCATAGGGCAGAAAGCAAGCAAGGCCCTGGTCGCTTAGTAATTAGACAGAAAGTTAGGTAGTGAAACCTAAATGGAGACTGTTTTTGAAAAGTGCATTAAACCTGCCTTTTTTTTTTTAAAGGAGTGCAAGCCGTGCTTTTTGAGCACTCTGGCTCAGCAACTGGCATCCTCAGCTACTGGCAACCAGCATGGTGTAGTGGTTAGGAGTAGTGGACTCTAATCTGGAGAACCAGGTTGAATTCCTCACTCCTCCACATGAGCAGCGGACTCTAATCTGGAGAACTGGGTTTGATTCCCCACTCTTCCCCATGAAGCCACCTGGGTGACCTTGGGCTAGTCACAGTTCTCTCCGAACTCTCTCAGCCCCACCTACCTCACAAGGTGTCTGTTGTGGGGAGGGGAAGGGAAGGCAATGGTAAGCCAGTTTGAGACTCCTTTCGGTAGAGAAAATCAGGGTATAAAGACCAACTCTTCTTCTTAACATTTGTATCTGCTTAAACTTTCTTGCTACATGATTTTGGCCTTGCTACATGGTTCAGAAGTCAACTAATGTTGCTTCTGACATTGAAGTCACTCTTAAAGAAAAAACGTACATAAACTTGGCATGTTGCTGGTCCCGCATGTGCGTCTAGCTCCTCCCTTTTCCTTTTTGCACAGAAAATAATGGTTAAAAACTTACTCTGATTACCTATGTAAGCATGCAGGTTGGCTGGAGTTAGTTCCCTCCAAGTGGGATTCTCTGGGTTGGATTTCCATTTAATCAGCATAGAGGAACAACTCCAGTTAACCTGCACACCTGGTTAACACCTGCACACACAGGTAACCTGATTTAATTTTTCAGCTACATTTCTATATATAAGAAGGGAAGCGAGGAGGAGCATGCACACAAGCCCAGCATGCAAGCCAGGTTCAGAGGAGCATGACATCTGAATGCACCTTTGACCATTGGTATTGCTTTTTGTAAAAACGAACAACATTCCTCACCGATAACAGTTTTCTGCATCTTGGTCCCAGTATGTGGATTAAGTGATTTCCATAGGAATCAAATAAAAAATCTGTACAATTAGAAACAAGTTATAAATAACATAATAAGCACCCAGTGACAGAAAACAAACAAACAGAGGTATATGTAAATGCAAAATTTGGCTGGTCCTGCCCTTAATGTTCTTTAGCACATGGCAACAGAGGCCCAGAAGCCCCAGCAGCTGGCTCTGATTTGACCCCCAACATTCTTATTCGTTAATGATTAAACATCATCATGGTACTTTCCCATTTTTCACAAATACCATCATACTTGCATCGATTGTACAATAAATCAAGGACACATGCATTATTCCCACATTTCTCATAATAGAGGAGTACCTTTATTCGCTCTGTAGAAGTCTGTGTTCCGATGAGGAACACATGCGCCAGCACGGACCTAAAATTAGCACAAGTTCACTACATTTTGCAATTTTGGCATTTCAGTTGTCCTAACCACACACTTTAAAGCTGCATGAAATTGATTATTTTCCTGTGTTTCAAAAGTGTTAGGTACTGGCAAAAGCATACGCTACAGTATTTACTCAAATGCAAGACTAGGGTGTTGTTGTTTTTTGCAATTGGGTATAAGCGAGACAATGCTGATTACATGGCTGGGCAGAAGGGGCATGCTGTGGGAACAGTTGTTGTCAACCCTCCATGATCACCTGACAGCGTCTCCCCCACCTCATGTAATTGTCGTCCACTTGGGCGAGAATGACATGGGAAAATGGGCTGGGAAGTCCATTGTTTGGCAAGCCCTGACAGATTTTGAACACCTGAGGACACTGGTGCCAGGCGTATGGTTGGTTTGGTCGAACATGCTCCAGCGGCAGGTCTGGAAGGGTGCTTTGAACCCAGGGCGTTTGGAAAGGGCACGGGCGAAGGTGAATGGCGAAATACGGCACGGGGTAGTTTCCATGGGTGGTTTGCATATTGCTCATCTGGCAATCAAGCATTTATTTCTACACCTGTACAGGCCTGATGGTGTCCACCTTTCAGATGTCGGCTATGACATCTTCTTGGGGGATCTGCAGCGTGGCCTCATGGCAGCCTTTAAGGGCAAGTGGGGCTGTGGGGCGGACCAAGCATTAAGCTGATCCGCCCCCTGTGGCGGGAGCAATGTGGGAAAAGGTGGTTTCATTATTATGGTACAACTCCGGTGAGCACCCTGAGGCATCAGTTTGGAAGATGAAGGAGTAACCCTCAGACCAGGACTGGGGCCTCGGTGCCTGGCAGGGACCTGGGACAGGAACTCCTTGAGGGGTGCCGCTATCCTTTACCTACAGACCTTGCGGCTAGGGTGGATTGGATGTGGCACACCTCCCTCAAGCACTAAAAAGGCTTGGCAAGGAAGAGCAGGAGCCGTACCACACGTGACGGCTCAGAGCCAGGGTGGGAACAATAAAAAATAAAGTTGGCCCTTTTGATTATCCCAGCTCTGGTGTCAGCTCTCATTATTATGCATCCGTGGACAAAAACATTATGCTGACGATAGCATCATTCTTTGCATAGAATGAGTTGTGTACTAGCCATTCAAACCTGGTTTAAATGCAGCAGCGCTTACCTTTCTCATAATTAGAAGCTTGGACACGAAGGTGAGTCAGAGGAACAGAACAGGAGGGATGATCTTCAAAGCAAGGTGGCCAAAACATTATGAGAACTGTGAGCAAAACAGCAGAAGCAAGCAGCCAAGGATGGAGTGAAAAGATCAGTACGAGGAAGTCACCTTTACTGAGAAGAAGGCAAAATTCAGGCTAGTTGGACTGTCCTTGAACCAGCCCTGCAGCAGCCTACAAAAAAAGGTATGAGGAAGCTTCTGGCAGCATGATCAATAATTCCTTCCAAAGGAATGTGCCCTTACAGCAAGCATCATCAACTCCCTCGACTGGCCCAATGTGTCTATTTTGGGGCTTCTGTGTAGGGAAGCATAAGATCAGGCAAAGTCAAAGGGCCATGAGGGGTTTCAGCGCGTTTTAATTGACTTTTGCACACTTATTACAATGCTCTAATTGAGTCAGCCTTCAGAAACCTGCTGTGTGTGTGTATGTGTGTTAAGTGCCGTCGAGTCGCTTCCGACTCATGGTGACCCTATGAATCCATGTCCTCCAAAACGTCCTGTCGTTAACAGCCTTGCTCAGGTCTTGCAAACTGAGGGCCATGGCTTCCTTTTTATAGAGTCAATCCATCTCATGTTGGACGAGACGAGACGAGAAACCTGCTAGATGATAGTTTTTATAGTCTTTTCAAAGGAGGGCTCCCATATATCAAGAAATTAGAGCTGTTGTCAGCTTCTTGAGATACTCACAGCCCAATGAAGAATTCTGGGGTTTGCTTCTTCAGTTTTGAGGGAGAAGTCAGAGGGTTCAAGTAGGAGTCTGCCACAGGCCCTGAAATTGCATATGCCTTCTGCTTCATCGCTAGAGTTGCACTGAGGCCCGGCATGTCACAGGACCAAAACCTCACCCTGGATTTTAAGTCTGGAGTCATCAAAGAGCAGGGACTTGCTTGAGAATTCTGGATTAACAAATTGGATGTACATCAAGTACATAATGTGGCAAACCTGAATGATCTCCAAATGAGACGTGCCAGAAATAAGGATTCACTCACCTTTATATTTATTTCAAGCAAATCTTAAATCCAGAAAGTGACAGTGGAGATCCAGTCAGTTTTTTAAAACTTTTTTTAAAAAATAAACTTTTAAATAGTAACCACAGAGCCTTTTGTTTGGATAGGGGCTTTATCACAGGGGGAGAAGGGGTTATTCCTTTTCCCTTGTACCATTTTTTGTTACCTCAATTCTCCCCCTCCCATCTGGCCCACAGGAAAAACATTAAGTGCCATAGAGGTGCTGTTTGTTTGTCTCCAGTGGGACAAATGATGCAGGAGGGATAGGGTTAATCTCCATTCCCCTAGCCTCATTTGAGCCCTTCCATGCCTGCTATTGATGGGGAGAGGGAATGGAATATCCATTCACCAATTTCCCATTGTCCCATCTAGTTGGACCCTAAGGAGAGTTTTGAAAGAGAGGATTGCAAAAACAGGTTCCTGAACCCAAACTATAAAGACACAATTTAAAAAATAATTCTTATAAATTGGTACAGTCAGCCCTCTTTTGTGTTAGGGTATCTTCTTTTCCCTTCTGCTCACTTTGCAGTAGTCTAGTCTCTAAACAGAAGTTGAGGCTGGACTTTTGTAAGCCTAGATCAGAAGAAGAAAGCAGAAGTCCAGTCACACCTTAACAACTAACAACATTTATTCTAGTATTAGCTGTTGTAAGACAGAGCTCACTTCTTCAGATACAGTAGGAGAAAAAAATGCCTTTACCTTAGTTTTACAGAAAGTTACAGATCTCACCTGATTTATTATACTAGGTCTCTCCCTGCTCAACTCTTCCCTCTTTTCCCCTCCTCTTTCTGCAAAACTGAGGTAAAGGTGTTTCTCCTATTATATCTGAAGAATGTCTGACAAAATCTCATGCTGGAATAAATGTTGTTCATCTTTATAGCGCCACTGGACCTCTGTTTAGTTTTGCCATAACAGACTGAGACGGCGACCCCACTAGATTAGAAAAATGACAAACCACATTTCCAGCTCCATATGTCTCAGTTATATTTACCAAATCGGTGCTGAGTTTGACATTCCTAAATTGTGTTGTTTTCAGGAATGTGATTCCCTGTACCTGCAGCCTGAGTCATTTTTTAATTCACAAAAACACAGTAGCTGAGCCACACCAAACAGTGGCTACAGGATACAGAGTGCAAAAGTACGAGGCTATAGGGCACCGGCTAATTACAATGTCTAAATCATTTATTTCAACAAGTAAATATTAAAGATCATCTTTTAATTCCACCGTTTAACAAGACTCTTCGTCTCCTTTCCCGTCTTCATCCACTTCCCTACCTATCTGATGGTAATTATTTACTGTAATATTCCTCTTTTGCACTGTGTGTGGTAACTCAGCGCCATCTGCAGTCAGGACATGAAAAGTGGGTATGAAGCCTGAGGTTCTAATTAAAGACACCCACACACACACTGCTATTTTAAAAGTAGTTTTTCTGAATTCGTGCTTAGCCAGCATCCAGATAATGCAAGGGAAATGTGCAGAAACACATGGGGAGAGCAAGGCGGCCTCTGATGGTTGGGAAATGCAAGCTTAATCAAAGCAAAGCCCTGTCGTAGCCAGCGGGGTGACCCCAAGGGAACAGCCATACATAAATGGCCAGAGTGTTAATTTTTGAAAGTCAGTATTGCCTACTCTGACTGGCAGCAGCTCTCCAGGGTCTCAGGTCGTGGTCTTTCACATCACCTGCTCCCTGCTCCTCTTAATTGGAGATGTCTGGGATTGAACCTGGGGCCTTCTGCATACCAAGATGATGCTCTGCCGCCACGGTCCCATCTCTAATTGCCTCACCACTAGTGTCGACCCCTTTGTATCTGCCTCTATTCCCCTGTCTGTACAGCTCTGCCTGTCTGATAGTTAGTTTAAGCTACCTTCCTATCACTGAGGAGGGGAAAAGCTATAACTTCTGTTTCTTCTATTTACCTATCCTCTCTCGGGGATACAGTTCTGCTGACAGGAGATCTTACTTTCCTTCTCTCATAGGGCTGCACTAAAACTAGTATTACTGAATTTGCCTCAGAAGATGACCCTGAATGTAAGACACCACCCCTCTAAAAATGTTATCCACAGCTATGGTATTATTACTGCTATACAATTGTAGGTTATTGCTTGTATAAGAATTTAAGACAACCTTCAATTTTTTTTCTTTATGGAATTCCTGGGGAAAATCCGAAAGTTTCATGCGAGGTATACAAGGTACACCTCTGTGTGCGCACGCATGTGCAATGTGTGCCGATACAGCATATACTGCTAGAGAGGGGTTGCAAAAGGCAATTTCCAGTCAGCCTTCCCATAATTGCTTGGCCAAGAAAAGCACATTATCTTCATAAAAACATTAAAAAAGCTATGCTGGCTCAGACCAACACCCATCAAGTCCAGCAGTCTGTTCACACAGTGGCCAACCAGGTGCCTCTAGGGTGTCCACAAACAAGACACAGGATTACCCTGCCTGTGTTGTACAGCACCTAATATAATAGGCATGCTCCTCTGATCCTGGATAAAACCCTTTCCCCAAAGCTCCACAGTATATACATGAATATCTCTGTTCCTTTCAGAGCAGCACTGTATTCAAGAAAGTACCTACCGTAGTTTGTGGCTTTTTCAATCTGGTCTTATCCACCCCCCTTTTTAATGTGCCCCTGATATCCTACAGTGAGCTGCCAGGCCGAGAGAGAGATAATTCGGAGTGTTCAGATTGCTCGATCCATCTGACAAATGGTTGGCTATGACCTTTCTCTGTGTATGTTAAACACATAATTTAGAATGATCAATGGCCATATAGTAGTTAAAGGAAAACTCGTTCTGAATCCTTAGATCTTGCTCCAAATGCTTACAAAGGCAGTCTGACACTGATTTCTACAAGGTAATATATGGACAAATGAATTAGGAAGCTAGGAGCACCCACATTCTGGAATCAATTTAAATTAATTTGGACGGGCAAGATCTGATGAATTGTACCGCAGGGCATAGAAGCAGCTAGCTGGGGAAATCTTAGAATAGTTGCTGTCTAGCTGAAAAATCGATAGAAATCAGGAGAGGTTTGGGACAAGCAGGGAACAGCGAAAAACCAGTGATTAGTGTTGATCTTTTTAGATAGTAACCCTGGAGAATAGAAGCCACCTTACCTGGCACGAGTCAATACGTGTGATCAGGTTAGATCGTTTGGTTTGTAATCACCTTAAGAAAGGGCAACTCCTCGGAGTCATGATGCATTTACTGTAACAATTTGATTTATTCTTCCATGGATAATGGAGGAAGTGACAGAGGTTAAGTAAAATGAACACAGGTGGAATATAACATTAGTAGAAAAAGCTACGACTCCTCAGAACAGTTTGCCAGTTGAGCAAGTTTCTGGGGGAGGGGGAAAGGAGTGAAAGATCAGCTGAGGCTCCCTACCCCACCCCACCATGGGCAAATTGTTAACCAATAAATAAAGAAAAAGAAGAGTTGGTTTTTATATGCTGACTTTCTCTGCCACTTAAGGAAGAATCAAACCGGCTTACAATCCCCTTCCCTTCCCCTCAACAGACACCCTGTGGGGTAGGTGGAGCTGAGAGAGCTGTGACTAGCCCAAGGTCACCCAGCAGGCTTCGTGTGTAGGCGCAGGGAAACAAATTCAGCTCACCAGATTAGCCTCCGCCGCTCATGTGGAGGAGTGGGGAATCAAACCTGGTTCTCCAGATCAGACTCCACTGCTCCAAACCACCGCTCTTAACCACTACACCACGCTGGCACATGAGCTTATTGTAAACGTTGCAAGTTAATTTGCTTATCAATATTGTTTTGCTCTCCTCAATTTTATCCTCACCATAACCTTTTGAGGTTGGTTAGACTGAGAGTGTCTGGCCCAAGGTTACTCAGCATGCTTCCATGGAAAAGAGGGGATTTTAGCCTGGACCATCCAAATCTAACACTCTAACCACTGCACCACCCTGGAGAGAAGTTCTGGCTTTCTGACAGGTAAATAGCCAGAAATTCAACAGGTACACTGCATCAATGTGCCAGGAAAGCTTCTGCAGAGATGCTGTTAAAAAGCTATTACAAGCATAACGCTTCTGTCAGGCACCAAGGGGGGAAAAAAGATGGGTCTTCGATCGGAACATCCTCATTGAGAACATTTGAGGCCAGGAAGGAAAGATGATAAAGGCTTTGTATGAGAGGCGTGGGGTGCTTTTCATCATGATTTTTTTTAAGTAGGAAAAAGTTTCTGCAGATAAAGGAGAAACATGAAGGCAAAAACTTTGAGCTTCCACAGAGACCTTGGGCAGCATTTCTGCAAAAATACAGTGTGTAGTGATCTTAGAGCCAGAACGTTGCCTTTGCTTTGTCAAATGAAGAATAAAAGTGTCTGTGTGAATATAATATATCCATCTACAGTATAGGGTTGCCATTATTTTTACTGTCCTACATTATTTGCTTATTTACGTCACTTATGCCCCACTTTTCTCCCCATTGGAGAGCCAAAGCAGCTTACATGTTATCATCTTCTCCATTTTACCCTCACAACAACCCTGTGAGGTAGGTTAAGCTAAGAATATGTCACTGGCCCAAGGTCACCCAGCAAGCTTTTATGGCAGAGTGGGATTCAAACCTGAGTCACCCATATCCTGACATCCTAACCACTACAACACACTGTTTCTCAGTTATATTAACAACACATCTAGAAACTTAAGGTAAAGCTTTCCCCTGGCATGGAGATAGTAATGGGAAAGGATTATTTTTTCCACAAAAAGAAGGTAAGTTTATAAAGATGAAAAACTGACTTTAAAAAACTCAGACTGGGGAATGGCCTGAATGTGCCTCTTAGCTGTAACAAACCCTGGAATTATTCTGTCTAGCTATATCCAACCTTTTCTCCAAAAAGCAGCATACCTGGTTTCTCCCCTTTCCTGTTTGTCCTCACAACACCCCGGTGATGTAGGTTAGGCTGCAAGAGAGTAAGGTTCATGTCTGTGTAGGGATTTGAACCCATATCTCCCAGGGCCTAGTCTGTCATGCTAACAGTTAGAGGCTGGACCACTCCAGCTACCTGGGATGCCATAAGTGCTATAGGACCAAGGCTGGCACAAGAGGAGAGCACTGCTTCACTGAGGCGAACCAATCTTTCAGGGACCTGGAAGCCATCTTTGTGTACGTGCTACACCTTGAAGTTGGAGGAAGGAGTTGGTCACATTGCATTTTCTCCTGCCCCAGGGTGTGAAAGGCTGACCATGGGGAATGACTAAAGCTTCCCCTCGCATATTAAATTAAGTGCTCCTGGCAGCCACCTGGCAAACATTGAATTAAGGTCTTTAAATCCCATCAACTGGGTAATTAAGAGTATGCTGGAGAAGGTCTAGCTATTCTCCTGCATATCTGATTCCCTTCAAGACAGGCAGCAGGCATTCCAAGGGAATTGAATCAAACTTCTCCTGGCTGACACACCCATCCTGAAAAAACCCCTCAGGCATCCTCTCACATTCTAATGTCTATACCTAGCAATCACCAGCAATTAATCAAGCAGTCACTCAGGCATTCTGTTGCTTTCAGAGACTCATTAAATGTCTATCTCTCTTTTGTCTGGACCCCAGAGGAGCAATAAAGTTCTTTGTCCTCGGTAAAGCTTCCTTTGCCAGTTACCTCATATCGCCCCCGGACCCATTTCTGGGTATAAATATTAGCCCTCATGGCATCCACAGTGTATATGCGTGTGTTGGATCCAACACTCACCCCTGCTTACATGTAGGGTTACTCTCTTTCGCTCCCAGAAAGGCTGGTTCATTTCTCCTTCTACAGCGCGGCTTTCATAGGACGTCGCTCTTCCAGATAGGTAAATATCACCCAAAACCTAATTGTATCTCCAACCCCTCCACCCTTTACTTTCCTTAGCTCTTGTATGAATGGTGCGTATATTTATTTGTATGCTTGAAATCATATAATAAAACTCAAATTTATTTAGAACAAACTGCTTCTTTATTGGGAGTTTTCTTTTTCTTTTTAGTTTATTGGGAGTTTTCTATAAGGGCTTATTCCTGTATACAAAGGCTGCAAAGATCCTGGTTACCCAAACTCTCACAAAGCTCTGTCTCCATGATAATTCCTCCATCCAAAATGTGGAGACACTCTAATTTGGGTAATAACACAACTCTGGCTGTCTTGCACAAGAAAGAGTACAAAGAGGGATGTTTTAACTCATTTTTCAAAACCTGTTGTTAGATCTGCAAGGGCATGAAATAGGGGTCCCCCTTTCCAAACCCTAACACCCTGGAATGCTTAGTACAAAAGGGGGCTTACAATAATAGTTAAAAAACGTTTTCAGTTTAAAACCAAAAATAAAATAACACACCCAAATCTCTCCGGTGCATTGGCACCGGAGACTGTGCATTTGGGAACTCACCCACAACACAGGGCCGAACTACCCAATTTGGTTTTATTTGACTTTACACCTTGTGTACCACTTTAAATGTATCTCCCAAATTGTTAATACAGTAACTATCAAGGAAATGATTGTGTATTTTTTTGCTTTTAAAAGGATTTAATTTCGATCTCCAGCATCTCCAGCTTTAAAAAACAACAACGGACCAGGCAATGGGTGAGGTGGAAGGCCTCTACCTGTAACCTTGGAGATTCGCCGCCAGTCTGAGCAGACAGTGCAGACCTTTGATGGACCAATGGTCTGATTCAGTATAAGGCAGCTTAACTGTATCAGTAAATGCAAGAGGCACCACTATGCACCTACCATTCCTCACTTTAAGTGCCCCTTAGTTAGGGCCAGTCTGTCCGCTAGGCAAACCTAGGCAATTGCCTAGGACACTGGGGGGGAGGGCAAAGGAGTTAGAGGGCCACAAGCAGCCCCAGGGGTGCAGGTCAGAGAGGAATCTGAACCAGCACTCCTCCTAAGTCTTGTGGCACTTTAAAGACTAACAAATTTATTGTGGCGCAAATTTTTCTGGAGCCGGAGACCACTTCGTCAGATGCATGAAGTAATCTCTCAGCTGACATAAAACTCCTAACCATTCAGATGATCTCATTATACAATAGCCAGTGGTGTTATTTTGCATATCCTCCCAATTCCACCCTCATTTACATTGGGATAGATAAAGGACTGTCATCAAGAAATGGCTTTAGAGCCAAATGCAAGAACTAAAAGTATCTTCAGGCATCACCAGGTGGCGCTGTTTGCAAGGAACGCTTGTGGTTCTTGTGACTCTTTGCAGTCTAGGGTTTAGATTGTGGCAATGAGATTGGAGACAGATACTGTTTTTCAATAGTACCAGCCACCACCATTATGTCTTTATCTGGTTTTAGAGTTCATCAGCACGTTGGAAAAAGCTTTATCTGCTGTTACATTCAAATCCAGCTGCTGGTATGGAATCCGGTGGTTTTTGTTCCTGAAGGTAAAGGTAGTCCCTTGTGCAAGCACCGGGTCATTACTGACCCATGGAGTGATGTCACATCCCAACGTTTCCTAGGCAGACTATATTTACAGGGTGGTTTGCCATTTCTTTCCCAGTCTTGGAAATGCACAATATTATTTTCAGACACTAAGGTGGTTTGAAAGAGAGATCAGTTCCAACTTAAGATGCTAAAGCAGGAATGTCAAACATAAGGCCCATGGGCTGGATCCGGCCCCTTGAGAGCTCTTATTTGGCCCACGGGCCAGCCAAGGCAGCCCCCCCCCCCCCCCACACACACACACTTGTTCTGGGCTGATGAGACATGGCCCGACCAAGTTGTTACTGTTATGAAGGTAAAAGGTACAAT
Source organism: Euleptes europaea (assembly GCF_029931775.1). Classification (NCBI taxonomy): domain Eukaryota; kingdom Metazoa; phylum Chordata; class Lepidosauria; order Squamata; family Sphaerodactylidae; genus Euleptes; species Euleptes europaea. Next base: position 24,438,385 of record NC_079317.1, on the reverse strand, counting down.
GGTGAGTATGATGTTGTAAGGTGCTTTGGGGGAATCCGTTGGGGACAAAAGTGGAGTATAAATATACAAATAAAGTTTAAATCTATTTTATGCAACAAAAATCTTTTTGAAAGTCCAGAGTGATATTTATTCAGCTCCTCTTCCAACTGTCGTTCCAATTATAACTATTGTGCTGTTTGGTTTGTCAGTTGTAATTCATGCGCAAATCACAACAGGAGATTTAAGATGTGATTTAGAAACATACAGATCCTGCCTAAGCTTGGGGAAGAGTGGAAGAAACACGCATGCCTTTCATATCTCACGGGAAGTGAAGTGTCTCTCAAAATACTCACTGTTCACTGCAGTCTTTAATTGGATTACATGACTAAAAAGTTGATCTAAGGACAGAGTGGGGGGGGATGAAGCATCAGGATGATTGTTTTATGTTGACTCACTGATGTTCAACAACGTAATTCTTTCTAACTGTACTGCTGTGAGAACATTGCTTTGAGTTTGTTTGGCACCCCACAAAGGTGGATTCACAAGCCCTGCAGGCACAAAGTGACCTGTGAATCACCGGAGACAAAAATGGGTATTCTGGATCCCTTGGATGTGAGCAGCATCCCCAAAGTTGCATAACTAGTAGGAGTTCAGCGGGTCCATGCATGAGTCATCCCGGCAAGCAGTGCTAATGAAGCATCTTGGGCCCCAGTCCGGTTTCCTGCAAAGCTAGGGTTGCCAGGTCCCCCCTCCCAATTGGCTGGAGGTTTTAGGGGTTGGGGCAGCCACGTGATGATGTCACTTCTGTGCCATTGCCACAGCCGATTAAACACTCAAACTCATAGATTCTTCAGAGGAAGATTCTTCAGAGGAAGGCAATGGCAAACCACCTTCTTAATCACTTGCCTTGAAAGACTCTTGTTGGGGTTGCCACAAGTTGGTTGCTACTTGACGGTACTTATATATGCACTTAGTTACTCTCAAAATACCTTGTCCTCCATGCTGGATTTCCTGCTGGATTTCTACAAGGAACATGGCTGAGGTGATTCATTTGTGAGGAAGTAAATGCATACATATTCAAAGACACTTTTCCTCCTGAGGAAAATCCAGAGACTGTTAATGAAGCTACAGATTTGGGTTGGGATGGCTGTAATTATTCACTGGAGAGAGGAAGAGGCCTGTGTGCGCGCACACATGGGGAAACTAGACAGCTGTCCTGCAGCAGTGAGCTTTGTGTATGCAAAGGATTACCATACTTGCACTCAGTACAACCTTGTGTGTGTAAAGGGCCGTCAAGTCACAGCAGACTTATGGTGACTCCCTCATAGGGTTTTCAAGGCAAGAGGCTCACAGAGGGTGGTTTGCCAGTGCCTTCCTCTGCATAGCAACCCTGCTATTCCTTATGATCTCCCATCTAAATACTAACCAGGACAGGCCCTGCTTAGCTTCCGAGATCTGACGAGATCGGGGTATACTATGCTGCCTCCCTCCCTCCAGCGCAACCTTACCACCTCCAAAATTCATCAGAACTGTCATTTCCCTTAGGAAACCTCCTGGTGTCCTGTTGATGCTGCTGATCACTGTGTGTGTGTGTGCGTGTGTGTGTGTGTTTATGGGAGACATGGTTAAAGAGTCCTTGTTAAAATGTGTTTGCTGACCAAGGTTTTTGTATTAAAGTGTATGGCCGAAGTTTTGTGAATCTCGCCATTTACATGTCAGTGCTGACCTGCAAATATGAATCAGTGTATATAAGTCATGGGAAACCAAGGAACACAATGATCATGAGGGCATGCATGCACAAGATATGTGCATGCATGTATATGGTGGGCCTCGTTCTAAGGGGAGTGTCTTTTTTTAAAAAAAATTAATACCAATTCTACCACTGAATCAAAATGTTTGATACTAGACATCAACATGCCCCAACTGCGGCAATGCTGAGCTGTGAGAACGTGTTTCTCAAGGCTCAGCTGTACTGAGAGGTCACTGTTTCCCACCATCGTCTCCATAACAGTGGAAGGAAATTGTGGAGAAAAGCTCCTGCGGGACTTTGGTAATCCATCCAGGGTTTATGTCAACTTGCCCTTTTCTTTTATGTGCAAATGAACTGAAAATGTATCAGGGGATGCAAAGTTCTAGGCACTGGAAGGCCACAAGTCATTCATCCACACACACTTTTATTTAATGTGAAGAAAAATAAATCCACTGAGATTATGGGACTTCTGGATTGAAGGAGAAGAAGAAGAGTTGGTTTTTTATATGCTGACTTTCTCTACCACTTAAGGCAGAATCAAACTGGCTTACATTCACCTTCCCTTCCCCTCCCACAACAGACACCTTGTGAGGTAGGTGGGGCTGAGAGAGCTCTTAACAGAACTGTGACTAGCCCAAGGTCACCCAGCTGGCTTCATGTGGAGGAGTGGGGAAACCAACCTGGTTCACCAGATTAGCCTCCGCCGCTCACAGGGAGGAGTGGGAATCGAACCCGGTTCTCCAGATAAGAGTCCGCCACTCCAAGCCACCGCTCTTAACCACTACACTATGCTGGTAATGTAGCAAATAATTATTGCCTCTTAAATGGAATGGATGACTTTGGATCAGAGGTGAAATCACTTAGCTGCTCTGAGTAGTTGTTGGAAATTCTGAAAGGGGTTCTGCTTCTGTCCCAGTGGAAGACGCTTTAACAGGGCACACAGCATATCGATAGGTCATATTGAAGGCAAAACACAGGTAAGAAGCAACGTATGCTGATTTTGACTGTTTCCCCACCATCCTCACCGCAGAATGGCAGTCGAGATCTGGGGCTCCAGAACCATTGCAAAAACATGGGGCAGACTTACAAACTTACAAAATTGCAAACTTACAGGGTTTGCTTCTGCCTACCACAAGAATGCTTTGTCTGGTGTGATATAGTGTCAGAACACTATATGAGGACTAGGGAAAACTGAGGCATTAGGGTGCCAACAGCCTGGAGGAAAAATGCCCTTCCCCTTTAATAGAGGGTTAAATGTGTGGAACTGGGCAGTTGAAGTCTTTCATGGCCTTGTGGTAAATAATCTGACCTGGTAATTAACATCCCACGTAGCCTCTATTGAGGGGACAGGACACTTTCTCTCCAGGTTGCTGACATCTCTGGCCCTCCCACGTGCTCAGCTCCTGCCACGCCTGGGGTTCAGAGATCTACAGTACAAACCTAAGGAGAGTTACACCTTTTGGAATCCATTGAAATCAATGGGCTTAGAAGGGGGGTTACTTTGCTTAGTGGGGATGTAGAATGGTATAGCCTAGCTCGATCTCATCAGATCTCAGAAGTTAAGCAGGGTGGGTATTTGGATGGGAGACCACCAAGGAAGACTTTGCAGAGGAAGGTAATGGCAAACCACCTCTGCTTAGTAACTTGCCTTGAAAACCCTGTGGAGTCACCATGAGTTGGCTGTGATTTGGCAGCACTTTACACACACACACACACACACACACACACACACACACACACGGCACTGTTAGTTTCCCTGTTTATTTTAAAACCATGCCAGTTGTATGAAAACACCTCTGTACCTGCAATCTTGAGAACACTTTTTTGAGAGCAAGCCCTATTGAATAAAATGGAACCTGAAGAAGAAGAGTTGGTTTTTATATGCCGACTTTCTCTACCGCTTAAGGAAGAATTAAACCAGCTTACAATCACCTTCTCTTCCCCTCCCCACAACAGACACCCTGTGAGGTAGATGGGGCTGAGAGAGTGTGACTAGCCCAAGGTCACCCAGCTGGCTTTGTGTGGAGGAGTGGGGAAACAAATCCAGTTCACCAGATCAGCTTCCACTGCTCATGTGAAGGAGTGGGGAATCAAACCTGGTTCTCCAGATCAGAGTCCACCACTCCAAACCACCCCTGTTAACCACTACACCATGCTGGCTCCAATATGAGCAAATGTATTTACTTGGGCTTTCTGTTCTCCTGGGTCCCCCCCCCCCCAATTATATGATACAGAGACTGGAACATTGGCAGAGATACAACCATTTCCCATTCTGATGGAGCCAATGCTTGAATCAAAATGCCCCAAAGAAAGACCTTGAACACATACTTTTTCTACCCTGTCTGGCTTTGATACCTAGCACCAGTTTGGGGATTTTGTATCCCCCTCCCATTTAGATACCTTCTATGCTTTTGAAGCCTTAATGGGATGTTACTTTGCAGGGGATGTTATTTACCTCCATGCCACGAAAAGCTTCAGCTACCCATTTGCACATGTTAAGTCTGTATTAAAGGGACAGGACATGTTTCTTTCAGGCATGGGGCAATCCTAGGGATGGGGAAAGATCTGTGACGGGACCTGTAGTGCTTGCCATCTGCATCAAAGTTGTGGTTCCTAAGTGTGCCTGACTGTAATAAAGGATAAGGGATGAGTGTCATCTGCCTTCCTGGTCTGCAGACACCCTCAGCGGCAGGGACTGGCTCCTCCTATCCCTTGGCCTCAGCAGCTTACAAGAGTTCGCTTTGGGGACGTGACTGATCCCGAGGTCTGCCTTTCCTTGAGAGGGAGCAGAGACACACAGGACAGAAGCCTCAGTTTTGCGTACCCAGTAGTGGCTTGCATTGAGCTGCTGTGCACGTGCATTTTGAACGTAAAGGAACCTGGCAGTGAAGTTCATCACCATCTGGTTTACTCAGAGAAAGAGCCCATTAAGCAGCATTGTATTTATCAGAACCGGAGCTGCCGGCTGGACGGGGCCTGCTGCTGATCCCTTGGGTGATGGCCCTTCATGCCCTTCAAGGCCCCCGTCTCCATTCTGGGCTACTCTTCTTCAAGACCGCAAACAGATGTGGCCGCCCCCTCCACAGCAATCCTGCCAAACACAAAGTGCGACCAATGGTGAGTTGTCATTCTCAACTCTTTGTGTTTCTCTCTCTCTCTCATCCTCTGGTATATTTATGGGAAAAAGAGGGGAGACTGGGCCCCTTCCGCATGCTGCCCCCGGCCCTGTAGGGGCCCACAAACTCACATGGGCCAGGCACCACCTTCTGAAGTTGCATAGTACCCTTCTACCCCAGGCTGCCACTGACCCACCGGGAAATTCTCCAGTGGCTCTAATGGCCAGTTCTCCCCTTCCATACTGGTTCACTAGGTTGCAGGGCACCTGTATTGCTAATTAACATCAGAACCTTTTAGAACAAACTGTGCTCCATGGATCACTTGGTGCTCCGTGAAGCATCTCCTAGTGCTCCGTGAAGAGAGTGGAAAGAAAAATGCTACTGTCATTCTGTTTAGTATATAAGTGCTAGGTGAAAATTACTGCTCCATGATGAATTTCTCTCCTGAAAAGGGCTCCATGACTCTAAGAGTTTGGGAACTGCTTTTTTAGAATATAATGGGATATACGGTATACTTTATTTCATTACATCTCCACCAAGCTTCACAAAGAAGATCCCTCATTTTTAGAATTTTGTTCCGACAGTTCCAAGGGAAAAAAAACCAGGGCCCTACTGCACACGGCACTGGGTTTTTGTGGTTAGATGTATAATTTGGTCCTTAAAGTAGAAAAGAGCAAGAGTCCAGTAGTACCTTAAAGACTAACAAAATTTCTGGCAGCGTATGAGCTTTTGAGAGCCACAGCTCGCTTCTCCAGTTATCTTGGTCCTTAAAAGCATTGGGGGGGGGGGGAAATACTTCATGAAAAAGGGGATTTTAAATTGTCCCCTCTGCTTTTTCCTTGATCGGAAAGAGCCCTTTTAGGCAGCAAATATTGTGACATCTTTTCCCCCTGCTGGACATAGATCAGCCCAGTGAAGGGCATTTCTGATTGAGGAAATGGTACAGAACAAGGGATTAACCCCACCACTGCCACCTGTGCTGGGACCCTTTTCCATTTCATTCTTTTCTACAATTGATTTTTAGGGCAAATGCACTTTTGGAGTGCCAGTTACCAAACAGCAGAATCATGCATAGTTTGGCCATTAGAGACCCTGTAGAACTCAGGGATTCTTAATGGTTTCATCCAAGGCAAGGGATGTCCGATTCCCCTCTGCCCTGTTCCAGAGGGGTCATACCCCACCTGCTCTATCCTCTTCCATTACTGAATGGCTCCCATCCAGAAGAAAAGAATGAAAATAAAGATTTTTTTTGCCGTCAAAGACATGTAAAATTCCCAAATTTGCACCTGTTTTTGATTACAAACACAAATATTTATATTCAAAATAATTATTTTTGCCATTTCTCTTTTCTTGGCTCTGCCTTTTATCATCTTCTCCAGTGTGCGGGTTTGGTTGGGGGTTTTTTTTTGGCTCCTGTCTAGAGGCCTTAATCACCAGATATCCTCAATCACAAGGCTACATTTCAAGCAAAAGGGCTTTACACCAGCAGTGAATGTAGTAGTAAAGCACTTCATTTCTGAAGTGGTGGGGATAAAACTACCGCTGTTCCTCTGTGCTTTGGCCTCCATACTGGGGTGGGGGGATAGTTATTTCTGATCTCAATCATAACTACACTTAATAGTAAACTAGCTGGTTTGTGTTCAACAGAAAAGCAGGATAAACAGGCCACCTGCAGACAAACTGTGGGTTCCTACATATTGAGGAGGGGGGAGCTTCCCAAGTATACAGAAAGATGCAGGCTTGGATCCCATGGAAGATTTCCACAAGTAGAACAGGAGGGGGCAGGGATGTTTGCTGATTCCCACCTCCTGCTGCAGACCTCCTCCTTATTCTGTTCCTGGGGATCCCCCGTCCCCTGAAGGAGCCTTTTGGAGGGCAGTTTGTATTTCTATAGGAAGGAGGAGGCAAGAACATCATGGGAATCCCTTCCATCTATGGACATTTCTGGCACATCCATGACATAACTTTTTGTAAACTAACCAGAAAGTACCGGTATGTAAAACATACTTCAATGTGTTGTGTTAAAAATATTCATTCTGAAAGACGTAACTCAGTAATCCAAACATAGCGCAATAACTAGGGTTTCCAGCCTCCAGGTGGTGGCTGGAGATCTCCCGCTATTGGAACTGATCGCCAGGCGACAGAGATCAGTTCACCTGAAGAAAATGGTTGCTTTGGCAGGTAGGCTTGATGTCATTGTACCCCACTGAAGTCTCCCCCCCAAACTCTGTCCTCCTTAAGCTCCACCCCCAAAATCTCCAGGTATTTCCCAACCGGAGCTGGCAACCCTTTCAATAACATATCTATATATGTAAATAAACCCAAAGATAAAACAAAAAAAAAATGGCCTGAGCATGCTGCGGGAGGCACAGAATGCCGAGGGCAATCAAGAATCAGTTCAAGTGTGTGTGTGTGTGGGGGGGAAGGGCGCAGAATGGAGAAAGGAAAATGAGTTTGCTCAAGCCCTTGACAGCTGATGTCATAGTGGTAGAGGAATACTTTGGGGTAGGGTTGCCAACCTCCAGGTGGGTAGCAAAAAACAGCACAATGGCCAAAACTATATATGACAAAAAAAAATCTAAACAATTGTTGTATATCAATATTTTCAGAAATTTGTATAACAGTTATCCACAATAGGAACCGCAGATAAGTACAAAGTTTACAAGATGATTTCCAAATTGTCCACAGAACAGTCCCGATGTGTTTGCTATGAGTTCTTCTTCTGTATGTATACTGGTGTATCAATAGCTCAAATAACACCTTCAAGGCTGATAAGTATAAAGCTGCGAAGCCAAATCAAGACCAGTGATGCTACAAAAAGTGTGAGACGGGCGTTCTAGATAGGTTTCCCGTTTTGCCTTACAAGATAAGGCTTCATCGATCTGATCCACATGTCCTTATTTGTTATCCATTACAATGTCGTAAAACTTCTTTCTTTTTTCAATGCTTTCTTCAATGCTGATTCTATGACTTTAGGCAGATCATGAGAGGGAGGGCATCTTGGCCATCTTCTGGGTATGGAGTAGGGGTCACTAGGGGTGTGTGGGGGAGGTAGTTGTGAATTTCCTGTATTGTGCTGGGGGTTGGACTAGATAACCCTGGTGGTCCCTTCAAAAGAACATAAGAAAAGCCATGATGGATCAGACCAAGGCCCATCAAGTCCAGCAGTCTGTTCACACAGTGGCCAATCAGTGCCCAAGATGACCATGGCACTAATCTTGATGGGACCATCATTCACCCTTTTTGAGAATTTTAGGAGCAATCCTAAACAGATCCACCCAGAAATAAACCCCATTCAATTAAAAGGAGCTTACACCCAGTAACATGCTCTTAGGATTGCAACCTTTGGGGTGGCTCCCAGCTTGAAGACCTGAACCCAATATTCAAACAGCATTACTTCCAACTTTATGATTCTATGCTTTGAAGCCCCTCCCCTCCCCAAACCCCGTCCTCCTCAGGCTCCACCCCAAAAACCTCCCGCCAGTGGCGAAGAGGGACCTGGCAACCCTATCCATGAGTGCAAAATATCTTTTGGCAGTGACAGATGCCAAGCAAAAAGCGATGATTCTCTGTAGGCTTTATAGATGAACAGCTGCCACCGTTTGGCCTCAATCTGACTGTGTTTGCAAAAAACACAATAAAGCCATTAAGCCTTAGCGAGGCTTCTTCTGTTTTTAGCCTGACCTAAAATTGCAAATCACACTTTGTTTTTCAGTTGACACGAACTGCTTCAACTAGTGACTCACTGTTGTCTGGACTTGTATAATAATAATCTTTTGTTGACAGCGGATTTAACATCTTATCACATTACTGGGATTACAGCCTTAAACATTCGATGATATAGCAGAGGGAAAACGGCTTCCTCCTCTTGCTTTTAGCCCCACTTTCCCTCGTTTAACCTTCTTTTCTTTCATTTAGGAAACCGTGATTGCTTTTACTAGTTTTGGATTGGCTGTCCTTGGGCCGGCTGGATGGTTCCTGTCCCATGTTTCAAGCTACAGAAAGAAGTAAGAGATTTCAGTTTCTCTACAGCATCCAGATCAGACCAGCTATTAACGTCCCAGGAATAAAACCATCTTGAAATCCTATAAACTGAAAGTGGTTTTTATATCTGTCACCTTATCATTATCACCAAAAATGTATACACATTGATAATAATACTTTTTCCTGTTTCCCTTTCTCATGCATTATCTCAGTAATCCTGACAATAACCCCGTGGTCAATATTATTATCTTCGAGGAGAAGAAAATTAGTCGCTGGTTGTGTTCAGAGGTTGTGACAAGCAGTAATTAAACTTCATTTGGGCATGAACACAGCTTGTTGCTTGGTCACACTGGAGCTTGTTTACTCTGCACAAACATAGAAACATAGAGCTGGAAGGGACCTCAAGGGTCATTTAGTCCAACCCCCTGCACAATGCAGGAAATTCACAACTACCTCCCCCCCACACTCCCCCAGTGACCTCTGTGCTATGCCAAGAAGAAGGGGAAAAACCTCCAGGGTCCCTGGCCAATTTGGCCTGGAGGAAAATTCCTTCCTGACCCCAAAGTGGCAATCAGACCTAGCTACGGTTATCCATGCGACGGTCACCTCTAGGCTAGACTACTGTAACTCGCTTTACGTAGGGCTGCCCTTGAGACTGACCCGAAGGCTCCAGCTGGTACAAAATGCAGCGGCGAGGCTCCTTACTGGAGCTTCGCCCCGAGATCACATACAGCCAGTGCTACGACAACTGCACTGGCTCCAGCTGGAGTATCGGATCAGATTCAAGGTGCTGGTATTAACCTTTAAAGCCTTACACGGTTTGGGACCCTCGTATCTTCGGGACCGCCTCTCCTGGTATACCCCCCGAAGAGCATTATGCTCCATTGATAAAAATCTGTTGGTGGTCCCTGGCCTGAGAGATGTGCGGCTGTCCTCGATCAAGGCCAGGGCCTTTTTGGTCCTGGCCCCGGCCTGGTGGAATGCTCTGCCAAATAACATCAGGGCCCTGCGGGACCTGAAGGAGTTCTGCAGGGCCTGTAAGACAGAGCTATTCCGCCAGGCCTACGGTTGAGGACAGCCGCAGGTGAACTCAAGCAAGATCTGTACTGGCCTCCCTACTCACCACCCCCTGCTTACGATCTAGTGAGGGTGGTCAGCCGAATCGACAACATACTATAGTTGGCCTTACCTGCCACAGTAAGCGCTTAAACACGGTGACCATCTTTTTTTAATTAATTGGGCTGTTTATGGTTTTATAAATTAATTTTATATATTTTACTGTGGTTTTATTGTTGTAACCCGCCCTGAGCCCGGCTTGCCGGGGGAGGGCGGGCTAAAAATGTTAAAATAAATAAATAAATGAATAAATAAATCAGCTTTACCCTGGGCATAAAAGTAAGGGCCATTGGAGCCGAGCACTGACTCATCCCTTCCTGCCCTCCCTCTCGTGATCTGCCAAAGTTCACAGAATCAGCATTGCTGTCAGATGGCCATCTAGCCTCTGCTTAAATACCTCCAAAGAGGGATTTAATTTAGAGTCTGAGCTTAAGGGAGGAAACAAACTTCAATTTGCAAGCGCCTGCATTGAAACTGACAAGTTTCCAGTCATTCTTTGTGCATGGGAGAAGGAAGAAGAAGAAGAGTAAGCATGCATCCAGGAAGAAGGAGCTAAGTTATAACAAGAACAGAGGGTACATTCACTGGAAAACGATCTCATGCTCTTGTGTTTGCTGTTCAAGTGCAATCATTTAGCATATCTTTGCTTTGTGGTAATACTAAGGATTAAACACAGAACCTCTGGGGTTAGCTAAATAGACCTCAGGTGGAACTTTTCAGATGATAAATGAGTTTTTGTTTGTTTAATGAAATAGTAATGTCACAGTATCATTGCAACAGAGCAGTTCGGATATGACAGAAGATAAACAAGGATTTCAGTCAATTTTGAACTGAAGCCCAATTTCCTAAATACAAAGAGGAAACCAAACCAATGTTGATCAAACAAAACTAAGACTTGGGGAAAAAAAAGACAATACATAGATCTGATCTTGCAAGCAGAATGGTGAATTAGCTGAGCGACTTGAATTCAAAGGGATCATATATGCTCTTTGAGTTAATAAGCACTCCATCCTAATTGCTTTGAAGATTTGGCTCTGTTCTATATATCTTCATATCCTTTAGTCTATATCATACCGGAAACAACTTGATGAGATGTTGCCTGAATTATCTGCTGTTAACATGGTGCTAATGAGCAGTGAGGGTGTCTGCTTATTACAAGATAAACAAAGGATGTGAACCAGAAGCAGTGGGAAGGGAAATGGGGGTAAGAAGAAATGTTTGATATTTGGGCCAATTAAGACTAGATGGATGTTTATCTCGAGCTGGGGACTTGAGCTGTTGTCAATTGGAGCAGTTGTTTGAAATTTAGGCCTAGATAAAAAAAACATGATGCATATTTTTGTCAATACAGCTGAGATAGCATTGATGACAAAAGCACAGGAAAGTATTTCTCTAATAAGGGCATGGGATGAAGACTGGTTTTGCTCATCATCACTAGTGATGCAGCAGGGTGAGCTTTGGATTTTTGAAGGCCCTTGGACAAGAGGTTTTCACTGTGGTTCCCAGACAAGAGACTTGTAATCACTACCATTATTGGGGCAAGAGACCAGCTCTTTCTTCAGCCGTTGACCACTTCAGTGATCCTTAATTCACCTTCTCTTGACTCTTGGGAGTCTTCCAGAGACTCTTCCTGGAGCTAGGCAGGCTTGCCAGCCTCCAGGTGGTGGCTGGAGATCTCCTGCTATCACAACAGATCTCCAGGCGACAGAGATCAGTTCCCCTGGAGAAATGGCCACTATGGCATTGAAGTCCCTCCCCTCTCCAAATCCCACCCTCTTCAGGCTCAACCCCCCAAAATCTTCAGCTATTTCCCAATCTGGAGCTGGCTACCCTACATGTAGGGGGGTGGGTATGGGATTGTTCTGGGTCTGGGGCTCAGCTCAGTATGCCACTCAGTTATCCAGGGCTACTGCCTAACTCTGTTTGATACTGGCAGTAGCCATTCTGTGCTCATAACACTTGTCCATCACATTCTGCAGAGCATACATACCTGTGTATACATGAAGCTACCTTGCACTGAGCCAAACCATTGGTCTATCAAGGTCAGTATTTTCTACTCTGACTGGAGACAGTTCTTCAGGGTCTCAAATTTCAAATTTATTAATACGGTCAACTGACCAATCACGTGCACACACATCAAAAATTGCAGATTCTTCAGGGTCTCAAGGAGAGGTCTTTCACATCACCTTCTCCCTGATTCTTTTAACTGAAGATGCCGGGGATCTTCTGGGATCTTCTGCGGGCAAAGCAAACATTCTGCCACTGAGCCATGGACCTTTCCCAAATCACAATGAAACAACGAGCAGAATGGGAGGTGAATGCCATTTTCTCAACATCAAAATAGTACCGGGAAAAGGCAATATTCCTGAAATCAAACAAAATTAGAAGGGAAAGATGTTTGGATTCGCTGCAACAGATGAGCAAGAAGAAAGAATTGCACTTTAACTATGATAAGAAAGATATTTCTGGAAAAGTCCTTAGGCCAGTCTACATGTTGTGGGTATCTGCAAATAGCCTTCAGACGGGAAGAAGATAGGATTGATAAGGGTGTGCAGAATCCCTTTTCTGTTGCATACTTCTTTATAGCATCCAGAATGGCCATTGTTTGAGAAAATACATATACATTGGTTTTTATCTCAGAGAGTTGTTTTTACTCCTGGGGAAAAAGCACCAGCAAATGTTACTGGATATTTTTGATGCTTGTCTGATATTCTTCAGACAAGATGAATGTACTTCCTAGATTGAAGATGAATGTACTTCCTAGATTGAACTTTTTATTTCAATTTTTGCCGATTGAAATTCCAGATAGAACAATAGAAAGTTGGCAAAAACAAATTAACCGATTCGTTTGGAACGGGAAAAAACCAAGAATCAGATTTAAAGTGTTACAAGACGAAAAGAAAAGAGGAGGTTTAGCATTACCTAATTTTAAATTATACTATCATGCCGCCTGTTTGACTTGGATTACAGAATGGATAAAGCGCCCTAACGCCAGACATGTTATTTTAGAACGAGCGGACCTTGGACAAGGTTTCCACAAAGTTCTGTGGGACTCTACAACGAAAATCCGAAAGGATAAAATACCAGAAGACTGCGATGTGAAAATAGCGTTACTAAGAGTATGGAAGAAATACAAAAAGAGAATAAGTCCCTCTCCACCATCCATTATGTCTCCAGTTGAAGCTTATCACGATGATGTTAAATTAAAACCGGGCGTTCATTTTACTTATAATTGTATGATCAAGCCCACAGGAGAAATTAAGACCCTGACCAATCTTCAAGAAGATTTTCATAAATTGAATTGGTTGACTTATTTACAACTGAGGTCTAATTTACAAAAAGACTGTTTTTATCCCCAACCATTTCGTGAACTAACAGAATTCGAGCAGATAACATCCAAAAATGACTCACACTTATTAGGAAAAATCTATAAGCTTCTTCTGAAATACGAAACAGAAGAGGAACAAGTGAAAATCAATATGATAAAATGGATGCAAAATTTTGGAGAAATGATTAATATGGATTTATGGGAAAAACTTTGTAATTCCGAAATGAAATACACCGTCTCTCAAGAAGTGAGAGAAAACTGGTACAAAACATTTTATAGATGGTATTTGACTCCTAATATGCTTTCTCAGATGACTACCCCTGGAAAAAAAGGTGCCTGTTGGAAATGCCAAGATATTGATGGTTCTTATTTTCATGTCTGGTGGACATGCTCAAAGATACAAACATATTGGAAAAGAATTCATCAAGAAATTCAGTTAATGTTAAATATTAAGCTAACTTTTGACCCCAAATTCTATCTACTCAGTATAGTGCCACTGAATTTACCTGCGAAATTTCAGGACGTTCTTAAATATGCTACTACTGCAGCTAGAACGGTTCTTGCAAGAACCTGGAAACAAACCCACATACCCGAAATAGAAGACTGGAAAGAAAAACTATTGGAATATGCTAGCATGGCTAAGATGACTTTCGAGATTAATTCAAAATCTACTGAATCTACAGAGCAATTTCATGATAAGTGGATGTCATTCTACACCTATATGAATTCTAGTTAATTGAATGTAACATGACAGTTATGTAATATTCAATTTGTTATACACAATAGTAATGTAATCTTAGACTCTTATACAATAGAATACTAATATAAGTAATAACAGAATGACACTATGTAACCGTTTTTTTAGTATAGAGAATGTCTCTTAATATACAATCGAGCTTATTTTTTATTATTGTATTGTTTTTATACTTATAATATTCAATCCCTTCCTTTTTTTTTCCTGTACCCCTTCAATTATATAAATAAAATTATTTAAAAAAAAAGAAGAGAAAATACATATACATTGGTTTTTATCTCAGAGAGTTGTTTTTACTCCTGGGGAAAAAGCACCAGCAAATGTTACTGGATATTTTTGATGCTTGTCTGATATTCTTCTATTCACATTCTTTAAAATTATGATTAAAATGGAAAATGTTTATATTTAAGAGAGCCAATGGGTTGTGAAGTTAGATATGTGTTTCAGCTGGGTATGAGAATATTATCTTTGAAACACAAGCCCCCACCCTATTAGTAATCTGTCATAATTTCATTAGGCACCACTACAAAGCTTAATTTGTTGCCATAGAAATAGATAGAATTAATTGATATTCCTCACTGATAATGAGAGCAAATCTAATGAAGACAAGCTTGGTTTCTTGCAAGTTACAGGTCTGCTCTAACAAGAAACATAAAAATATCCTGATCAAGCAAGGGGATATACGTACACAAGAGCTGGCTTCTGAGAACATATCCCTGACTGGTTGAAAAATTGTGCACTCAAGATCTCCATACTCATAAGCCATTCAATAAATAGATTTGAGGCTGGATTCACCCCTATTTCTTCCCTGCCAAACAGCTGATTATCTTTTCAAAAAGGCCTTTCCTGAAGGGGGGGTGGGCGAACAGTCATAGGAGGTGGCGTGACCCGTATGCCGGCGTACATGCCACATGTGCCATGTAAACTGCAATGGACAGTAAGAGCACTTACGCTGGTCACCCTGGACTGTGGTGGCAGCATGGCCCTGGCCTAGGATGCCGGTGCAGCTTCCTGCTGGTGTTCTCCTGGTGCAAGTTCCCACACCAGCATCCGGGGCATTCCAGGAGGGAGGGAGCTGTCATTAGGCAGCTTCCTAGCCCTTTTCAGCCCTGGAAAGCCCCCTTGGGCAACGGCGTTGCCGCGTCACCTTTTTGTTGGTGCAGCATCGCTGTTCTCTACGGGGCTTCCCCCCATTTTCTCTATTTAAAAAAATAACCCTTTCCCCCTCCTGGAGCAGCTGCAGCAGCACCATGGCCACGCCATCCCCGGCTGCCACTGCTTTCAGGAATGGGCTGTAAATGCTAACCCTTCTATGGTTATGCAAGGTAGAAGAAGAAGAAAAGTTGGTTTTTATATGCCGACTTTCTCTACCACTTAAGGGAGACTCAAACTGGCTTACAATCACCTTCCCCTCCCCACAACAGACACCCTGAGAGGTAGATGGGGCTGGGAGAGCTCTAAGAGAGCTGTAACTTGCCCAAGGTCACCTAGCTGGCTTCGTGTGTAGGAGTGGGGAAACAAATTCAGTTCACCAGATTAGCCTCCACTGCTCATGTGGAGGAGAGGGGAATAAAACCCGGTTCTCCAGATCAGACTCCACCACTCCAGACCACCGCTCTTAACCACGATACCACCCTGGCTCTTAACCACTACACCACGCTGATACATGAACCCACCATATTCAGAAAGGACCTGCCCATGTTAATTTGGTTCTGTTGATTCTCTAGCACACTTGCTCCTGGAGTGTCATTTTAATATTATTCCTCTTCTAACAGAAAGGGACTCGTACCTCTGTGTCTGAGTTAATACCTTGTTTATTAAGTGATAGCGATCCTAAGGTTACATTGACAGCAGCAAAATTTATCTCAGTCCTTATATCCCTTAAACAATAGATTTAGAATGATGCTGCTCAAGATTTATGAATCAAGGATCTTCATAGAGGGAAAGTCTTAAAAATCAGAGGGACATCCACTCACAGATATGGCACTATTTCTAGGGTTGCCAGGTCCCTCTTCACCATAGAGTCCAATTGCCAAAGCTGCTATTTTCTCCAGGTGAACTGATTTCCATTGGCTGGAAATCAGTTGTAATAGCAGGAGATCTCCAGCTAGTACCTGGAGGTTGGCAACCCTATTACATTTAATTTTATCCCTTAACCTTTCTTACACTTGGGCAGGGGTTATATTGCACAGATAATGATGTCTTCAGTAGTTGTGCATTCTAGTACAGGGCACAGAGGAAGCTCCCTTCTGCATACTCTCTGATAAAAATCCTGCATACATTTCGACAAAATTGTCCTAAATGGAGTGTTGAAGGATTTAGGCATGGAAATCTTTCACTTCGGAGTAGTGAAATTAAAAGTTGTAATGGTGCAGGGGATGCCAAAGCTTCTTCAACCCCCTTCCTCAAACCCAACTGAGTGGAAAAATCCGACAGCCTTCAGTCTTCTGAGAAAAGAAAGTAGGAAACTGAGCCAGTAGAAAATGTTCTTGCCAGAAGCAGCCTGTTTTCACAGATCTGCTTGGTACACTTTGCCAAGTTAACATCCGGAAAAAAGTTTCCCTCCTCATTTCCTGATTTATTATTTTTCGTTCTTAATGAGTTGTCCACAGTATTGCTGAAGACATTGCCATCAGGCTGTTGCTGCAGCACCACGATTTAAAACTGCAGGACATTTCACATACTTCATTCATAATAAGTGAGATGGTGTTTTTTTTTACTAGGCCAGAGCCTGCAGACTCCGAACTGAAAAATGTTAACTGCCAGTTTTTGATAGCTTGTATTTTACTGTAACAAACCTGCTGTCAGTTGAATAGGCAAAATACACTTTTTAGAAAACCTTTGGTTGTTTGCTGGAGTAAAAATAAAAGCTACTTGATGATCATCAGGCAACAGGGACGGTATCAGCATACCCTGACATGGGGCATCTGCCAGGGCTAGGGTTGCCAGGTGCCTGGTGGTGGTAGGCAAACCCTTGCCAATTCATCCCATGCCCTCCGACTAGCTGAGGGTCGGTGGGCAAACGTGCACACGCGCATACACATCGCAGCTCAGCATGTCATTTCTGGTTTACAACCACAAGTGCCGCCTCGTGAGGGGCCTTATACCACTCAAACTCCCAGTTTACAACCAGAAGTGATGAGCACTCGCGCACAAGATC
Organism: Euleptes europaea; assembly: GCF_029931775.1. Lineage (NCBI taxonomy): Eukaryota > Metazoa > Chordata > Lepidosauria > Squamata > Sphaerodactylidae > Euleptes > Euleptes europaea. Next base: position 24,421,198 of record NC_079317.1, on the reverse strand, counting down.
CCCTCAGCTCTGCCCCAAAAGTCTCCCGCCGTAGGAGAGGGGTAACCTGGCAGCCCTAGCCAAGGCCCATAGCTTCTGGTTAAGATCTCCCACTATTACAACTGATCTCCAGGTGACAGAGATCAGTTCCCCCTGGAGAAAATGGCCGCTTTGGCCATTGGACTCCATAACATCGAAGTCCCTCCCCTCCGCAAACCGTGCCCTCCTCAGGCTCTGCCCCAAAAACCTCCCGCCGGTGGCAAAGAGGGACCTGGCAACCCTACTTCTGGCAGGGCCCACTACTAGGGTTTCCAGATATCAGGTAATAGCGGGCAATAGCCCACCAATTAAGGGGTCTGCCTGCTACTCCTCAGCTACCTGGCAGATGGAAGCAGGCCAGCTGAAGGGGGGATGATTAACGCCACTTTCAGGTTTACCCCAGAAGTGACGGGGACGCTCTAGCACATTCCTACAAAAACTCCATGGAAACCATGAACTCTATGGAAACCAGCCACATTTAAGGCTATGATACTAGCAAGCAAAGCAGTTATTGCCCTGGGATGGAAGGATAAAAGTAAATGGACGGTAGAAATCTGGCACAATTATTTGTTTGAATTTATACAGTTGGATATAGTTGAGAGGCTGCACCAGAAGACTACATGATTACAGAAATCAGGAGGAGATGGAAGACCTACCTAGAGTGGATATCAACAGAAGGAAGAAAAGACATTCAGTGGAAGATTCAGACTTTGTGCCCGTGGCTGGGACTAAAAGATTAAAAACTACAAGGAGAAGGAGGGGGGGGGGAAGGGAGGGGGGAAGGGGTTAAAAGGAAATATGAAATGTACGGGATAAAAACAATAAGTAACATACATCAAAACCCTGTATAAAAAGAACTAATAAAAAAAAGAACTCTATGGAAACCATAGAGTTTTTGTAGGAATGTGCTGTCATTTCCGGAGCAAACCCGGAGGTGACACATGAACACATGAAGCTGCCTTCTACTGAATCAGACCATGGGTCCATCAGAGTCAGTATTGTCTACTCAGACCGACAGTGGCTCTCCAGGGTCTCAGGCAGAGGTCTTTCACATCACCTATTTGCCTAGTCCCTTTAACTGGAGATGCTGGGGATTGAACCTGGGACCTTCTGCATGCCAAGCAGATGCTCTACCACTGAGCCTCAGCCCTTCCCACAATGAAACTCCCACCAGTGGCGAGGGAAGACCTGGCAACCCCACCCACTATTTATGATTCTACTCATGCATCTCCTCTGATGCCTGCACTCACACCCTTCCATCGCCTGCTTGAGTGCTTTGTCATCTCTGCTCCCAAAAGCATATGCTGCCTAGTGCTGCTGGAGAAGGGCATGGGGACGGGGCAAAAAGCATCAGCCTTCCTGGTGGCCTTGGCACTGGCATTGGTACTGCTAGCTGCACTCACCCCCCCAGCAAAATCAGGGGAAAGGCATGCAGGCAGTGTAGACAGCTGTGACTGCAGGCGGTGTGAGAGCTTACGAGTGGGCAGGGGACAGACTCCCAGGCGTGTGGGGCACACAGGCAGGTGGGCAAGAAGGGGGCCCAAGTAGTGGGCATAGGGGGCCCCTGAGTAATCTCTGCCCTGGTCCTCCCAAAACCTGGAACCACCCATCAGGCAGCTTTATATGGGATGCGAAGGTGCCTTGCCTCTGTGGAAGTAGCAGGAAGTAGGTAGAGACAGCAGCCCCACCCCTGTGCCCACTGCTGCTGGCACTGCCCTCATCCTAGCTCTGCCCCCTTTCTAAGGTTACCAGGTCCCCCCTCCCAATTGGTGGGAGATTTCTAGGGGGCGGTGCTAAGGTGGCTGTGGGCACATGTGGGCATGCGGACACGATGATGTCACTTCTGGTTTTACTTCCAGAAGCACTGCATCACTGCAGCCGATTTAACACTCAAATCCCATTAAATTGCCGCTGTGATGCGGTGCTTCTGGAAGTAAAACCGGAAGTGATGTCAATGCATCCGCCCGCCCGCGCGCACACGAGGCTGCAACTCTGGAGTGGCTGGGTGGATTGGAGGGGAATTGCCCACCAAAACCATCCACCTGGCAACCCTACTCCTTCCTTTTCATCATGTTGCCACTGAACCATGGATGTGATGAGAACCTTGCTGCCACTCCCATATCTAGGGTTGCCAACCTCTAGGTGGTGGCTGGAGATCTCCCGCTATTATAACTGATCACCAGGTGACAGAGATCCACTCACCTGGAGAAAATGGCTGCTTTGGAAGGTGGACTCTATGATATTATACCCCATTGAAGTACCTTCCTTCACCAAACCCTGCCCTCCTCAGGCTCCACCCCCAGAATCTCCAGGTATGGCCCAACCCAGCACTGGCAACCCTACCCATAGCCCAGCAACCCCCTTGTCCCTTTCCCTTTCCCTGCTAAGCTATGATGTATTGCTACACCATTTTGAAGACAAGAGTTTAGCTCTATCTCATCCCCAGATTAGCTGTTGGCAGAGTGTACACATGGATGTTCTGCCTGCAGCCTCCGTTGTTCTTTCTTTGAGCCAGGTTAGGGTGTTACCTCCCTAACCCATGAAAATAAAGTATTTTCACCAGTTAAGGTTTTCACCAGGCAACCAACTAACCCAGCATCTTCTTAAAGAAGGAAAGAAAGGAAATAAGGAAATATCCTACAGTGCATTTGGCATTCATTGACCAGTCTTCTACCTAATTAGAATTTTTGTTTTTGTTGTGACTTACTTCACACAGAAGGAAAGGACACAGCCATCTCCAGCTGGGTTACAAAGGTTCTGTAGGAGTTTGTTGGAGATTTCATTAAACAAAACGATGGGGGAAGATACTGGAAAACACTGACCTCTCCTCAACTGTGAGCAGACTTGAGGAATTCAATTCCCAGGACTTGGTGTTCCTGCATCTGTTGCCTGTTGATGCTAAAACGTCCTCAGACGTCAGAGTAACCTGTTTTCTGTCACTGATATTTTCAAAACATGTCTACAGTTTGTGACCTGTCTTGGGGTCCTAGCTGTATGGTGTCTGCATGTTTGTGAAAACTGTCCTCTGGCTGGGGTTCCCCCTCCTTACACACACACTCTTGAGATGTTCCCAAGAAAGAGTTCTCATACAACTTCTGCAAGAATTATGGGCGGCTGCTAGGCAGAGTCTGGGACTGAGAACCAGGAGATGGGAGCAGGGTCAAGGGCTGAAAGTCAGAAGATCAGAAACTGAGACTATACAAAATTGTAAGCCAGAAGATGAAGTCATAGAAAAGTGATCATCTGCCAGAAGATCAGAAGCTGAGACTTACTGGCTGTGTCTCAGTGGTAGAGCATCTGCTTGGCATGCAGAAGTTCCCAGGTTCAGCCCCCGGCATCTCCAATTGAAGGGACTAGGCAAGTAGGGGATGTGAAAGACCTCTGCCTGAGACCCTGGAGAGCCACTGTTGGTTAGAGTAGATAATACTGACTTTGATGGACCAAGGGTTTGATTCAGTATAAGGCAGCTCCATGTGTTCATGATAAGCTAGGAAATGGATGCCTCTACAGGCAATGTTGAAGGATTGAATACACTCCCCAGCTTGTCTTGAAAGATCTTCTGAAATATCTGGTTCCAGAAAGAAGCAAGGGAAGGCATCTAAAGGCAATATCTGTTCCAGATTGTGGGTCTATGGGGCGGTCGTAAGGACTGTGTAGATGTAATGCCTCTGCTCCTTTTTGCTTGACCATATCCTCAAAGTCTCAACATTTTTCAAGAGACTGCACTGTGTGAGAGTATTCTGGAAGCAACAAGGTTGGTCTGGTTTCCCTTCAGATCATATAACAAGGTTGGTCCATAGAAGGCTGACACACATATACCACCCATTGTACTGATCCCACCTGCTACTTCCTCCTTTTGGATAGTATTGGCCTTCAATAGGACTTTTGTCAACCTGAATTGCATGGTGTGATTGTTTCATGAAATAGTAGGATCATGGGTGATTAGCCATGGGATCTTCAAGATGGCTGAGAAGAGTGAGGAATAGCCCAAGTCAACTGGTGGTTTTCTCCTAGTGTTCTTGGGAAGGGCAACTCAAAAGGGGATGGTTTCAATAGGCATAGATCCCAATGACAGGCAGGAGACTTTGATTCCTTCCACTGGGATGGGGGCTGCCTTGTTAAAGATTAAAGCTATAGAGCATGGGCTCATTTATTTACAAATCTATAAGTGAAGCACAAGAGCACTCCTGCAGGGCAACAGCAGACTGCAAACTCATGACACCAGTAACAAACAGGAACATATCTAGGCGGAAAGAAACACCTGGAACATCATATACCTTCTGCCATGTTTTTGGAATCAAGTTCTACATATCAAACACTGCAGAACTTGAACCAGTAGCCCTGTGTATCAAGTACTGGCTCCCAGCTCTCTGCTAGAGTGGTGTAGCGGTTAGATTGTCAGACTCTCATCTGGGGAACTGGAGTTCAGATCCTCCACTTGCCTCAAAACTCTCAGGTTGGATTTATGAGCCCTGAAAAGCAGGAGCATTTAACAGGAGATCAATAAGGAAGTGGCTGGGATCTGGATTTATGAGTGCAACAGCATTTTTAACAAGGGAGAATATAAAATGGCTATTTTTTTATTTTGCTATGATCTTATTTACTGTAATTTTGAAATTTCTTATCATGGTTATTGTGTTGAAAGTGCGTAATATTGTGTAACCTGTTATTGATGCCAAGGGAAAACATTATTGTTTGCCATTTGTAGACAGTTCCCCAAGGTCACCATGGAAGCAACTGATTACAATTCTTTCAATGCTTTCCAATGACTATTCAGTTCATACAGGAACCATATCTGACCACCCTGCTAACAAAGTCTGAAGCCTTCTTCCAGCCAAAGGAGGCTTTCTCCAGGCTCTTCCTGCTGCTAACAATTCTTTCTACATTTATGATACCTGAATTCAGCCAAAAAAGGTAGGAACATAACATCTGCAAGAGCCTGTCTGAGAATATAACACGAAGTAAGTAAAGGTAAAGGTCCCCTGTGCAAGCACCGGGTCATTACTGACCCATAGGGTGATGTCACATCCCGACGTTTACTAGGCAGACTTTGTTTACAGGGTGGTTTGCCATTGCCTTCCCCAGTCATCTTCCCTTTACCCCCAGCAAGCTGGATACTAATTTTACTGACCTCGGAAGGATGGAAGGCTGAGTCAACCTTGAGCCGGCTACCTGAAACCGACTTCCGTTGGGATCGAACTCAGGTTGTGAGCAGAGCTTGGACTGCAGTACTGCAGATTACCACTCTGCGCCACGGGGCTCATAACATGAAGTACAATACAGAATTTGGCCCAAGTGACTCTGCCTTTGGCAACATTTTACATTTATCTCCTAAGTTAAGACTGCTAACTGATTTCTGTGTTCTCTTCCAAAAAGGGATGCTGAATCTGCCTTGTTTAGAGAGTAATTATAAAGATAGACTGCTAATGCCTCTAAATTTTGTTTTATTGCCTCTTGCCCCAAAGAGCTGGTTGTTACTCAAAGCCAGTCTTATAGGAAGTAATATGACCATGACTCCATCACCTCCCCAGACATCTTTTTTTCTCTTTTTAAACACTTTTAAATGGAAAAAAACAAACCATTCAGCTTGATGAAGAGTTCTGGCAAACCCAGAAGCTTGCACACTGTTATGTGTCATAATAAAAAAGCATTACGGAGATTGTGTTCTGATTTAGGGAGGAACTAATAGCACCTGTAATACTTTGGAAGGAACCAATGGATTCCAGCAACAATGTCTGTCGTTCGTTTTAGCATGCCCGCTTTACTTGATTTTACTGTCTATTATTGTCATTATTTCAATAAACACCAGTCTTGCTTACTCCACTAAGGTGCCTGAGGGGGCTTCCTAACAATTCAAAAACAATGGGTTGGATCTAGCCAGCTCTCTCTCTCTCCTAATTTTTCTCCTTACTACAACCCCATTGCATATGGCTCTTACCCATGCATGTCCCATGGCTGGATAAAACTGAATAACCACATATTTAAACTACATTTTAAAAAAAAACACCCCACAATCAACAGAAAGCTTGGGTGAACAAGCACATCTTTAGCTGGTGCAGGCGATGTAGTTGGTTGGTTCTCCACCCTTTCTTGAGACGAAGCCCCATGAAATAAACTCCCTTTTAACAAGACCCATTTAAGAACATAAGAACATAAGAAAGGCCCTGCTGGATTAGACCAAGGTTCATCAAGTCCAGCAGTCTGTTCACACAGTGGCAAACCAGGTGCCTCTAGGAAGCCACAAACAAGACGACTGCAGCAGTACCATCCTGCCTGTGTTCCACAGCACCTAATATAATAGGCATGCTCCTCTGATACTAGAGAGAATAGGTATGCAGCATGACTAATATCCATTCTAACTGATAGCCATGAATACCCCTTTCCTCCATGAATATGTCCACTCCCCTCTTAAAGCCCTCCAAGCTGGCAGCCATCACCACATCCTGGGGCAGGGAGTTCCACAGTTTAACTATGCATTGTGTGAAAAAATACTTCCTTTTATCTGTTTTGAATCTCTCACCCTCCAGCTTCAACAGATGACCCCGGGTTCTAGTATTATGGGGGAGGGAGAAAAGCGTCTCCCTGTCCACTCTCTCCAAACCATGCATAATTTTATAGACCTCTATCATGTCTCCCCTCAGCCGCCTTCTTTCCAAGCTAAACAGCCCTAAGAGTCTTAACCGCTCCCCATAGGACAGTTGCTCTATTCCCCTAATCATTTAGGATCACTCCTTAAAACCGCCCTTCTCAAGAAAGGCTGGCGAACCCAGCAAAGTTGGCCAGATAGACAACGTGGCAGGCTGAGAGATATGAGTCTGCAACTGTAAGCAGAGGTCTATTTGCACAACAGCAAAGACTTGAAACGAATACTGCTGAAGGTTAAAGGAGAAAGTGCCAAAGCAGGACTATAGCTCAACATCAAGAAGGCAAAAGTAATGAGTACAGGAGAATTAATCGACTTTAAGAATGACAATGAGGAAATTAAAATTGTTCAAGACTTTCTATTCCTTGGCTCCATCATCAACCGAAAGGGAGACTTGCAGCCAAAGAAATCAGAAGGAGATTTGAGACTGGGAAGGGCAGCCATGAAGGAGAAAGAAAATATTCTTAAGTGTAAGGATGTGTCATTGGCCACCAAGATCAAGTTAATTCATGCCATAGTATTCAATATTACTATGTATGGGTGTGAAAGCTGGACAATGAAGAAAGCTGATAGGAAGAAAGTAGATTCCTTTAAATGTGGTGTTGGAGGAGAGTGTTACGGACTGCCAATATATATCGGTGGGTTATAGATCGAATCAAGCCAGAACTGACCCCAGAAGCTAAAATGACTAAATTATGGCTGTCATATTTTGGTCACATTATGAAAGCACAAGAGTCACTGGAAAAAACAATCATGCCAGGAAAGGTTTTGGGCAGCAGGAAAAGAGGAAGACCCCACAAGAGATGGACTGGCTCAATAAAGGAAGCCACGGCCCTTTATTTGCAAGATCTGAGCAAGGCTGTTAAGAATAGGACGTTTGGGAGGACACTGATTCATAGGGTCGCCACGAGGCGGAAGCGACTCCACGGCATCTAACACACACACACACACACACACACACACACACACACACACACACACACACAGAACATAAGACAAGCCCTGCTGGATCAGACCCAGGCACATCAAGTCCAGCAGTCAGTTCACACCGTGGAGAACCAGGTGCCTCTGGGAAGACGCCTGCTCCCACTGGGCCTCCATTGCCCGCCTGAGCCCGCCGCTAAGAGCGACGCCAGCCCCCTTCAGGAACCTCTGACCCTTCCTTTCTCCTCTGTGACAGTACCCCAGAGATCTCCCGGTAATAATTGGCTTCCAGACTGTCAGGGAAGGAATGTCTGCCTAGCTACAAGCCTGCTCTGTGCACTGGGTCACTGGGCTAAGAGTCATGGGGCGAAAACGCACGGTCGCTTGAGCCTCCTTTCTTCCCTGTTCCAGCCAGGATTCAGCCAGGATTGAACGCACGGACGTGCGTTCGATCCTGGCTGAATCCTGGCTGGAACAGGGAAGAACGTTCGTGCGTTCGATCCTGGCTGAACGTTCTTCGAATGTTCGTGCGTTCGATCCTGGCTGAATCCTGGCTGGAACAGGGAAGAACGTTCGTGCGTTCGATCCTGGCTGAACGTTCTTCGAATGTTCGTGCGTTCGATCCTGGCTGAATCCTGTCTGGAACAGGGAAAAACGTTCGTGCGTTCGATCCTGGCTGAACGTTCTTCGAACGTTCGTGCGTTCGTGTGTTCGATCCTGGCTGACTCCTGGCTGGAACAGGGAAGGAAGGAGGCTCAAGCGACCGTGCGTTTTCGCCCCATGGAGTGTCGGAGTGAACGAGAAACAACGATAGGAGAAACCGGATGAAACTGCAACGGTCCCGAATCGCCTTTCCGTCTGTAACAGTCGCCTTTCTGAGTCGCCTTTCCGTCTGCAACGCAACCAGAGATGCCTAGCCGGCCGGTGTACCGTCACCACTTGAATCGGGACCAATCTCTCTCCCCCAGCGTCACCGAGATTTCCGCCCATTCGGGCCTCGGAGTCAGCAGCCGCAAATAAACTTGATAACGATCTTGGGTCTCTCTCTCTCTCCCCCCCCCCCCAAAAAAAAACGTTTTGCTGCAACACCGCCCACCCTCGGCCGAGGCCGGCGTCGCCTTTAAGGGGCCGGACGCCCCTCTCCACGCGCGGAGCGCCCTCCCTCGCCGCCGCCTCCCCCTCCGGCCGAGCGCATTCCGCCCTTCCGCGGGGGCCGCGCCTGTTCCTTTCGGTCCCCCCCCCCAGCGCGCGATGGTTTCTCCCTGACGTCGTCGCCCCCCCCCCCAATCCCCCAATCCCCAGCCCCCGGCTCGCCAAAGGCCAGGGCCAGCGCGCGCGCTCGCAGCCGGCCGGCCTCCGCCCTCGCGGCCATCCGTTCCCGCCCCCTCCCCGCTGTCCCCCCCCTAGAGACTCTCCATTTGGCGGGATGGGAGCGGCGGAGGCGGGCGAGGGGGGGACGGCGCCGCCCCGGCCGGAGGGCCTGGCCCCTCGCTAGCCCGCCCGCGGAGAGGAGCGCGCGCGCCGCCACCATTGGGACCCAGCCCGGCCTCCCGGACCCCAGCATGTCCACCAAAGCGGAGCAGTGTAAGTCACCCGCCGCTACTGCGCAAAAACCCCCCTCCACCACCAGTAGCAATGGGCCGAGCGGCCCTGGGGCTCCCTGGCGTGGGGGTGGAGGGGAGGGAAAGAGGCGAGGGCGCTGTCCGTGGTGCTGGATGCGACAATGGCCCTCTCTCGGCGGGGAGATCGCCTAGGCGGGGGGCGGGGGGAGATCCCTGGGATCTGTAAGCGCCGCAGCCTGAAGAGAGGGTTTTTTTTTTTTGGGGGGGGGTGAGTCTGTTCGAGGCCCTGCCTTTGCACCCCCCGCGACGCCCTTCGACGGCAACAGCTGCGCCAACCATCAGCCAGGCGTTTGAGCTGGTGTTTGCCTCCCTGTGTTTACATGGAGGGAGAGAGAAAGGAAATGGGTCGATGGTGATCCAAAGGGTGTAGACCCTCCCCCACCCCCCTTTAAGGGCCTAGGTTAACGTATTCCCTTCGACTTCCTAGCTGGATGGTGGGAATCTTCACGCTGGTTTATTTTAATTGCATAACGGGCCTGGGTGAATTAAGCACCGCCAGGATCCTTGGATAACTGCAACCTCTTGCCTCCCTCGCACACCCACTCGGTTGGTGTTTGCGGCTGCTTTAAAAAATAAAGGGGGGCACGATAAAAATGTCTCTCCAATGGCTTTGCAAGTTGCCTGTGAGATAACCGTTACGTGCCGGGAACAAAATGGAGATGGGGAGAGAGGATGGAGGGAAGGGTTGATCCAAACAATCTATCCACAGCCAGTTCTTTTGAAGACATTCTGGTGAATTGGCAGCGGAGCCAAGCCGTCAGGTTATTTCTGCATTTTGATTGACCCAAGATTGAATGAAATGGAAACATCAAGTTGGCAGGAGCCTCGGTTGGTCTCACTGTTGGCTGGTCCTTTGCTCCCAAGACCTGACACATTATTCTTAAAACACCCAGGATCAGACCCTGGCCCTCTGAAACTAAACAAAACAAAAATCTGAAGGAAGAAGATTCTGCAGCCTCCCCTGGCAGATGATTCCTTTGCCAAACTGTTCCATCATTTTTTGACCATCATTTTTAGTATTCAGTCTGTCTCTTTACAGCTTAGAGACAGACAGGCCTTCTTGTCCTATCCTGGATAGACAGGGTGAATATTCCCCCTTCTTTCTCCTCATTTAAGTTTAAACAAGTAACCTTCTGGCTGACTGGGGAGTAGTAGTATTGGATAAAGAACTGTCACTGATCAGAGAGAGGTGAAAGGGACCTTATCAGTATTGCAATCTACATCTCTAAAGCCAAAGTCTGGGTGGCCTATATATAGTTTCTCAAGAAGTCCATGGCCATTCTTAAAAGTGTGTGTGTGGGGGGGAGGCCTTCTTTGGGCAGGACTGGGTACAGCCTGGGGAATTAAATTACTTTATTGATCAGAGCAACAGCTCTGGCAGAAACATGTACGACTGAATTAACCGTGGTTTTGAATTAACGCTTGCAGGTTGGGTCTCAGGAGATCAGGGAAACTGTGCTAATGGCTTTTCCTTCCTCTACATTGATCTGCAAAGAAACAAAAGGGTTTCTTTTTCATTTTTCAGAAACATTTCTCTGTAACAAGGGAACTCAACCAAATGACAAATGGGCAGAAGGGTTAAATGACGCTAATTTACACCAGCTTTATCGTGCAATCCTAAGAAGAATTGCATTCTTCTCAGCCCATTGACTTCAGTGAACTTAGAAGGGTGTTGACTCTGTTTAGGAATGCACACCATTGTATTTTAATTCTGCTTTGCCTCTCCAAAAGCACCATAGGTTAAAAACACACATATGATGTAGCATTTGCAGGACTTCTGTTCCCATGATTCCAATACAGGGCTCCTTGGGTAGAAAAAAGGTAGCCCCTCCCCAAGAAATCTTTCCATTTAGATTATTCTAATTTATTTATTTAATTCATTTGTACCCTGCCTTTCTCCCCAGTGGGGACCCAGAGTGCCTCACATTGTTCTCCTCTCCTCCAGTTCATCCCCACAACAATCCTGTGAGGCAGGACTCGCTATGAGTGTGTGATTGGCCCAGGGTCACACATGAACCCATCTTATACTGAATCAGACCCTTGGTCCATCAAAGTCAGTATTGTCTACTCAGACTGGCAGTGGCTCTCTGGGGTCTCAGGAAGAGTCACCCAGCAACCTTCCATGGCAGATTGGAGATTCATACTTGGCCCTCCCTGATCCTGTGCACTGCCTCTGAAGGTGTGCATTTTGTGGGTAAGGGTTATTTTCTTGAAAATGTCTTGGAAGGAAGACACCCAGCCTGATACATTCTGGGAGAAATGGCAATCATTCATCTTGTTTCTCTGTACACTTTCCAGGTAGCCACTCAAGGGCAAAGGAAATCTGGCAATGACAGAGTCACGTCTTTAAATCTGGGTCATTGCCAGGGATGCACAAACAGTGAGGCAGGTGATTTACCTCCCTGCAGTCCATTTCTCACGGTAATTTCTTCCCCCAGCAAGTCTCTAGGGCCAAAAGTGAAACTCACAGAGAGAAAATTACCTTGATGTAGAGACTGCAGGAAAGTAATGGAAAGGGTTCGGCGGCATCCTCACTTCCTTTTGAAATTCGATCCCCCCCATCTCGACGCATTATGTGTGATAACTAAGAATTAATGAGCTGGATCTTCTGCTGTCACATTTTAGTTTGATCCCCAAGCAAAAGAGGGAAAAAAGGAGGGAAAAATAAGGAAAGTAAGGAAAATAAGGAAAGCAAGCTTCTAATCCAAGTAGCTTTTTAAAAAAGGGTGTGGGTGGAAACACAAAGAACGGAGGATGTCTGCACTGAAGAATAACCCAGAAAACAAATACTGAGGGTTTGTAACCCACAGCTGCTGAGTACAGCAGCCAGAGACACCAAAGTTTCCATATGTTTCCTGTTATCTTTCACTCATTGGCTCTGGAAGATGGTTATTGTGTGAACACTGTGTCCCCGCTGTGCTAGACTACAGCTCAGTGGAAGACAGGGTGTCATGCCGTGTACCCTCTCTGCCTTTTTCCTGTATACTCTTTTCCTAACTTTTTCAATTCAATTCAAGACCTTTATTGGCATACAATACAATAAATGATCCTAACTTTTTATGGTGGGACTGTTAAGGCATAGGTGTATTGATAGCAAGGGAATGGCGCCGAAATGCCAAGATGGATGTGAGTTCTTCAGTTGCAAGGTAAGGTCGGCTTTGAGGATGTTTTCCAAAGGTTATCTTCGTCTGGCTGTTGAAATCATGTTGGGACAAAGAGGAGAAGAAGACACACTTAGAAGACTTAACCCCTTGTTCATAGGAAATAGTTTGATTTTTGTGTACTAATTATGTTTTGACTGCCACTGAAATATCTAGTTGACCATCTGTCTTCTGTTGCTTATTCAGAGTTTTACTTCAACAGACCCACAGTTCACCATTCAGATATTTATCATGTCTTCCAAAGGCTTCTTTCTTCAAACACTGCAACATCTGCTTAATACTTATGCTTTGCTTCGTTTCTGTTTTTAAGCCTGTGGTTGGTTCTACAACCCTGATTCTATTGCATTGTTTATTGAATGTCCCATCCATCGATTGTATTGACTCTCTCTGTGTAATCCTCCTTGAGTCCAAGTAAGAAAGGCAGACTATAAATAATTTAAATAAATATAGGCACTTGATATATGTGCAGGACTATAATGAAGTTCCTCTAACTTAACTGGCTCTTCCCCTGGAGGAAGACCCACTTAAGTTGGAGGACTGTGCCTTATTCTGGAGGGAGGCTTCAAACATTGCTTCGTGGAGTAGTTGGATATTAGGCCTCTATTATGAATGGCTGGCAGTGCTATCTCAAGTAGAGTTATATCCCCTCTAAATCCACTCAAGTCAGTGGGCTTAGAAGGATGTTATTCTGCTTTGGAGAGCACTATACGTGTGCATTCCTATGCAGGGTAACTTGATTTCCCACTTATTTAAGTTAGTTTAGACTGGAGCCACTCGACAATGGGCTGTGCTGGGATGTTGGCCACCCTGAGTCCAGCTTTGGCCAGGAGAGAGGGCGGGGAACAAGCCTAAAAATACTTAAAATAAATAAACTGGTTTAGGAACTGTTCCTTCTTCCCAGGGAACTGCTATTTGATGCTTTTGATGGTCTGTGTCGTCTCTCCCCCCTATGTTTTTCAGTGGGCTCTATAGATCACAGCATTTTTTAGTACTGTTATTTACTCATATGCAAGAATAGTTTTTTTTCTCCAGGCAATCAAAAAAGAAAAGAAAAAAGGAGGGGTGTATCAACCGGCAACCTCTTGCCCAGGTCTGAAATGCTGACAACAGCCCTTTCAGACTCTTAATGGGCAAGGTGTGGTTCATTTAATAATAAGGTTGAGAGTTTTTCTTTGCCAAAGCCTTATCTCTCCGGCCTTCGGTTCTTCCCCAGGAAAGTTGCACTCACAACATGCGCAGCTCCTCTCATTAGTTTTGTAAAATGAAATTTATGTTAAAGAAAATAAAGAAAACACTTCTCAATTCATAACAAGCAAATAAAACCATCCTACTCCTAAGGAAGGCCGTCAGAAGAGGAAAAAAAGCCCCCTCCAGGACGAGGCTAATGCCTTAAAGAAAACCTCCCCCACCAATCAAGGTCAAACACTTAATCACTCTCTGCAGAGCAATTTTCAGTCTTAAACCCGGACACATACGGCTTCCATACAAGGGGTCATCTTATATTATCATACAAATTAAAATTATGTTCCATAGTAAATTTTTCTGTGTATAACTTTTTATGGGGGGCGGTCTTTGCACATCTCTTTCAAACTCCCAAAGGGTGGATATCAACTTTCTCCCAAGGTTACCGTTTTAAATGGATAAATGGATTGTGATGCTATTCTGTTTAAAATCCCAGTTTGGGTGTACTGAGATTCCTCAGCATTGATTCTTATGGGGTGGGGGGGTGGGGAAACAGAGGCAGATGAACTCTATGAGTCACACAATAACAGGAAAGAGTCTGGGAAAAGGGCTGATTTCTTCTGAACTCTGCATTTAAAAGTATTAGTCTAAGGAAAACACCACTTGCCCCATGGACCCCAATTATTTATACTTAGTATATGTGGTTTCTTATGTATTTGCTTCATCTATATCCTGCCTTTCTCACCCTTTGGGGAAGGCCCAAAGTGGCTTACATGATTTCTTTCGCCTTCATTTTATCACCACAACAACCCTGTGAGGTATGTTAGGCTGAGAGTGAGTGACTGGCCCAAGGTAACCCAACAAGCTTCCATGGCGGAGTGGGGATTCGAACCCGTGTGGACCAGCTCGTAGTCCGACGCTCTGTCATTACAATGATAGTTACAATAAAATCAGCAATTTACTCCTTTTTAGCAGAGACGTAGCTGAAAATACTAGCATAGCAGCTGCTGCCTACTGATTTGATTTTAGGCCAGCTATTCTCCCAGGAGCTGAGGGCTGCGTGCAAGATCCTCTCCTCCCATTTTAACCATACAATCGCTTGCTTGAGAGTAGCGTGGCTTCCCTGATTTGGCTTCATGACTGCAGTCCCTTTGCCAGATCCACAGCTACTATTTCCTGGTGTCACTGTCTAGGTTATATCAGCAGGATGCTCCCCTTAACTCTTCCTCCTGCACACCCAATGGGACAGGCTCTGGGAGAGGGAGGAAGCTGATCAGGGAAGAGGTCATGGGAATAGGGTGCAGAGGTATTTAAGGGAATAACCCTCACAGGGTCACCTGACTTGAGAATGATAGAGGGATACTGCAGCTCTGAGCTGTAGTAAATCCTTCATAAAAAAAGGTAAAGGCCCCCTGTGCAAGCACTGGGTCATTCCTGACCCATGGGGTGATGTCACATCCCAAAGTTTCCTAGGCAGACTTTGTTTACAGGGTGGTTTGCCAGTGCCTTACCCAGTCATCTTCCCTTTACCCCCAGCAAGCTGGGTACTCATTTGACCGACCTCGGAAGGATGGAAGGCTGAGTCAACCTTGAGCCGGCTACCTGAAACCAACTTCTGTCAGGATCGAACTCAGGTTGTGAGCAGAGCATGGACTGCAGTACTGCAGCTTACCACTCTGTGCCACGGGGCTCTAAATCCTTCATACAAACCCTTTAATTGCTTGGGACGAACAGCACCTGAACTTGGTACATAATCAGAAAAAAGGCAGTGAATCAATCTGTTTATTTACCTCTCTTTACCTGTATGTATAAAAATTGCTTACAATAGTACAGAGAGTGTTATGGATACCGTGGACTGCCAAAAAACAACAAAAAAATCAGTGGGTTATAGATCAAATCAAGTCTGAACTGACCCTAGAAGCTAAAATGACTAAACTGAGGCTGTCATACTTTGGTCACATTATGAGAAGACAAGAGTCACTGGAAAAGACAGTCATGCTAGGAAAAGAGGAAGACCCAACAAGAGATGGATTGACTCTATAATGGAAGCCACCGCCCTTTATTTGCAAGAGCTGAGCAAGGCTGTTAAAGATAGGATGTTTTAGAGGACATTGATTCATAAGGTCGCCATGAGTTGGAAGCAACTTGATGGCACTTAACACACACAGTACTTAGCCACATCATACAAATACCAGCAATGTAATCCTGTGCAGACTTAATCCCATTTATGCAGACTTAATCCCATTTAACACCATTGGTTTGATTTGTTTTTAGACTGGAATAACTCTGCATAGGATCCCTCAATGCTAAAACCTTCTTCTTGAGCATCAAAATGAGTCAGTGTAAGGGAGAAGCAAGGCAGAGGATTGGAAGAGCTTTAAATATAGTTTTTGGTCCTGAAGCAATAAGCTTGTCCTCTGTCACTTCAATGGGAATAATAGCACTGACATACTTGTTGTAAGAATAACAAGAGAATTATGCGAAGTCCACTCAGAAAGCACGGTGTAAACAACAAGATGTATTGGTTCTCGTAGGCTATCCGGGTTGTGTAACCGTGGTCTTGGAATTTTCTTTCCTGACGTTTCGCCAGCAACTGTGGCAGGCATCTTCAGAGTAGTAACACTGAAGGACAGTGTCTCTCAGTGTCAAGGGTGTAGGAGTACACCCTTGACACTGAGAGACACTGTCCTTCAGTGTTACTACTCTGAAGATGCCTGCCACAGTTGCTGGCGAAACGTCAGGAAAGAAAATTCCAAGACCACGGTTACACAACCCGGATAGCCTACGAGAACCAATGAACTCTGACCGTGAAAGCCTTCGACAATATTTTATAACAAGATGTATGATGATAAGACTTGAAGAATATCGCAACAGTTGTGTCTCACTTTTCTCTTACATGACTCTATGGTAGTAGAAAGTGCTGCCAAGTTGCAGCCCACTCATGGTAACCCTGTAGCATTTTCAAAGCAAGAGATGCTCAGAGGTAGTTTGCCATTGCCTGCTTCTGCACAGCAACCCTGGACTTCCCTGGTGGTCTCCCATCCAAGTACTAACCAGGGCTGACCTTGCTTAGCATCTGAGATCTGATGAGATTGGGCTAGCCTGAACCATCCAGGTCAGGGCACGTGACTCTGTATTGATGGAATACTGTCAGGACATATACAAACGTATGAAGCTGACTTATACCAAGTCAGACCCTTCTTCCATCTACACCAAGTGGCAGAGGCTCTCCAGGGTCTCAGGTTGATAAGGATCTTTGTCAGCACTTGTTACCAGAGAGCCTTCTACAGCAGATGCCTGCTACTGGACCAGGGACCTTCTGCATGCCATAGAGTCGGGGTTTGGGGAGGGGAGGGACTTCAATGCCATAGAGTCCAGTTGCCAAAGTGGCCATTTTCTCCAGGTGAACTGATCTCTATTGGCTGGAGATCAGTTGTAATAGCAGGGGATCTCCAGCTAGTATCTGGAGGTTGGCAACCCTAACCACTGAGCCATAAATGCTACTTGTGGAAAAAAAGATCATGAATAAAATAGATTTTGAGATTGGCAATTATTCAAGCAATCTACTTGGCAATTCATTAGATTCTTGCCTCAAGATGTAGCTCATTGATTCAGTGGGTTTAAGCTTGTCTAACTCTGTGTTGAATTGTGGGCAGAACATATGAAATGTGTGTTGCTTTCGAATGGCACGAACTGAGCTAAGAGTCTCCCCCCCATTTTCTTTTTTTCTTTTTTCTGTGACATACACTCCAGTTGCTTCCAAGATCCGGTACTTGCAAGAATACCATAACCGCGTTCTTCACAACATTTATCCCGTCCCTTCTGGAACTGACATTGCAAACACTCTGAAATATTTTTCTCAGACATTATTAAGGTAAGCTTTAAATTATGCTCTCAAAAATAATAATAACTGTTGAAGTGATATGTATGACTAGCTTATGAAAACAACAACAAAATGGTGTTCTGCCAGAAGGGTCAGAGCTCAACAAAATATAAAATCTGGAATTAATAAATTAATTTAGCTGCTGCCCCTTTGCCCAGCTAAGCTGCCTATTGCCCATTGGCCAGTTCTAAAACAAAGCTTGGTTGATTATGCTTCTATTTGGCCTTATGACAGGCCAAAGGTTGAATCCCATAACTACCTCCTGCTAAGTCTTCCATAACAGGAAATGACTTGCTCCAATGGAGAATGATGTTTTCCAACAAAAAAAAGGCTTCTTCTGCTGGAAGAAAAGGTCTTTATTAATGGAAGACTTGGTGGAAGGGGGCTGTAGGATCCACGTTAGGGAATCTTAGGGTCTAAACCAATTACAGTGCATTCTTAAGGAGAGTTACTCCAGCCTAAACCCATTGAAATGAATGGGCTTAGACTGGAGTAACTCTCCTTAGGAATGCACTGTTAGTTTAGCTGAAATGATATATGCCAAACACAAGACTGGAAGACCTGCAATATTTAATATGATGCCAGAAAGCTGAGCCTGAGCATCCTGTTTAAATCCAGTGGGGGCTGTCCTCAAGTTTGGTTGGTCTTCAGATCAGAATTTCCATCAGTCCATTGTGCCTACACATGACAGTTCATTGATCACTGATTTATGATTGGCCCCATCAATTCTATCTTAGCTTAAAGTGGAAGCTAAGGATTGGATCTGAGCTCAGGCCTGTTTTGTATTCAGGATTTGGTTTAGCTCTATACAGATAAGGAAGCAACAAGCTTGATTTCTGAATAGCTGTCAGTTTGTCAGGTATCTCCATGGATTGGCTTTAAAAACCCAATAAACCAAGCCGGCAGGTTGTTTCTTTTTTCCATAATCATGGTGACCTCATCCTTAGGACTGCCAAGGTTTTAACCGGCCCCCGAACCCTGAATAGCAACCTGACCTGCAGTTACTAGCAGACGATAATGCCATTGAATGGTTGTTTCCCACAATCCTAGAGTTGCTGTAGAGATGAGGTTACCAACCGGCCAAGAAAAAAAAAGTTCTTTTAACAGAGGCTTAAAGAGATGTTATATACCAGGTGATATAGTTTACCTGTGTGCCATTAAAAAAGCTTCAACTACCCATTCCCACACATTAAGCCTCTATTTCCCCCCTAGGCCTCCTTGGGTAACCCCCAGGTAACCTTACTTAGAGAACAGACAGCAGAGGAAAGTACAGTCATTTTTCTGAGTAAGAACAAATACATATGCAGGCGGTGCCCTTTCTGATGATGCTGGTGATGCATGCCGGTCCTTTCCAACCCACCAGACTAATAAGAGAAGCTGTGAGACGTATAGGAGGAGCTCATCCTGTGGCTCCTCCCTCTTCTAGGGTCACTTCTCTAGAATAAGGTATAGGCTCCTCCTCCTGTGGGGCTTGGAGATTCTCCCATTACCCTGGCATTGTGGGAAAGAGCTGTGTTGAAATGGCTCCCACGCCACCAGTGCAGCATGGAAAAAGGATGTCTGTGATATGTTCTGATCAATTGTCCTCCATGGTTGTTAACTTCCATGTGCTAGAAATGGCTCTAAACCAAAATCCTGCAATTCAACAGCATTTAGAGGCTTGACGTCTGCACTCAGAGTTGGACTGCTCTATTTTGTCTAAAACGAACTATCTGAAATCCTAGATCTGAACACCTTGGGCGTTAGGCAGTCTTTAGAAATGCGAGGCTATAGGTTTACAATATGAAAGGGACCCATCAGATATTGGTTCTGGATAAGCCTCACTGAGATGAATGAAGGTCGTGCCATAGGCCAAAATGGCCTAATTCATCAACATGGAAGTTGTCTGTGTGTTCCTTTCATTGCAACGGCTCTTATGGGAGAAATTCTCTTGTGTCTTAAACCTGGAACTTAACATGAAGATTAAGGGCTGTCTTTAGCCTTATTCCTCAAGATCCTTTCATGTTCTAGCAGTTAGAACTCTCCCTCTGTAGCTGGGACTTATCCAACATCTTGACAAGGAAGACAACATTGAAGGGAATAAACTAACTCTCAGCCTGGTCAACCAAACTCTTTTTATTGGGAGGTCAAATTGATGCATCCTACCTTGGTATCTGAAAGGCCATGATCTGTCAAACAGTGCTGCCAAATGGCTTGATGGTCTTCTTCCTGTATCCCACAATATGGCCCTACCAAGTTACTGGTGCCTCTACATAACCGGTGTGGTTGCACTAGGGGATTTGGCCAGGAAAGGGCTAAGAGGCATGCAGACTGCAAAGAGAATACTGATGTTGATACCTAGTTAATGCTTATTAAAATAATTGAAAAGATCATTACTGACTGAAAAGGTTCAAGTCATGCAGAAGAATCTTACACTTATTTACTTAGATGTTAGTAGGGTTGGCTCCCAAGTAAATGTGCATATAATTGAGATCTTGGATTTTTTTTTAGCATTTCTCAATTATTTAGAAAAGCCTGAATTCTCTTTACGTCTAACAAGTTGATAGGCAATTGCATAGAAACAGTGGCACATTGAACAATAAGATGGTTCAGATGGAGTCTATCAGTTCATAAACAAAGGTCACTTGAATGGAAATTTGCAGCATATTACAAACAGCTTTTGGGATCAATGTAGTTTATTGTGTTTTATGATAAGGCTGATTTGGTTCATCATAGATTTACACCTCAATTGGCTTCTTTCAAGCCACACCAGAGTTGAACATGATCCTTTGATTTGCAGACATCTAGAGGGTATAACAAATTTGAGGGGTGGGAATTGGGCTGAAGCGGTTTTAGCTGAGGGCAAAAGCGTAAAGAATTTGCATTTATTTTTTGACAAACGAAACATCACATAAAAATCACCCTACACGGCGCATAACACATTGGTTCA
Organism: Euleptes europaea; assembly: GCF_029931775.1. NCBI lineage: Eukaryota > Metazoa > Chordata > Lepidosauria > Squamata > Sphaerodactylidae > Euleptes > Euleptes europaea. The sequence goes on along the minus strand of NC_079317.1, from coordinate 24,400,836 downwards.
TTGAGCTCCTCCTTAAGTTTATCTTTGGGCAAAAGCATTTCTCTGCATTAAGCATGAATTTAGCTTTCATGCATTGCTCATTTCCAGCTTTCCTTCCCCAACCCGAAGAATGATCACAAATATAATAAATGCCCGACAAGGTCAAGACAGGAGAAACAATATATTTCTTCATAGAAACCACTACTCTTCATGACATAGCCCTTTAGATGTGTGCATACCCAATGGGAATCACCCCAAGTGTTACAAAAATTGCAGCTCCTGGCGGTGCTTCAGACAATGTTCCTGAAAGTTTCATGAACTTTGGGAATGGCTTTCTGTGACCGGAAGACAGGCTCCAGAAGTTCTGCTGCTCATGCAGATTTTCTTCAATGCAGTGGTTTGTAGGGGGACCAAATATAAAGAAGGACAAGGCAGAGGGTGTTTCAGCAAGTGCAGATTATCACATAGGCATGAGGGAAGCCACACCTGCTGACATTCCCTTTTAGGTCAGTGACCCCAAGCCCTTTTCTTTTCCATCTGGTCATCCTAGCAAAGGTTGCTAGTCGTCCAGACCCATTTTTACCAGAATCAGCTCTGAAATGTAGTAATGTGTAGAGACTGGAAGAAGGACCCCCATACTCTCTTCCCTTGAAACTGTACCCAGGTTTGTGCACTGCGTTTGGTGAACTGGTCTGTGTGAAGGTGTGTAACTTAATTGACTACAAGTCCCAGCATGCAATGTTATTTTTTGGACAAAAAATGTTAATTCCCCTAAGAGGCTGTATAGGATAGTCGTAGATATCTCTTTGGGACCTTTAACAGGTCAATGAGAGACAGAAATCAACAAGTGACGCTTTTGCTAGTGTGGACATGACGAGAACTGCCTTGTCAGATTGAAAGGGAAGCATGGGCAGCCGCCGGTTCTTTAAATAGCCCTCACCTGCCTGCCCCAGATGTTGCGCCTCTGCATGCACTATAGCTGGACACCTGTAGCCCTCCCCTTCGCAGGCTGCTGGGAAACCACGCCCCTTCCCGCAAGTCGAGGGGATGGCCAGAGTGGCATTTGATGAATTCTGTCTATTAAAGGCACAGGACTTCTAAAATAGTAGCATTAAAGGTGATGTGGCAACATAAAATTGTAGCCTGCCTTCCAACGAGACTATAAGACCTGTAAAGAAACTAAAATGGCATACTGGAAATAGGCCTTTATTATTAAAGGACTCTTAGTTGACTGATTATATGATTTTCCATTGATATCAATTAACTCTGCTTAAATTTGCATATGGGGAAATCAATTATGATGAAGGAAAAATTAACATTTTTAGATGATGCAGGGCATGGTTGTAAGAGATGCCATCTTAGCAGAGATATTTTATCCTGTGCATGAGAAGTAAGGACACTTTGGCTAAGATGGTACACATCGCTTGCAGTTATTGTCTGTTGGACAGTATAAAAAATGTTTTGACAGTTTTAAAAGTTGCCCAGCTAACTGGAGAGCTTTTTTTTAACTGATTAAAAGATTTGAATGGAATAATCCGATCCATCAACTAAACACTGCAGCTTTAATGAGACATTTTAAAATAGCCCTTTATAGTAAGGAAGAAAAAATGGTGGTGTAAGAATATTTGATAATTAGAACAAGAATTGGAGAGCAGTCTAGTATTACCTTTCTCAGGACCCTAACTTTCTTGGAACTCCTGGACTTGAATGAATTTAAGACTCACCCAAAATCTCAGTGGGTTCAAGTGATGGAAAGAGACAGACAGTGCAATCCTAAACAGAGTTACACCATGGATTTAAACTCCGCTTTAGGATTGCACAGTTGCACTGTAGTCCCTATACAGAATTATTCGAGTCACTCTTCATGGTCTAACTCTGCATAGGACTGCACTTTTAATTCCTTTATCCCTCTTCTTTTCCCTGCACTTCTACCTCACTCACTTACACCCCCAACCAGACAATTTCTCAAATACCATGGATTTACCCCACATACATGCCCCACCTCATAGTTAAATACACACACACACACACACATATATACACACACATGAATTTTCACTAAGGGCATACCAATGATGGATTCACTCCATATACATAGGGTTGCTGACTCAGGCTTAGAAAATCCCTGGAGATTTGGGGTGGTGCCTGGTAAGGATGGAGTTTTTGGAGGGGAGGAAGCTCGGTGAGCATGTGATCCCATCGATTCCCCCCTCCAAAGCTGCCACTTGCTGCAGGGGATCAGATCTCTGTAGTCTGGAGATCAGTTATAATTCCAGGAGAACTCCAAACTCCACCTTGAGGTTGGTAACCTTACACATACACAATGCAGACACATAGAAAGACATCATCATATACATATGCACATCATCATATACATATTCATTCATATACACATACATCATATACATATTCATCGTATACATCATACACACATCCCCAGTCATACTAACAAGCAGGGATATAACATAAGAACATAAGAAAAGCCATGCTGGATCAGACCGAGGTCCATCAAGTCCAGCAGTCTGTTCACACAGTGGCCAACCAGGTGCCTCTAGGAAGCCCACAAAAAAGTTGACTGCAGCAGCATCCTGCCTGTGTTCCACAGCACCTAATATAATAGGCATGCTCCCTGATACTAGAGAGAATAGGTATGCATCATGACTAGTATTCATTTTAACTAGTAGCCATGGATAGCCCTATCCTCCATGAACATAGCCACTCCTCTCTTAAAGCCTTCCAAGTTGGCAGCCATCACCACATCCTGGAGTCCCTTTCCTCTTGCTAATTTAACCCACATGAACGAATTCATTCAGCCCAGTAGGAGTGGAGTTTGTGGATGGAAGCTAGCAGCGCATGGAGGAAAGTGTTTTTTCTGGGGAGCTGTATACTTACTCCTCTGCTCTTTCTTCTTCCTTCCCACCACACTTTCATACTGCTAGGGAAGGATGACAGTAGTGGAGGATGGTGGGATCAGAGTCTAAGCCCATTGGAGTCCTTACCACGTGCCACCTTTTCATTATTGGGCAAGATTTGGGGGAAGAATGAGGGAGGGCTTAGTCTTATCACCCCAGGCTCTTTGTTGCCCTGTCTGACTTACATCATTAGGGTTGCCAGCCTCCCAGTGGTGGCTGGAGATCTCCCACTATTACAACTGACCTCCAGCCGATAGAGATCAGTTCCCCTGGAGAAAACGACCGCTTTGGCAAGTAGACTCCATGGCATGGAAGTCCTTCTCCTCTCCAACCCCGCCCTCCTCAGGCTCCACCCCCAAAAATCTCCAGGTATTTCCTAACCTGGAGCTGGCAACGCTATACACCCTTCAAACATTGAAACACAAATGTCTGAGCTGGCAATGAAATACAGAGTGGCTACACCTATGAACAGCTCAGAGCAAGACATAAAATTAACACCTGGATCCTGGGTCCTTTAGAAGATGCAATAATAGTTCTTGATAGAAAGCAAGCTAGATGAAGATGGAGAATTGCATGCTGGGATCTGTAGTCTAGTAGGGCTTCTACTGGGAGGCGGACGGCGTTGCGCAACCAGTTGGCCTTGAAATCCTTACACTTTCTGAAAGTGATGACTAAAATGTTTTGTTGCCAAATGAGATTGCAATTGGATTGAGCTGGTGAGGTAAAGAAGGGACATTAATAGCAGAGGAAGCTGAAAAGTACAGCACTGGAAATTCAATCAAATCAAAACAAAAACAATCAGAACAAACTGCACTCTGAATGTTTATGCTTCACATTCAGGATTGCATCAGTGAATGTTAGGAGATTGACTGGCCTGATTTCATGCATGCTTTAGCGGCAGAGGATTTTCTTTGAGTTGGGCATTGGGTAACAGGAACCAAAAATGAATTTGAAATCTACAGAAGGCACAATAAAGAGACTAGGGAGCACTTTAAAAGTTGGGCATATAATAGGGCTGCCAACCTCCAGGTGGAGCCTGGAGATCTCTTAGAATTAAAGCTGATCTCCAGGCTACAGAGATCAGTCCTCCCCACAGAAAACGGCTCCTGTGGAGGGTGGACTCTATGGCATTATACCCTCCCCAAATACTCCCCTTGGTTTCCAAACTTTTCCCTACCCTAGGCTCCATCCTCCAAATCCGCAGAAATTTCCCAACCTGAAGTTGGCAACCCTATTACATAATAATGGTTAGGGTTGCCAGGTCCCTCTTCGCCACTGGTGAGAGATTTTTGGGGCGGAGCCTGAGGAGGGTGGGGTTTGGGGAGGGGAGGGACTTCAATGCCATAGAGTCCAGTTGCCAAAGCGGCCATTTTCTCCTGGTGAACTGATCTCTATCGACTGGAGATCAGTTGTAATAGCAGATCTCCAGCTAGTACCTGGAGGTTGGCAACCCTAATAATGGTTGTGGCATGGTGTGTAGTGCTGCAGTGCCACTCCTGTTTATTTGAATCGGATTTGCATTGTTGAGTGCATACATCCTTTATCTATGCACTGGGAGATGGGCACCTGCCTATTTGACCAATCAAGAACACCTTCACTGCCTCTGCATAGGCTTGCAACTGTTGAAGTTGGCTGTGTGGGGCAGAAAGGAGCCTCTGGCCCTGCAATTGTGAAAATAAGTCCGCCTATAACTTTCTCATGCAAACAGTCCAGTTAGAGGTTTTTGGGCCATTTCCCCCCTGCCAATTAAAACTGTGCTGTGCTTCGTCATTGACGAGGCAAGTTGCAGTGTCTGTGCAGTGGGGAACAGTGATTTCCCAAATCAGCCCCACATTCATTCCAAGGAGGCCAGTGGAATATGAACCTCTCTGCCTTGGGGGAAGGTTAACTACAGACATTTGTAGGAGCAGTGTCAGGCAAGCAGTTGAGAGCTTCTGAATGTACCCCCTCCCTGCAAAACACACACAGAAAACTGGGTATGCGGTTTGACGTATTGTAACTATACTGTATTTGTAGAAGACCATTCTCTAATGTCTCTTGTGTGATAAACTTGGGGAGGGGGGACTATACAGTCAATCCAGCCTTGGTGAAGCACTTCTCTAAACCCTTTTGAGGTCACTGCTTGGGGCAATGTTAACTGTGCACATGCTTAACTCAATGAAATCAGTGGGCCTTAAAAGTGCTACACTTTTGCTGGATTGTGCCCTACAGTTTTGATGCTTCAGCAGCATTTAAAAATAAATAAATGGTCATTTCGGGAAATTTGAATCATTTGCTTGTAACGATATTCCGAAGGCAGAGCAATCTGATTAACTTTTAGCCTTCCTCTGTATTCCCCACCAAGCCTTTTCATTAATTTAAACTATTTCTCCTTTAGTCTGTAGTGAGTTTGTTGAATAAGTTACGTAAGTAGCATTAGAAATGTACGATAAGTCCCATGTCTGATATGCCATTATATAACGGGTAATGCTTGCTTAGCCCTTAGATTTCAAGTGACCACTTAACAGGAAAAAAGAACAGTGTTTGTATTTGTAAAATAGGTTGTTTCCCTCCCCCCCCCAAATTAAAAGCACACACAAACCACCATTCTCATTAGCTCACAAACATATGCTGCAGCCCCATCCACTATATATTATTTTTAAAGCTTTTCCAAACGTAGTTTAGCTAACATTTTTAGAAATATTATATTATTTCTAAATCCATGTGCCTGTTGAAATCTCATTTATCTCAGATGATACTGATGGAATGTTGCAAAACAGTATCATGAAAATACATACAGACATTATTTTGATGCAATAAACATGTGATTTTTAAGGCTCTCTTAACAAACACACATGTTTATTCTTTGCTAAAAACATGTTTCTGCAAGTGCCACACCTATTTTTCGCAAGTAATTCCGCCCTTGCTGCCGATGACGATGTTCAAACTCATTTCCCAAGGCTGTTTTTTTTTAAAGATCAAATTTCAGACAATTCGATCCTGATTCTCTTCTGCTTTCCCCCCCACTTCTGTGGCAAATTGCATCAAATTTCTCTGAGCTGTGAAACATGGGTATGGCACTGAAACATGCATTTTTTATATTTTTGCTCCTTATGAACCGGATAACACATGAGATGCAATGGAAATTTCCCACAAGTAGCAGTTCCGAATTGTATTTTCTCCGGAGCATGGGAGTGAATGATTGCTAGATTTTGCAAGATGGCGGTAGTATTGGTGACGATTGCATCTCATGTGGGATGTATCTGGAGTTTTATTATTTGTTTTATAGTGTCATTTCAATGTAATGTGCTGTTCTTTGTGTCTTTGTTGTCTCTTTTTTTTCTTTGTCCCCCCAACAGCATTTTGTCCCGCACAGGGAAGAAGGAGAATCAAGATGCCTCCAATTTGACAGTGCCCATGACCATGTGTCTTTTTCCTGTGCCATTCCCACTCACCCCATCTCTAAGACCACAGGTCAGTTCCATCAACCCTACTGTTACTCGCTCCCTCCTTTACAGCGTCCTGCGAGATGCTCCCACTGAACGCGGCCAGCAAAGTCGTGATGCTCAGTTATCAGACTACCCATCACTGGACTATCAAGGACTTTACGTGACATTGGTGACTCTGCTGGATCTAGTTCCTTTGCTACAACATGGCCAGCATGGTAAGTGAACCTTTGGTGCTTTACCTTCAACTTGACGCCTGGGGAAATGCAGAAGGCTTATGGCAGGCATGGGGAAATGCAGAAGGCTTATGGCAGGCATGGGTTTAAAACTGGGGCAGACCGACATTCCTGTCTCTGTTTTTGTTTACAGGCAGCTTTTTGCACTGAGGCACGAGGCAGAGTACAAAAATCTGACACTAAAAAACAAACAATAAGAACAGTAAAAACTGTCTTGTATATTAGATCTACATGCTATACCTGCACTAAGCTATATAAATCTTGTAAAAAAATTAAACATGAACTTAAATTGGTGTTGCTCTAAATTCTGCAAATGGGGGAGATCTAGCATAGGTCACAATGCAATGTTATGTACTGTTTAATTCATGTGAAAATGTATATGTATATGAGCGCACATCTGTATTTATTTACCAATGCTGTAGGAATGGTACTCTGTTAAATGTCTAATGTAATCTACAAATACAGCCATGTTACGGAGTCAAGGCCCACCCTAGTTCCCACCCTCTTTTCCTCTTCTGCTAGCCCCCTGGAAATCCTGTCTGTGGGATGGTTTTCATCTTCTCACACACCTGTGTTTCAGTTGATTTCACTTGGTGAAGAGACTCCACGGAGAAGCAATTTTGTCTGAGATGATATGCAAGTTCATTCTGGGGTTTGATCTATATGGTCCATTTGGACTGTGAAGGGTTCAAATGGACCAGCCACCACTCCACTGCAAATGTTGGCATAACTCCTTTCTGACCAGAATGCATTTGTCAGTAACGTCAGAGCTAGGATGAAGGTGAGACAGAGCAAGCAAGATAAGGGCAAATGTTCTGAGTGATCAGACAGAAAACTGGGAAGCTTGTAGTCTGATCTACATTAGGAGTCCCAACCTTTTTCAACCTTTGGGTACTTTTGGAATGGGAAAAAAGGTAATGGGTACCACCAAAAATGGCTGCCATGGGAGGCATGGTGAAACAATAAAATGGCTGCCATGGCACTGGGACCAATACCAATATTTTGGGAGGTTCCAAGCCAAGTGTCCTAGGATGGAGGAAGATATTTCTGAATGGGTGTTCCAGGCAGACACAAAGATGATGCCTCTTGGAATGTTCTGAAGAACTTCCTGCTCTGATGAGATAGAAAAAGTCAGGCAGGACTGTCTCTTTGCTTTGTTTCAGGGAAGAAGGAAATGGGTAACAGTAAACACATCGGTGGTCACCATGCCTCCCAGGGACACCATGGTTGAGATAAATGATCTACATATTCAGCATAATGAAGTGGAAGTTAGGTGGTAGAGTTCTGAGGTAGCAGAAGGGACTGTCCTAATTTAGACTGCAGAAGATGGATCACATTCTTGGTTACCACACTGCCATTCCTTTGAGATATATTTTAAGAGGAGATGATTAAGGAAAACAATAAATGTTTGTACTCTGCTGTTGTCCAAAGTGCAAGTATATTCTAAAAATAATAAAAATCTTGGAAGCATTTTAAATTTAATGAAATACCTTTAATAGTTGTATTGCATCTGATCGCCTTGAAGATGAGTCAGGAGCCACTGTTTTAAGTCTAAATTTTGTACTCTATGGCAATACTTACTAAAGTTGAAGCTGTCTACTTCTACTTTTGGAACAATAATGACTACCAAATTTACAACAGTAATGAATAACACAGTTACATCCTGCATTTAGAGGCCCTAGCGAGTTGCCAGGATAACAATTTGATCCTGGTTCAGAAAGAGAAAGAGGCTTCACAAAGAATGGATGGTAAATATATGTCGTTATAAAAGCAAAGAGAAGCATTTCGGACTGATGGCAGAATTGGCAGCCTATTTCAGAAGTGTGTGAATGAGTAGGGATACTTTCACCTGACAGTTAGGAAGGAAGAACCACAGTCAGAACAACTGCGGCATGAAGAGCTTGAGGACATCTGCCCACTAGTTTTATGTCTTTTGTGTATGTGTATGTCTCTGAGAATATGCATTTATTTATTTAAAACATTTCTATCTTGCCTTATATCCTTGGACTCAATGCGGAGAACAATCTTAGCAACCACATTGCAAAGACATAAATTAATAACATTAAATATATAGCATTTACCAGTTTAAAAACATTCAGACTTAACACACCACAGACTTAACACACCCCAAACACACAAGATCAGCAAACTCACAGCCAGGTCTACTGAAAAGGTTCATCCTCCACCAAATGCTTTCTGGAAGAGGACTTCCATATATGCCTTCCTCAGAGTGGTACTGGATAGTTCCCTCCTTATCTATTCCAAAGGAATGGGCACACCACGGGAAAAGGTCTGTGACCTTGCTGGGACCATGCAGACAGTCCTAAGGGAAGGCACCTTAAGGTGGAGGTTGTCTGAAGAGTGAGGAATTATACGGGGAGACGTGGTTGGATACCTCTGGGGCCCTAGGCTGTGAAGGGCTTTATAAATAATGACTAGGAAGACTGGTCTTATCTTGATCTATATCCCCATATACGTCTGGTAAATCAACACCAGCCAAACTTTCTGCCTTCCCATTCTTAATCTGTTGTATTTTTTGATGGAATAATACGGTGGAAATGCATATTAAAAGAAATCTTTTAATCACCCAGTCAGTTATTTATTTATTTACTTTATAATCTGCTTTTCTCACTAAGACTCAAGACTGATTACTCAGTATAAGTCAATCCTATCAATATACCATTACAGCAATCTGGAACAAGACATAAAGTATTAAAAACAATATGAGTAAACAATGCAGAAAACGGTATTATGTAAGTATAAAAACAAAGCAGTGACAGTAAGATAATACACACAGCAATTGATCTGTTATTTACTCTCAGCATTTGTGCCTCTCAGGAATATAGGAAAACTTGGGTGCACAGTAGCTAGTGCAGTGGTTCCTGACCTTTTTGAGCTGGTGGGCACCTTTGGATTGTGACATCGGATGGTGGGCATGGCCACAAAATGGCTGCTACAAAATGGCTGCCACAGGAGGCAGAGCCAGTCATAAAAGGATTGCCACAGCTTCACTTCAGTCACAAAGTGAAGATCTTTGTGCTGTGGTAGCAGCTGTTGCAAAACAACATTATTAAAAATCTGCATAGCCAATCAGAAGCTTTGGGGGACAAAAGCTCTACCTAGCCCTACTCACTTCCTGAAAACACTTGATGGGCACCAGAAAAGGTGTCTGTGGGTGCCATAGCACTCATGGGCACCACATTGAGGACTCATGAGCTAGTGGCTCCTAAAAACTGGACCTGACAGTTGCTTCTACAATTGTTGGAGAGAGTGAGAGAGGCAGGCTACTCAACAAAGTTTGAAGGCTTCTTCCAGTCTTTTCTTCCAGCAGAAGAGCCACCTAAGTTTGAGGAAGACTCCTTAAGATGAGGAAGGCTTGAACCTTCGCTGAGTGGAGTGATAGGATACAGGGCATTGTGTTTTAAAGTGTATGATGTTTATCATACATATTTAGAATATCTTTGAATATCTTGCTCTATACAGCATTTTTTTTTTACAGATATTGTGTTCATCTATCACCTGCGATATTCGGACCTGCTTCTGTGCCAACTCATCTACCCTCTTTTTTCTGCTTCATTCTGATTGGGGCAACGGGTGGATTGGCATTATGTTGAAAGAATTTTATGATTTCTGCTTTTGGCTTCCCTTGTCATGGTTCTTTTCATTGTTTAAAAAAATGTTTTTGTTTTTTTTTACATAAAATTATATTATGTAAAAAAATGTTTTAAGGCGTCACTGATCTAGACTCCATAAGAATCTACTCCATAAGGATGTAAAACATAGGATGCCTTATGTTATGATTGTAAATTACCCTTCCACCACTTCACAGAGGAAAACAGGGACACTATAGTCACACACCAATTCTCATACCAAGAATGCCCAATCTCAGTCTCACCCCACTATCACCCATTGCTGAAGGATGTACTTCAATTTTGATATGCTGTATTCATTTACCGTGCTATTGCCTCTTTCCTACTGATTTGAAAGCCAGGAGAGAGCGTGTTCCTTTGGTTAAATATGTATTTCAAAAACAGAATTGTCCTGTAATATATGATTAACAGTTCAAAATATACTGAAGCAGCTGCAGCATGTGAAATGTCACTCTATCCTGTTTGGGGCCTTCATATGTGCGTGCGTTTTACCAACCTGTGCATTAAGGACAAAATGCATCCAACCATCCACTCAGAGTAATGAGAGACATTGGGACGGAACTGAATCCAGAAGGGTTACGGTGCTAGCAATTCACACTAAACAAGTTTGAATAGGATGTCCCCAGAAGGCAGTAACAAGGACAAAATAGGGACAATGATTTCCCAGGAGTCAGGAAATAGTTGTAATGAAGCTTATGTTGTAACCAGGCATTCATTTTCTTTATTTATGTGTCTTTGACAGATCTTGGACAGTCAATTTTTTACACAACCACATGTTTGCTACCTTTTCTCAGCGATGACATCTTGAGTACTTTGCCATACACAATGATTTCCACTTTAGCCACGTTCCCACCATTTCTCCATAAAGATATCATAGAGTACCTCAGCACATCTTTCTTGCCTATGGCTATACGTAAGTAAACTCCAGTTATGTTTCTGAAAGAGAATTGCAGGTTCCTCCTTCTGTGCTGAGACAATGGACACATTGCCTCTAGGGGTGTGAATACGTCCTGTTAAGCGGAAACAACCCAAAGATTTATTGTTATTCTTACTTGTTATCTTTACTTATACAAGAATGAGAGAGAATGGATTTTAGAATAGCTAGATTTGGGTCCAGTAGCACCTTGGAGTCCACAAGATTTTCAGGGTATGAGCTTTTGAGAGCCAAAGCTCCCTTCATCAGAAATACCCCCAAACTTTTATCTCAGAAGTGCTACTGGATTTGAATCTAACTCTTTTACTACAGACTAACACAGCTACCCTCTGAAACTATCAATAGATTTTAGAGGTATGATCCCCCTCCACCAAGAGATGCTCATAATTTTGATTGCGGCTGATAAAGGGAGCTGGTCCATACAAGGGTTTTCTCCACAACTGTAGGGCTTGGTTCAATCAGTTGTTATTTACAGTCCTGAGGTTGGTCCTTCTCACCTAGTGCCTTGCTGTGTTTTCCTTGTCCTTACTGGGCAGTTCTCGAGAACTGACTAAAGTCTGCACAAAGATAGAGGTGAAAGTGACAGTTTTATGTACATGTGAAAATTCTGTAGGTTGGACACAAAGGTGCTCTTTTGTTGGCCTATCACAGCACTTACACTTGCTGAATAGCAATTTTGTTGACGGAACAGGTGGATGATTTTTGCTGGTTTCTGAGCCAGCGTGGTGTAGTGATTAAGAGCAGTGGTTTGGAGCAGTGGACTCTTAATCTGGAGAACCGGGTTTGATTCCCCACTCCTCCACGTGAGCGGCGGATGCTAATCTGGTGAATCTGGTTGGTTTCCCCACTCCTACACATGAAGCTAGCTGGATGACCGTGGGCTAGTCACAGTTCTATTAAGAGCTCTCTCAGCCCAACCTACCTCACAGGGTGTCTATTGTGGGGAGGGGGAGGGAAGGTGATTGTAAGCCAGTTTGATTCTTCCTTAAGTGGTGGAGAAAGTTGGCATGTAAAAACCAACTCTTCTTCTTCCTCCTCTTCCTCTTCCTCCTCCTGTAGATCCCCATTTTGCCCTGTGTACTGTTCATGAGGGTCATTTTAGGCAGAGTCAGTGAGCTGTAGTGAAGGAGGGGGAGGGAGGCAGGACAATCCCATTCATGAACTTTGCTCTGTTCAAATTTTAGAACCAACCCAGTATCTTCAGTGTTTATGTTTTTTGAGGGGTGGATGGCCAAGGGCAAATGAGGAATACTACTCTTCCAATACTGATCAAATGCTCCCTTTCGATTTCAGTGATGCATTGCAGCTCTGTGATCATCCTGTTGATTCTGGGAGCACCAGGACTGCAAGAGCTCCCATGCAAAGCTTCCAAATATAGTATTTTTGGGGCCAGTGTGGTATAGTGGTGGTTTAGAGTGTTGGACTCTAATTTGGAGGACCGGGTTTGATTCCCCACTCCTCCACATGAGCAGCGGACTCCAGGATTCACTGAAAACCATAGAATTTTGGGCGAATCCTAGAGGGTTACCTCCTGAGATCATGATGTCCCCTCTGGTTTTTCACTACAAGTGATGTTGCACACGGTTGTGAGACAGGGGGACTTGTCCCTGCCCCCCTTCCCAGCCCTCCTGGCAGATTGCCAACTGTGGCTGGCAACCTTAAGGCATGAATTACTCCCAAAGACAAAACTGGAAATAGATACATGCATTGTTATTTCTTTACAGAACAGATCTTCCAGACAGTTTTAAATATATATGTAAATATTTCCTAGTTAGGCTCAGAAGCATCTGTTTATGCTGTTCTCCCAGTACAAAAGAATGCACAAAAAAGACAGAGCTGTATACTATCACTCCTCTCAGCAAAGTTACAGTGCAGTCCTAAGTAGTGCAGTCTAAGGCCATTGAATGGATGTAACTCACTTTTCAAAGCCTTCCTCCAGCCTAAGGACGCTTCCTCCAGTGGAAGTATTTATTTATTTTATATCCTGTCTTTCTCCCCACTGGGGACCCAGAGTGGCTTACATAGTTCTTCTCTCCTCCATTTTATACTAACAACCCTGTGAGGTAGGTTAATATGAGAGTGTCTGACTGCCCAAGGTCACCCAGCAAGCTTCTATGGCAGAGTGGGGATTGAAACCTGAGTTTCCCAGTCCTTAGTCCAACACCTTAACCACTACACCATGTTGGCTGTCCAACCAATATAACTTACATTGGAGGCTGAGCTATTTCTGTTGGAGAAATGCCTTACAGTTTAATCTGGATCTAACCTATTGTTTTCACTCCTGGTTTGGGTGTATTTATTGGGCTACTGATTGGTCCAGGAGAATAATTCCATAAGAGAAAGTTACAATCCCATGTAGAAGATATCTAATTGTGGTACAAAAAGTGGAATGGCATAAGGGCTGTAGTGAGGAGGGGTGAGATCAAGAGGTAAAACCGATAGGATCGAACCCAGTTGTTTCTGAGCATAGATAATTTAGTCAAAAAGGGCAAGAGTCCAGTAGCACCTTAAAGACTAACAAAAATATTTTCTGGTAGGGTATGAGCTTTCGTGAGCCACAGCTCACTTCTTCAGAAGAAGTGAGCTGTGGCTCACGAAAGCTCATACCCTACCAGAAAATATTTTTGTTAGTCTTTAAGGTGCTACTGGACTCTTGCCCTTTTTGACTACTGCAAACAGACTAACACGGCTATCCACTGTGAATAGATAATTTAGTGTGCCTTTTGGTGATCTGTGTCAAGCCAACACAGTTGGGAAACCGTCTTCCCATTGAGGATTGTGCCCTTTATTTATTTATTTTAAAAGTATTGTTTCCCCTCCCACAGATAATCCAGCTGTTATATGAAGAACGGTGGCTGCTAATGCCTTATATGACTCAAACCAAGGTTTTCAATATAAACATAAGTTCCTCTGGCATCAAATCACATGTTGTTTTCAATGAAGCTAGAGCATTTTCACCCTTATGTGAGAGTAGGGGCTACCTCTTCTGCATCAAATTACTGAATATGTTGTGGGTTGGATGTGTTCCCAAATTTATTTGCAGAACACCCATGACTGCCATGGGTCAGGAACATGACAAAGCAGAAAGAAGATAGCTCAGAGTCATAGAAGAGACACATCATCCAGGAGTCCTGACTCTTGGTCAACCAGCTATGACCAGTTTGCACTGAGCAGATTATACAACGTGAATTAAAGTGATATCTTTGGGTGCTATCCAGGACAGAGCTGGTGTATTGGTCGACTTTTGTGACAGGATGCCATAAGTCAGCTACAAAAAAATATACGTATATTTCTAGAAAAAGAGGCCTGGGATCGATCTGTCTCCATATTTGTATTCTATCCATCCTCCAAGGAGTTTTTTTGGGGGGCATTCATGGCTCTTTTCTACACCATATTTTGTTCTCACAACTCCATAAGGTAGATTGAAACTAAGAAAGAATGACTGGCCCAAGATCGTCAGTGAGCTTCATTGCTGAGATGGGATTTGAACCTGGGGCTCTTAGCATCTACACCAGGGGTCCAAACTTATTGATCCTATCAAAACTATTGGAATTTTGAGAAAGGGTAATGAGCACCACCACAAAATGGCTGCCATGAGAGGTATAACTCATCACAAGTAGGCTGTGTTGGGAGGCTGGACTAATCACAAAATGGCTGCCATGGGAGGCAATCACAAGATGTTGGGAAGTTCCAGATCAAGCATCCTTCTGTAGTTGGGGCAGGTGTTTCCAAATTCATTCCTCTGCAGACCTAAAGAGGTTATTCCCGGGGCCTTGTTCCACTGGGGTGGAGAAAAGCCAGGGGTTGTCCTTTACTGCAGGGAAGAAGCAAGTGGGCAGCAAGAAACACATTGGTGAGCTCCATAGCACCCATGGGTGTAGGGTTGCCAGCTCCGGGTTGGGAAATATCTGGAGATTTTAGGGGTGGAGCCTGAGGAGGGTGGGGTTTGGGAAGGGGAGGGGTATCAGTAGGGTATAGTGCCATAGAGTCTACCTTTCAACAAGGCCATTTTCTCCAGGTGAACTGATCTCTGTTACCTGGATAGCAGTTGTAATAACGGGAGATCTCCAGCCACCACCTGGAGGTTGGCAACCCTACATGGGTACCATATTGCCTCTCACTGCTTTCAATGGGAAACCCTTGTGGTTCCATGTTTGGCTGAATGTCATTAATTACATATTTGAATTAAACTCACATGATCAAAATGGCAAATTTGCATTGCTAACTGTTAAATCTCTGTTTTCCTTGAAGTGGGCTCCTCAAGAAGAGAAGGGGTTCCGGCTCATGTTAATCTGTCTGCTTCTTCAATGTTAATGATTGCAATGCAGTATACATCTAATCCTGGTAGGTATCAGTCTTTGCGGCAGTTTGTATATCCGTCAATCTTCCATGAAATGTTACTTAAAAAGCACATAAAACATTTTTTTTAGCAGGGCTGTTTGAAAGCTGATGCTGTAGGAAATGCTTCTCATCCTGTTTACATTTTGAAAAGGGATTTAAAAAAATAGGCCTTTGAAATTGCTGAGCCTGGAGTAGCCCGTTTGGTGATAATGGATTTCACAGTGTGACAAGCATGAATTTGGATACCCAGTGTTAAAAGCTTTGAACTACTTCTAAAAATTCTATTTTAATACATGAAAGTAGAAGCCTGTTAGTTTTTATCACCGTGGCTTTAGTGGTAATTAAGGTACACTGAAGGTTGTGTTAAATTTAAACAGAAAGTTGTTGATTGCCTCAGGTATTGCACTTCTGTAAGGCCAAACTACAGCGTTTTCTGGACAGCCTTAATGTTCCAGTTTCTTTTATCTTTGTTACTGTTCCCCCCCCCCCCCCACGTTCCCACATAGTTTCATTAGCAATCCCTTGCTGTCGTGGTTTTTGAATGTTTTCCCCCTGCTCTTTCTGAAACTTGGAGAAAAGAGGTTGGGGGAAAAGCCTAAGTCTCCTAAACTCCTTGTGGTTAGTAGGGAAGAAGCAGTCAGCCTGGATATGATGAACGGAAGTCTAGCCAATTTTTAATGTATAAAAGCTCCTTGCCTTTAACAGCTCCATAACTAGTATCTGGAGAAGTGAGCTGTGACTCCCCAAAGCTCGTACCCTGCCAGAAATGTTGTTAGTCTTTAAGGTGCTACAGGTCTTTTGCTCTTTTCTACTGCTAGAATTGACAGGTAAAGCATTCCCTGTCGCAACATTTCTGCACTCAGAAAACCTTCATTATTGAGCTTCTATCCAGATAATACCACTCCTCTGTCAATAAAAAGACAAGACAACAATCCTTGACATACCGAGAGGAAACTAAAGTACATAAAGAAAGGGCACGGTTACATTGCGTACTTCAATATTTTGATTGGAATGGCTTCCTCAAAGAATCCTGGGCATTAAGGTTCTTTTCAGGAGAAGGATGGTTTAATCAATTGAAATCTGTAGTACAGTAATGCCCTCAGACCTGATATTGGGTTTAGAGTAATGGTTTATACCAGATGAGATAAAATAATATAGACTACACAGAGACTTGTGTAATGAGCCAACATTTTGTTTCATATTGTTGTAGTTCTGTTCATAAGTTACAGTGAACACATGTATGTAAATCTGTAAGAAAGAACCAACACACTTTTGCTTAATGCATGGAACTGGGGACCAATACCTGCATAAATGTGGGGTTTGAGTCACACAGTCAGCTGTGCATGCATTGACCGTAACATAAGAATTACTGAAGACACATATAAAGAAAAATCAAGTGTACTTTGTACATGCATTCACTGTAATTTGTGAGCAGGGCTTTTGTTGGGTCCCAACAGGTTCACTGTTGTTCCCATGATAGCTTTTAAAAAGAACTGAAATATTTTCTAATCCAGTTGTGTTAAGCTTTGACATAGAAAAGAACAGTTATTCAGCGTATCAGTGCAAGTAAATGGGCCCCTAAGGTGGCTTACTGGGAATTGATGGTATCCCCTGTTTTAAGTTCATTTATTTAATGTATTTATATATTGCCTTTCTGTCAAGACATCCAAGATGGTTGACAATATAAAATTTGACAGGAGAAAGCAATACACTGAAGAGATTGTCTCAAGCTATTGGTTGCCTCCTTGGGAGCTGAAGGTATGAGATCCCAGGTTGGGATGGATATCTCTTGCCTTTCCCTCAGGGTTCCACATATTGTGAAGTATCTCCAGGGAAGGTGGCGGGAGGGCTGCCTCAGCTGGTTTCTCTCATGCCTTTGGTGTATCCTTCATGATATGATGACATAAGTAAAGTGGTAAGGAATGACTGGATCTGACTGAATTTCAAATGTTCGTCATCAATGAAAGGGCCTCTATATTCCTACACATGGACATCTCGCAAGCTATGGAAAAGATGGTTAGGCAAGAACTTAGTTCCTCATGCTGGCTTATCATGTACAGGAAATGTGTAACACAAGGACCCATTCACTGATGCAGTCTTCTGTATGCATTCTGAGATGGTACAGACCTATGATGACTGTACTATGTGTCTTTGAGGGTCTGAGTTGGCTTCCGGAGTTTGGATATGGTAACTATAATACTTCTGAAATCACCCTAATTTCTGGATCTATAGATGAGACTACCAGAATGAGGAATGGCTTGAAAGAAACACTATTGCTGTCTTTTTGCCGCATTGGCATTGGCCTGCCAGACAGATCCCAATTAAATTAATAATAATGTTACAAAACTTTTCTGTTCTTTGATTTTGCATTTCAACTGGTCTGTCTCCGTTTGTCTCTTCTCATCCAGTGTATCACTGTCAGTTACTGGAATGCCTTATGAAGTACAAACAAGAAGTGTGGAAAGTAAGTTTGCAGCCCAATATATTTTGTGGAAACAGTTGCAGAAACAATTCTTTATTTGAAAACTGAGATCCCTTTAAATGATCACTTCAAAACCGTGGCAACTGTTTGCACTCCTGATTCCTTTCCTGTAGTCTGAGTAGTATTTTGTATTGAAGTATGAATTTTTGAATTTATATTTTCAGTTGTACATTAGCCCACTCCCCATCTCTGGTTCTAGTTTTAGAAGTAGGTCAAGTCATTTGAAATCTGGGAAGAAATAGTACTGATTCAATCTTTACAACAGGACACACATGCTAATTCACACATTCAAGGGTGCAATTTCTTTTGGAAAACCAAGTCCTTAAGTGAGTGTGAGGTACCTCAAAGGCCACTTGCTTGAATATTTATTTACTTATTTACTTTTTGTTAGTCTGTCTTTCTCACTGAGGCTGAAGATGGATTACAAAATATGAGCCTGCCCACACAGTGAAATTTTCTGGCCAGACACTGCTCTGTGTTCCACTATCTTTAGAGGTTAGGTGGTGATAGGAGAGAGATATGACAGGGTCTTCTTGGTGGCAGCACTAAGGTTATGGAATACTCCACTTCATGAGGATTATTTGGTAATATTTCTGATAGCTTTTCATTAACTGGTGAAGACAACTGTGTTTAAATGAAAATTACTCTGCAGTAGGAACATTTGTTTCCCTGACGTAATTTTGCTGATGTATGTACTTGTATGATAGTATTCTACTGTCAATTTTTGCATTTCTAAAATATCTTTCAAAATGTTTAACTTTTCTCAGCTGATTGTTGATTGGATAGTATGTGATTTCGGTTTATTTTTAAAACTAGTATCCTGCACGCAGCTTTAGAGATCTTGAGGACCCAAAAGGAGGATATAAGTATTTTATTAAACAATACCATGGACTGCCAACAAACAAACAAACCAGTGGGTTATAGATCAAATCAAGCCTGAACTGACCCTAGAAACTAAAATGACTAAACTGAGCCTATTGTATTTTGGTCACATTATGAGAAGACAAGAATCACTGGAAAAGACAGTCATGCTAGGAAAAGTTAAGGGCAGCAGAAAAAGAGGAAGACCCAAAAAGAGATGGATTGACTCAATAAAGGAAGCCAGAGCCCTCAATTTGCAAGATCTGAGCAAGGCTGTCAAATATTGGACATTTTGGAGGACGTTGATTCATAGGGTCGCCATGAGTCGGAAGCGACGGCACTTAACACACACAATAAACAAATATCACTGAAATATACATGAATTCACTTAGGATTTCTACAGAGCTTTCAGTGATGAAAGTGCTTCTCTGATATTATTTTGGATTATTTTGTATCTGCTTCATCTGGGGATACTGACACTTTCTGAAATTGAACTTCCTGCTCTTTTTTGTTTGTTTTAGGATTTGCTGTACGTAATTGCATATGGCCCCTCACAAGTAAAACCTCCTGCAGTACAGATGCTTTTCCACTACTGGCCCAACCTAAAACCTCCAGGGGCAATAAGCGAATACCGAGGCCTACAATACACAGGTCAGTGAAGCACTGTCCATCTGCATGCTAATACATATGACATAATTCGTAGTAGATGCTAACAACTTGTGGAAAGTTCTGTAGCATTTTTTCTCCCCTGAGCAATGGTTCCTATATACTTTGTGCTTTTAGCATCATAAAGTAAGTGCTTACAAGCCATGGTGCGTTTCTCCGTTAATATGCTTCCCCATAAAGGAACGACCAAGGCGGCAACAGAGTCCAGCTTCTTAACTTCAACATGAGTTCAGTATTGGGCGAGTTTGTCAAGAAAATGTGTGGAATGCCTTTCTTCAGGTCTGGTTTTCAAGTATCTTTCGGGAATGTCTCAGCTAGAGGAGATCCTCTCTTAGGGCAGAGGGTTGGACTAGGTGACCCATTGGGTGCCTTTGAATTCTATGATTCTATAATGAAATGGCTAATTTCTGCAGCATCAGCCACAGAATCTGTCAATCTGCCAACTGTGCTAATTCCTTGCTTATACCTCCCTAAGTGGGGAGGGGGACTTTTTTTTCTCCTGGACTAGTGGAAAAAGAAACTCTTCTTTCTCACCATCTCTGCTTTAGTGCATCATTCTCTCTTGCTGTCATTTAGGGCTGATTTACACATGTATAGAGGTTATTTGATTTCATAACGCTGAATGTGTGAACTGACAGGATTGCTGAGCATTATGTTGGAGGTGTTAACAGAAGTCCTACACATGGTTTAACCTGTAGGTGAAGACAGGTGTAATATTTTTACAGCAGTTGGGCTGGTTTGAAAGCACCCTTCATTGTGTTCAGTCCAAACGTACCTTTCCTTTCCAGAGTTGAACTCTGGGGCAAAAATAGTTTGGTGCAAAAAGTTGGGTATGGATGGCACTGATTGGCTAGTGAATATGTTGCCAAGGAACCTACCCTCAATCTACAGAGCAATTTTTTACTTGGTTAAAAAAGCACATTTTTGATCAATAAAACAATGAATAAATTGCTAAACATACTTATCCTGCTTTAATTTAATTTTTTTTAAGTAGACTGCTGCCGGAAGAAAGGGTTGGGACCGGATTCGTGGCTGAACCAGCGTTTGTTGTTTCAGTATATATGACTGAAACTGTGATGCTGGGAAGAAACTGGTTCTTTTTTTATGCTATGTCTGTCTTTATCAGCAGGGTGCTTTGACTTGCGCAATTCATCATGTGAAGCTGCAGGTGCTGTGATGAATTTGCATGTGTGAATCAGCCCTTAGAAATATATATTTTTTAAAATATGCAGAATTACACTGCTGGGATGTCCCAGTCTTTCTGCAGTTAGAATATGGACTGTCGTTACGATCTAGCTCAGTAGTTAATGGCTCTCTAAATTCTCAGGTAGGGTCGTTTGCCAGCTGGGCTCCTTGAGATCTGGATTTAACTGGAGTTGTTGCGCACTGAAATTGCATCCTTAATGCTTGGCCAGCACACGTTCTCTCTGAGTTACAGCTGCATAAGTGCTGATGCTGGGTGAATGTCAGAATCAGAGATCAAAAGAATTCTGAATCCAACTGGAGTTGAAGATCCAGTTGAAGAACCTTATGCCCCAGCACTTGTCACTTTAATTGCTACAGAGGATCCTCCTGAAGAGTCTCCCTCATTGTTGTATCTAATCCATATTTAGCTGTTCATTTGCTTATGTGTTTATCAGTGGTGGTTTTGTTTTTCAGCATGGAATCCCATACACTGTCAGCACATTGAATGCCATAATGCCATTAACAAGCCAGCAGTGAAGGTAATGGACATGTTTGCACCCCTTAGATTTTGCCCACCGAAGAACCACCCTACTGATAATTATGCTCAGGAATTGCAAGAAATTGCAAGGCAGTTCTTCTTTCAAAGTTAGAAAGAAAAGGCCTTTCTCTGTATCACTCTCTTACCCTGAAACCCTTTTTGCCACTCAAATCCTAGCCATGCCAGTGGTAATCCTAGCAATGCCCGAGTAACTCTATAAATAAGAATATAGGAAGAATTCCTTGCATGGCCAGATCAGTAGTGCATCTAATCCAGCATCCAGTTCCCCATAATGGCCACTCAGGTGTCCTGGAAGCAGGGCACAGAGACCGAAGGGTCCCTTCTGTTCTAGACCCCCTCACCCACTCATAACTGGTATTCGGAGTTATATGCCTTCTGAATATGGTGTTCCTATTTCATCATCATAGTCCACTTTCTGATCTTATAACCCTTGCTATAATTATGCACACATTGCTTTCCTTGTTCCTGGCTCATCCTGGAGCATAGACACCCCTTACAGCGCCATCATAAACAGCATTACATCATAAACAGCATTGACGTCAAAGGACTTAGATGAATACAAATGGGGAACCTGCAAGTCTTGTGGGGGAAGGATATAATCCTTTCTACACTCTATTGCTGGGCTGCCCATTTGCTGGCCAACCCTCCAGCCTTCATCACGGCTGCTCATGCTGCCAGCCTGCCTACCAGTCTGCTGCCAGATTCAGGTTGCAGAAACTCCTGTTCCCTCCTCCTTCACCCGCTTCTGGCCCAAAGGGCGCTCCTTTCAGGACAAGCACAGATAACAGGGGATTAATCCCCCTTCCTTTTTTAACTCCACATTTTCTTGCAAACCTGGGGGTGGGGGGTGTCCCTGCAGGTCTGAAGAAGAATATGCCCCATCTGAACCTGGCCCTGTTCTCGGGATTTTTCTGTCCACGTTGGGGCCAGGTTCAGAGTTTGATATATGGTAACTCCACTGTTAGAGGACCAGAGGCCTTATTACACAAGAAGAAAAAGAAGAGGAAAAGAAGGTTTTTATACCCTGCTTTTCTCTACCTTAAGGAGTTTCAAAGTGGCTTACAATCGCCTTCCCTTCCTCTCCCCACAACAGACACCTTGTGAAGTAGGTTCTGAGAGAAGTTCTGAGAGAAGTGTGACTAGCCCAAGGTCACCCAGCAAGCTTCATGTGGTGGAGTGGGGAAGCCAACCCAGTTCGCCAGATTAGAGTCCACTGCTCTTAACCACTACACCACGCTGGCTAAGTGTGATCAAGAGAAAGAATACCCAATTTCTCTTTTTATATATAGGATATCTCTGCCTGTTTATTTCCCATTGTGTCCCCAACCCCATCTCATTATCTTTATCTCATTATCTATATTATCTTCAGGCTAATTCTGCTCATCCTTCAACTATATAATTGGGCTGTCAGACAATTGTAACCGGTACATTGCATTGCATGTGAAATGGTGAGGCGGTCCGTGTTGCGCCCAGTTTCAGTTTGTGCTCTTTGGGCCAAGTGCAATTAGCATTTAAGCAGCTCAGGAGTAAGTGGCTAATACTTGAGCTAAGCCTGAGAGTAGAGCTGCGCTTTTCAAAGGCACAGAGCTACCACCAAAAGTGGCATCCCCATGCCAAGCTTTCTCCACTTATTCTTTGTTCCGGCATCATGATGTTGCATGTTTGCTCACCCCTGCCAGTCAGTGATGCAGAGCTTGGGGGCACACACAACATTATGATGTCACGACACAGGGGATGTGATGTTACAAAATATGGAGGAGGGGAGAACTTGACTGTGGAATTCCATTTTTGGTGGCACCGCATCTCCTGCAATGTGCGGTTCTCCCATGAGTGATGCAGCTGTTTCCTCAGGAGTGAGCAGCAGTTCTGGTTGACTCTTAGAAGATCTTACATGCTTCCCTTCCACCCAGTTAGCAGCTTCCACAATTTAGTTCTAATTGCAAGCAGATCACATTCTCTTTTGAAATTGTGGTGAACAGCATTTTCCAGCTTGTGTAGCCCAAATTCGTTTGCGTATAAATTCAACTCATTTTGGCACGCAGTTTTTCCCTAGAGAGGGATTTAGTGAAATGGAATATGTTCCCACAAACCAAAACTGCTACATGAGAAATGATCACATTACCTCTTTTCCTGGGATTAATGAATTCCCAGCAACTATACTCCAAGCAAACATTCAACACTTTCTCTCTCTCATGTTTTATCCTGTCTTTTCTCCAAGGAATTAAGGAACATTATATTATGCCTGCCAATAGCCATGGAGAAGAATGTCCTGTCCCTTTAATAGAGGTTTAATGTGTGGACATAGGCAGTTGAAGCTTTCCATGGTATAGAGGTAAATAATATTGTCTGGTAAACAACATCCCATAAAGTCTACATTAAGGGGACAGGACTTTTTGTCTTTCTCCAGATTGCTTCCTCCAAGTTGTTTTCTCCAAGTTGCTGGCAGCTCTAGTGCACAGAGTTCTCCCTTTCTCTACGTCACTCATCCCTGATTATCCTTTCCTATACCTGAGCACTAAGAAAGCTGATAGGACCACCTGGAGAAGTCCAATGTCCATAAACATAGATTCTGTTCTATCCATGCAGGGGATCATCTGCTAATGAGGTTTAGAAGATTCACTGACTGGAACGCCTTTTTGGAGAGAGAAACTGATTCTATCCTTCCTGTGTGTTTCAGATGTGCATAGATCCTTCCTTGTCTGTGGCTTTGGGTGATAAACCACCCCCTCTCTACCTTTGTGAAGAATGCAGCCAGAGGATTGCAGGGTGGGTAGTCTATGAGAGGCCAAATCCAAAATTACAAAACCTATCAAGAACTTAGGAATCGTCTACTTTAAAAGCTGTGTGGAACTTAATCTCGTAACAAACAGACAAAAGTCCTGCTCAAATGAAATTGTACAACTCTCAGAAAATTGGGGTCTAGAGATATGGTCTTTTTCTTTTAAATTACCAACCAGACCATACTGTGGTCCTCCAGTTAGTATAGAATTAGAATCCAAGAACTAATTTTTACAGTAAATAGCAACTGCGTGCAAGGTCCCTGGTTTGGATTAGATTGAAACTTTGGCACAGTGGGAACTTTTAAAAATTAAAATAAAAACCTTTCACGTGTGTTGTTTCTCAACTACAATTTACTCTCTAAGGTTTCCTCTTTCTCCTGGGAGAGATTGCAAAAGGATGTGTATGGAAAAGTCCACCACACCCCTGGGCCCAAATCCAAATTTGGATTGCCAATAGCTTCCATTTGCATTATTTAAAAAGAAAAAAAATCCCTGTTTTTTCTGATTGTCCTCTCTAGTTTTGACCATAGGCTTAAGACAGATAAATGTTAAGTTTTGGCATGAATACTGTTGAAAAACCTCACTCACAGTGCCATATCAATTGACTTCAAAGGGTGCATCTCTGCTCAGGATTGTATTACCAGCAATTATTAAAGGCAAGGCGTTATGTTAATATTTTCAACAAGACGTCATTACTGCCCTTCACAAGATGTTTTGGAGGAGACATTTTTAATGGTATAATGAAAATGAGTATCTCTCATAATGAAATCAGGCCCAGCTCAACAGCTGAAAGCATTACATTTTAAAATACATTGAACTGGATTTAGAGGTGCCCTTTTTCTCAAGAAAGGTATCTCTTCAGTTCATAGGAGTCTTCCATTAATGGAAAATCCCCCTCTGCCTCTAATACAAAAATGAAGTGGGAAAGGATGACACACCCTTTGGAAGTATCCAAAGTTGACACACCGCTCACTGAAGACTCTTCCATTCCATTCCATTCCACCTTCCATGAACGGAAGATTCCAGGAGCCGAAGGGCACCTTTGCTATAGAACCCAGTCATTATCAACAGGCTTGCTCAAACAGTAGGCAAATGAATTAAAATGAAGTCCAGTGAAACTGTAGGCCAGAAGCTATTCTCTTAAATTGGCTTCCTTCTTCATAACTGCCTCAGCAGCACAGTGACACCTCTTCCAGAGGAAGGTAATTTAATTTTTTTAGCAGTCACCTTGGTGTTGAAGTCATTTTTGATTTAAACCTGAAACACAAATAATTTAATTTGGTAGGAAGTCTGGCTTCTCAACAGAGGTAGCTTGCCTTTTTGATATTGGAGCTGTTTGTTCTCTTTTTGCATTTGTCTTTCACCTTTTGCCATCCGAGCAGAGCCAGAATGCTCTGTATTTTTTCATCTGCTCAATTAGAATCTTAAGTGTCACCTGTGAAAGGCAAGGACGGGGCAGACGTGACATCAGCACAACGTCTATTTGCCATAGATGCCATGTTACAAAGCGGGCTAATTAACACAAACCAGGTGTTTTTGAAAAATAAAAAGCTTTTTATAATCATAATAAGGAGCCCACCCTGTACAATTAGAATATGGCTGTTTCATTTGGGGTAAAAAACAAAACAAAAAAACACATCACAAACTACTCTGATTCTTTTTTTTCCTTTTAAGGGATCACAGTGAATGGTTGATTGATGTTCTATTGCCACAAGGTAAGACTTAATTTAAAAATGGATAGCGAATAATATTGACTATACCGTCATAAGGGTGTTTATAGAATCATAGAATTGTGGGATTATAAGGGTGCTCAAAGGTCATTCAACCCAACCCCCTATATCAGTAATTCCCAGGGTGTGATCAGGTACTGCAAGAGAACTACAGGTGTGCTGTGTGAAATACATTTAATGAAACAGTTAACACAAAATTACCTGCACTCAGAGGGGGCATGCCCAGAGCAGTGACTCATGCAGAAAAGCTGGTAGGATCCAATCCTGTTGCTAAGAGTCCTCTATCCCCATGGAGCAGCATTTTTTGGGGGGGTCATTTTGGGTCGCAGTAGGATGGGATAGGGAATCCTGCTTCATTGAGGAGAATCCCTTTTGTCAGCAGAGATTTAGGGTGGGGTCCAACACAAGGGTTTTCAGGAAATGTCAGTATGCTATTGAAATTCTTGTGGAGCCTTTCAAGGAAATTGGCTGCCTACAGTTGTTAAGGAAAACTGATGAGTGAGCTCTAGTTATTGTAAGAAGACCTAGAATGAAAACCTTTCCAGAGAATGAATACAGTGACTGCCTGTGTGTGTGTGTTTTGTGAACAAACTATGTTGGGTTTTAAAGAAAATTATAACATTGTCTGTGGTGCCAATCTTATTGTTTTCATAATGTATGTCCTAATATAATTTTAATGTATTACTATACGTTGCGGTGAACCCCGGTTACCTTCTGTAAAAATCCCATCCAGTAGATTTCCTCTGGTGATGGACCTGCCAATTTATTGATGGTTAGGTAGAAAAATCAGATTTGGTTCCATCTCTTTTCTTAAAACTCTTCAGTGTAACCTATCTGTGCAAGCCTTCTTATGTGTGTGTGCAAAGTGTTGTCAAGTCATAGCCAGTTTATGGTGACCCTGTAGGGTTTTCAAGGGAAGAGATGTCCCCCCCCCCAAAAAAGGGCAAGAGATGTTCAGAGATGGTTTGCCATTGCCTGCCTGCGTAGAAACCCTGGACTTCCTTGGTGTTCATCTGACCAAGGCTAGCCCTGCTTAGCTTCCAAGACCTCACAAGATCAGGCTAACTTGGGCCATCCAGGTCAGGATGCAAGCCTTCCTACTTCATATATATCCTGAATATAACCATGCCCCATATTCCTCTGATGAATTCTCTAGCTTCTTGACCAAGGTCATCAGGTTATCATTTCCATGCAAATGAGAATCAAGGAACTGTTGCTACATGTCTTCTACAGGAACCCAATTTCCATCCAGATTCTTGCCAAACACAAACCTACTTAACTTCAAAGATGTACCTACAATCTATTCTTAATTTGCAAGGCCTCAAATATGATGGGAGCTCTGTTTATAGAATTACTGTTGTTATAGAACAGTATATAGAACAGTATATAAAACAGTTCTTTGTCTGTTGCTGTACAGACAAAGAAGTCAGACTGTCTCACCATCCTAGAATTACATTTTCTTTCACACTTTTTAAAAGCCACCCCAATCAACCCATCTAATACCTACGATACAAGAGTGATCTTAACAGCTTTGATATTCCATTTACCTTCCCCTTTTACAGCTGAAATTTCTGCTATATGTCAAAAGAAGGTAAGACTCCTGAACATATGTGGTGGAACATCTTCATTCACAATTTTTGTCTGTAATTCCATCTCATTGTCACGTGCCGTGCAAAACTTTCCATTTTTGTGTCCATCATTGCAGTTGCTGAGGAGATGTTATCGTTCTTTAAAAGCAGAATTTGTTGGACGTTGCTGAAATAGGTGTATGTTGTAATGCTTCTTATTGTTGGAGGTGGAGATTCAGCATACAATTTTAAGAGCCATTGATTTAAGCTGCCACTGATTTCACTTAGCACACTTCAGTATAGATGCACTGTAGAGATGATTACTTCTACACAAGATCTGGAGAAATGAAGGCAGATTTCAAGGATAATTTAAGGCCCAGAAAATCCTCATGTTTTCCCCCCAAAGAACCTTCTTCTTCTTCAGTGATTTCTACTTATCTTTTTCCCTGAAGAAGGGTAATTTCCTCAAGTTTTCTCAAACTGCAATGGCTACAATGTATCTTTGTATGCTTTGAGACCTGTTACTACATCCCTATCAAGGTGTGGCCCTTTTGTGAAAAGCTGAGCAAGGCAGTTCAGGTAAAGGCACAGGGCTAAGGGGCAGATTTAGATGGTGGAACTAAAGCAGAAGATCGAGGGTCAAGTCGCATCAGGTCTACCAAGGCAGATTGGAACTCCCATCTCTTTAAACTGCTATCAATGCACGGAAAAACAGATATGGTGACATTTGGAGGGGTGATTCAAGGAAAACAGTGGTAGGAAAAATGAGTTAACCCCCTGCCTCCCTCTGGTCCTGATCCAGCCATTTCCATTCAGTGGCTGCTATTAATGCAAACTTAAAGAGCTGGCAGGTCTGATTACAGATCTTGAATGTGTGAAAGTATGTCATCGATCTCATTTTATCATGAAGCAAGGCCAAAACAGAAGGAGCAGAATGTGTCAACAAGCCCAAATACGAAGCCTGGGTTTTTAATTGTTGAGCCTGAGTGGAACTGATCGGCTTCCACTTACCTTCCCGGTGACCCAGCTTTTATACTCTGCTTCCACACACCCTCTGGTCCTTCTACCAGCTGCCTTCCAGCCCATTCTGAGGGGATGAATTATTTGCTTGTGGTAAATTCTTTGAGTGTTCATTCGTGGATCTACCCGTGGGCTAATTGTACCTATTTCTTTCCAGAACTGTAGCTCACATGTGAGGAGGGCCGTTGTTACATGTTTCTCAGCTGGCTGCTGCGGTCGCCATGGGAACAGGCCAGTGCGCTATTGTAAAAGATGCCACTCAAACCACCACAGCAGTGAAGTTGGGGCAACAGCCGAGACTCATCTCTATCAGACGTCACCTCCCCCCATTAACACTCGGGAGTGTGGGGCCGAGGAGCTTGTTTGTACAGTGGAAGCTGTCATCAGGTAATCCGCTCAACACAAATTAATGCACGGAAACAAGTTCTGTTCTCCCTCCCATATCTCCTTTGTGCATGTTACGTTCAGGTCAAAATTGCATTTCAAAAACAGGATAATTTTCTCAGTCCCTTCTTAGGTACTTGGGTTACTAGGAATTGGCACTCAAATGGCTGGATGAAGCCCTGAAAGCTATGTATATTTTAGCCATTCCATTTTCAAACACAAATCTCCATTACTGAAATTAGGTCTGGGGCCTAAGCATTGTTTCATTGGCTCCATTTTGTACTTCAGCTAATATTGTGAAACAGAAAACTAAATGTGGTGTTTTGCCATGTAAGCCCAGTGTGTGTGTTTTATTTCTGTGTTTTAATGTAGAGTTTTAAATGTATGTTGCTGGGATCTAAAATGTAGGGCTGAAGAGTAAGAAAGAGGGGGAATGGATGGGTGAGGGAAGTGTGTTATGACTGGATGGTTGCTGTACCCTAGGGTGTAGAGTTGACGGTTTTGTTCAGAGAGAGGCTTTGTGCATGAGAAAGTGCTGAGCTGTGTATGCACGTTTGTGTGTGTGTGTGTGTGTGTAGGAAGGAGCTTGAATGAGGTGCTGTAGAGTGAGAGAAATCTGTGTGGAAGTTATTAGCCTAGGTGGCAAGTTGGGAAGTTAAGTTTTGTGGAATGTTATTGGCCCCCATATATCCTCCATATGGAGGGGGGAATACAATTGGACCCCCTGACCCAATATTTACCAAACATGGAACTTCTTCTTAGGACAGTCACCAGCAGATATGTTGCAAATTTGGTGCCTCTACTTTAAAAAACAGCCTCTCCAGAGCTCCGAAAAGATTATCCATAGAGTATAATGAAGCCGAGTTTTTCAGGATTCCTGAAAAAAGCAGAAAAATATACCCATACTGGGATGGGTATTTGGGATTTTTAGGGAATCCCCAAAATTTTGGGTCTAATATACCCTAATCCAAAAATACCAATTTCTTTGTGTGCACACCCCGAATTTGAAGTCCAGGATCACATCTCACTCTTTTAATCACAGTGCTACAATAGTTCTCAGACAGATTGGAGGTGGTAATTTGAAGGTGGGGGATAAAGTGGCATTGGCAAAGGGTTAAAAAGACTCTCTCCTGCTTGGTCTCCCCATGAAAATGGCAGCCCCAGTATCTGCAATATATATAGAAAAGAAAAAACCCTAACACAGTCACAATTGTAATTAGTTTCCCCTTTAATTGTACTAGTCAGAAAATATTGGATGAGTGGAGAAGAACATAATCTAGTTCATTTAGAGTAGCGGTATCAAAGCTAAAGTTCCTTCTTTTCCACTGCATTCCAGAGGAATGTCTCTGGAATTGTTTCCTGTTGCTGATACCGGAGAGCTGTTTCTGCCTCATGTGGAGCTGTCAAAATGGCTGCTGTGTGGAATGTATCAAAGCCTGCAATGTTTTGTTTATGTACAATTGGCACAGCTGTGCTTGAATAACCCAGCAGAACCCTGGCTAAATAAATCTCTCTTCTGCATTCTTTTAAGTGGAGAATTGGGAATGGTTCAAGTCAAGAAGCGACAGCATCCCTTGCGGGTTGTCAGGCAATAATGAAATTTCTTCAAGATGGTATCCAAGATGACACGTTTTCCGAAATAACATAATTTATCATAAACTGAAATATAACAGTTTAGCAACCACATGTATAGTAGAGACGCTAGTGCTATGAACACAACAACCTTTGTAAATACAGAATCTTCAATACCCTTCGGAAAGGGTTTTCTGAACAGGGGCTGATCCTATCATGTGGCACCTACATGCTGCTGCTGCTAAGTGCTGGATGCTTTATATTTATATTGGGCCTGGAAAGAAATTAACAGTTCCCTCCATGCACATTCCAGGCCCTCTTTCCTACTTCTGACTGGACTGACTCAGAGGGTGAAGAGTTATGCACTCCTTTAAACACTATCAACCACAAGCCAATG
The DNA here is from genome assembly GCF_029931775.1 of Euleptes europaea. Taxonomy (NCBI): domain Eukaryota; kingdom Metazoa; phylum Chordata; class Lepidosauria; order Squamata; family Sphaerodactylidae; genus Euleptes; species Euleptes europaea. The sequence continues at coordinate 24,370,155 of NC_079317.1, read as the reverse complement.
ACTTGAAACCCTTTTCTTTATAATACCTCTAGGATTCACTCAAACCCACAGAGTTTTGGGTAAATCCTAGAATGTTGCATGTACACAATGACATCACTTCTGGCATCAAATCAGAAGTGACATTGCACATTAGTGCTATGCTCCCCCTCATTTTCTCCCACTGGCCTGTTGAGCAGCAGTGGGAAACAGGGAGTCAGGGCCAAGTGGTCTCCTGCTATAGCAAGAGACCTGACCCCTCTATGCCCATTACTTATACTTAAAATTCTATAAGTGCCCACAGGTTCAATAAAGTTGTAGGTTAGAGTGTTGGACTAGGACCTTAGACAGCTGGGTTAAAATCCTGACACAGCCTGAGGCTCACTGTATGAGGTTAGGCTAGTCACTCTCTCTCTCAGTCTAAACTATCCCTCTGGGACACTGTAATTTGATTGTGGGATCCTGCATGGCAGGGGGTTGGACTGGATGGCCCTTGTGGTCTCTTCCAACCTTGTGTGATTTTGTGATTTTGTAATGACAAAATGGATTGACAAAAAGGTCCTCATCGACTTGGAGGAAAATGGATAGATGGGAGCATGAATTCATGGGTTGTCCTTGCTTTTGTTTTATAGCTTGTTGAAAGAGGCTGAGTTCCATGCAGAACAAAGAGAGTATGAACTCAACCGCAGGAGGCAACTGGGCCTCTCCTCTTCCCATCATTCATTGGACAACACCGACTTTGATAACAAAGATGATGACAAGCATGATCAGCGTCTCCTGAGCCAGTTTGGAATCTGGTTCTTGGCAAGTGTGCTTGGCTGTTCTTCATTTCTCTTTGCCTCTCTTCTTTCAGTTCTACAGAGCTTTCCATTATATCTGAGTATTTTGAAGGACCAGCTCTTCCCATATTGCCCAGTCTGTCACTTAATATCCAATTCTTGCTCTCTGTGCCCCCACCTGCAGAGTTGAGGAGCATAGCAACCAGACCCAGGCCTTTTTCAGTGTTAGTACCTCACCTGAACTGACCCTAGAAGCTAAAATGACTAAACCGTGGCTGTCGTATTTTGGTCACATTATGAGAAGACAAGAGTCACTGGAAAAGACCATCATGCTAGGAAAAGTTGAGGGCAGCAGGAAAAGAGGAAGACCCAACAAGAGATGGATTGACTCAGTAAAGGAAGCCACGGTCCTCAATTTGTAAGATCTGAGCAAGGCTGTCAAAGATAGGACATTTTTGGAGGACTTTGATTCATAGGGTCGCCATGGGTTGGAAGCGACTTGACGGCACTTAACACACACACACACCCCTCACCTTTGGAATGCCTTCCCCTTTAAGGCCTGCCTGGCTCCTACCTTACTCTCTTTTAGGTGCCAAGCTTTTAACATTGAGGTTGGATCTTTTAAAATTGTTTTTACAGTCTGCTTGTAGCCTGAGTGAGGACAGTTTTATGAGGATCATTTTAGGCTGCTAAATATTTAACAATCTGGCTGCGTTTTTAATGGCTGGGTTTTTATGGTTCGATAATTTTAATGACTTTGTGCTGTTTTTATGATTTTAGCATTTTTTAAAATTGTGAGCTACCTTGAGCAGGTCTCTGGAGAGGCAACATATACATTTTCTAAATAAATATGTGGAATTTATTGGAGAGCCCTGCAACCTACAGAAGCAGGAATGAAAAGAGTTTGGTAGTGTACAGATGGTAGTTTTTTCAGACATTCCCTTGTGAAACATGTTTTGTAAGTTCTACATTACATTACAAAAATCTTCAAATCTGTGCACCCATACTGGGATTGAAAACAATCAGTGTGTAGACAGCAGACAGTGATGGCTCTATCACATGCCTTTAAGTTTCCAGAAAGCTGTCTTTCATCTCTGCTGCATGGCCTGATCCAATGTTTCACTTGTAAGCGCAGTCCCTATATTCAGTGGGGCTGACTGAAAGTGAATGAGTACATCATTACAGTTGGGCAGCCCAATCCTGAAGGGGGGGTACTTACGAGGTGCCAGAGGAGGACGCCGCCAAGCCCCATGAAACTCGCCCATAGAGTTTCATGGGGCTATGCCCCCTTTTTTCCAGGCGTAGCTTGACGCCTGCAAAAAGGAGTGTTTCTGGGCCGAAAGGGCTTTGGGAGCTGATTGATGAATGCCCCAGGAATGGCTCCCTGGACACCGAGGACTTGCACCAGAAAAATACTGCTTGGGAGGCAGCACCAGTGTTCGAGCCTTGCGCTGCTGCACGGCACCCCTAAGCCGTGTAAGTGCCCTTGTGTCTTGTCCATGCCCACTTAGCTGGCGCAAGTGGCACTTACGCCGGTGTAGGGGTCACGCCGCCTCCTCAGCAACTTCACCCCCCCTTTCAGGATAGCTTGGTTAGTAATACAAATTGGAAGGTTATGCACATGGGAAAAGAAAAGTCAGGAATGAAGGAACACTAAACATTGGCTGATTCTGATTCATAATAGTATCTGAAAATCAAGATTCATGTCATGAAGCTTGTGAGAGAAAGTGTTGAGTTCTGTGAGAATAGCAGATTATTAACATCCCAGAAGAGGTAAATTTGGCATGCCCAGGTTACACAGCCTCTCCATTTTCTGGGAAATGCAGGACAGAGAGATAGAAAAGTTTGTTTCACCCATCACATCACAGCCCAAAATGATTTACACAATTAAAATATATACAAATTTCCAAGCATTATCAGTAGCCCAATCCACACCAGAGGATGAGTTTTGAACTATTTTGTGTGAACTTTAATGAAAGCATGTACTAAAACAACCCCTATCCTTATGACACCTTCAATGTAAACTTATCTGGATCCCCATTTGGCAGGGCATAAATGAAGTAATTAAAATACATTTTCTTTGGCAAATAAAAAGTTTATTTGTTGAAAGCAGGACCAATGTTCTCAATTTTTAAAAATACCTGCAAAAGAAACATCACTCTTAGTTCAGCTGGTGGCTGTACATACTGGCTTTAGGAGAATGCATCATATCTACCCTTGGCCATGGGCACATCTCTTTCCCCTTTCACACAATGCTGGGTATTATAAAAACACAAAAAGTGCCTTACTGGATCAGAACAGTTGTTCCTCTAGTTCAGCAATCTATTTAACACAGCATCCAACTAGTTACCCTGAAGGGCCAATGAACAGGGCATAGTAGCTAAAGCCTTCCCTGGTGTTGCCTCCTGGCACTGGTATGTCTCTGGACTGCACCATCTTGGGCTTTCGTAACAAGAAAGCTTCAGGCAATACTTTGGAACTTATATAATAAACAGTTTGTAATAAAGAAGAAGAGTTGGTTTTTATATGCCGACGTCCTCTACCACTTAAGGGAGACTCAAACCGGCTTACAATCACCTTCCTTTCTCCACAACAGACACCCTGTGAGGTAGGTGGGGCTGAGAGAGCTGTAACAGAGCTGTAACTTGCCCAAGGTCACCCAGCTGGCATCGTGTGTAGGAGTGGGGAAACAAATTCGATTCACCAGATTAGCCTCCCCCGTCATGTGGAGGAGTGGGGAATCGAACCCTGTTCTCCAGATCAGAGTCCACCGTTCCTGACCACCGCTCTTAACCACTACACCACACTAGCTATAATGTTCCCTGCTAGCATAACAGGATACACTCCTACCTCTTCTCCATGTTATCCTGAGAAAGATGGGGGCTGTTTGTAGTCTGTGGTGTTGGCATTTTACACAAGATCTGCTGAGTCTGAGGATCATGCAGAATATCAGCTTTTATTTTTTTAAAAGCAAGTTGCTACCTTCATTTAGTTTATTTTAAAATTTTATTGGCCATCGTTCTGAAAATCCTTCCAAGGTGGGTTAGAACAGAAGCCATCTATATATTTAATTGTATAAAACTTAGGGGATGTCCCAGGTTTGCAAAAAAAATCTGAAGTAAAAAAAATTGGGGAGTTACCTCCCCCCATCATAGAAACAATATTTATAACTTACTGAAAATACTCCTGAGATCTCATGAGGAAATGAGATTCTTTCCACCCCTGTGAGTGCTCATGGGTCCCCCCCCACTTGAAAAAAAACATGTTAATATCCACAGTTATGTCTAAATAATTTAAACAGCTTAAATTCACTAAAAAGCCTAGAACGACCAATAAGATAAAATACAATGTAGACATAAAATCAAAGAAAAAGGCAGCTCATCAGCGTTCAAAAAGAAGGGCATGCAGGAAAAAGGGAAAATAACTCTGAAAAATGGGTTGTAGGAAGGGAATTCAACAGTTGGGATGCCATGACAGAGAAGGCCCTGTCCCAAGCGACCATCACCGCTAGAGATAAGACCTTCTGTTTATAGCAGAAACATGACAACTGTTGTACATTACGTTACTGCTTATTTTTTAAGAATACATTTCGGTGGGTTTTTTGTCGTCAACTCACAACTGACTGATGGTGGCCCTGTAGAGTTTTCAAGGCAAGAGACATTCAAAAGCGGTTTGCCATTGCACGCCTCTGAGTAGCGACCCTGATATTCCTTGGTGGTCTCCATCCAAATACTAACCAGGGCCAACCCTTATCTTCTGGGATCTGATGATAGATCATGATGGGTTCCTGTGTTAGTCCATCTGTAGCAGTAGAAAAGAGCGAGAGTCCAGTAGCACCTTAAAGACTAATAAAACTTCTGGCAGGGTATGAGCTTCTATGAGTCACTGCTCGCTTCTTTAGATACCTGAAGAAGTGAGCTGTGACTCACGAAAGCTCATACCCTGCCAGAAATCTGATGAGATCAGGCTAGCCTAGGCCATCCAGGCCAGGGCTAAAAAAACATTACATGCTGTTTTTCCAATGGATATGACTCTTTTGCCAAAGATTTATGTCACTTATCCTTTCTCCATGGTCTCCATTCCTGGTCTTTTCTCTCCTGTTACCCACAATGCAGCTTACAAAAACAGAGATTCTGAAATCTGAACCAAACATGTTTTCCAGGTCAGCCTGTGCACTCCTAGTGAGAACACTCCCACGGAGAGCTTGGCTCGGCTTGTCAGCATGGTCTTTCAGTGGTTCCATTCTACAGCATACATGATGGATGATGAAGTTGGTAGCCTGGTGGAGAAACTCAAACCCCAGTTTGTCACCAAGTGGCTGAAGACGGTGTGTGATGTTCGGTTTGATGTCATGGTGATGTGCCTCCTTCCTAAACCAATGGAATTTGCAAGGGTGAGAAGATGTGCCATGTCTCTTCTGTGGCAGCAATGCAATAATTTGGCAAAAAATGTGGATGTATACATATTGGACATTTCCAGTTATGCTTGAATCTTGAATTGAGAAACGAGAGAATGAAATGTACTGTGGGCCATATGAACGAGCCATAGTAATGCCGGGTTGTTATAAAAGAATGAGTAATTAATTAAGCTTTTTTTCCTGGAATTGGCCTTAGGTGGGAGGATACTGGGACAAGTCCTGTAGCACGGTGACACAATTAAAGGAAGGGTTGAATCGAATCCTGTGCTTGATTCCGTATAATGTGATAAACCAACCTGTGTGGGACTGCATCATGCCAGAATGGCTAGAAGCCATCAGGACTGAAGTCCCAGACAATCAGCTGAAGGAGTTCAGGGAAGTCTTAAGGTACGTAAGAATGCTTGGAAACTTTTCATTTTTTGTACAGTGAAGAATGACAGCTTTCATAAACTGAAGACTTTACATTTCAAATTCACCCCGTTTCAATACTGGGAAGTTCAAATGTGGAGCTAAATGCATTTGCCAAACCCTAGGTCTGGATTGGTTCAACAGCTAGCTCCCTGGTGGTGGAATGTTAGTCATCAAAGTTATAGAATGACAAGTGGGGGCCCACAAAAATTGTGGGGGTGGGAATCTCATTCCCCCCAACCACTTACCTTAGAGCCAAGAGTGGCCCCAGGCATCCACCATGGTGGTGGCATAGGCCGGGAGCCACTCCTGGCATCTGCCATTGCATCCGGACCCAGCTTGGCACCCAGTGTCTGCTGCCGCCTCAGCCTGGCAGTGAATTCATCACAGTGAATTCAAATACGACTAATATCTGCATTGTCCATTTCATGTATCTAATGAAAATCCTACACCATGGTTAGTGTGTTAGCCTTTAAGGTGCTACAAGACTTGTTATATAAGTTACTGTCAGTTAATACAGCTGCAGTCAATTAATACTTCTTTGTGTGTGTCTTATATGCCATCAAGTTGAATCCAATTTATGGCGACCCTATGAATTCATGACCTCCTAAAAAGTCCTATCATTAACAGCCTTGCTCAAGTCTTGCAAATTGAAGATGGTGGCTTCCTTTATAGAGTTGGATCTTTTTCTTTTCCTACTGCCTTCAACTTTTCCTAGCATTATTGTCTTTGCAGGATGTAGCTGTATAAAATAGAAATCCATCAGACTAATTTATGTTTGGCTCGTCTTAGACCTTGGATATAGTGCAGCACACATACTTTACTTTAAGAGTTCTGTGTTTCTTGAACCTGGTGAAAAGTATTTGTCAATCAACTTTCCATCTTTGAATATTGCAGCAAAATGTTTGACATCGAGTTATGTCCACTTCCCTTTTCCATGGAGGAGATGTTTGGCTTCATAAGTTGTCGGTTCACAGGGTATCCTTCTTCTGTGCAAGAGCAAGCTTTACTCTGGCTTCATGTGAGTGTTCACTTTTACCTAGGGGTGTTGTAAGGAAGCAATTCCATCCCTAAAGGAGTGAAAGGCGCCAGATGAAATTGACACTGGGGGAAAACTGCTTGAAATCTGAAACCATGGATAGTAACTGGCCTTTAGGACTCCCTCCACAAGTAGAGATTAGGTGGTTTTGTAAATCCATTGCTGTGCTTTTGTTTTAGAGATGGGATTTATTTATTTTAGTGTATTTTTAGACAAGCTTTCCAACCCCAAATCCTCAAGGCTACATATGTGAGTCAAGAACCAAGAAGTCTCTTTTTCAGATAATCACTCCCACAAATGTGCAAAGACAGGTTCACGTAATTCAAACAAGGCTGTCAAGCATTTTCTTGTGTTGGCACTTAGGCTCTAGTGCCCAGCTCTGCTTCTGTTGGCCACCAGGGCACAGTATGAAGATGTTTGTTTTATATATTACACACTATACTGGTCTAGTCTGAAATATTTCTTGGTTGGAAAGAGTAGGATACACCCAGCACACCAAAACAGGAAGGAAGTTCACTGAGAAAATGCAAAACAAAACAGAAAAGTCTTCGCCCAGTGGCGGTAGATACTCATATGAAGCTGCCTCATACCATTTGCCCATCTCTCTGTATTGTTTACTTTGGCTAGCAGTAGTTCCCCAAAGCTCTTCCTTAACATCTGCTGAGGGCCAACTTAGATATAATAGCTTCCTTTTGGCTGCCACAAGGATGCTGCCACCATTTTGAAGGAATTTAAAAATGCTGTGAGGGTGCTCTAGTCCAAAGCTTCTTAAACTGTGGGTCACAACTCCATATGGGGTCATGTAACTGAATGTGGGGGTCACGAAAAATTTGGAAACGGTAAATGGTATATGTATACCAAAGAATTGTTTTAAAATAAATTTATTTATCATTTATTATAAGTAAATGTTTGATCTGTATACCTGTTTTATATATCTATGTGCCTGGGGTCACGTAAAAAATTCTCGGGCGAAAAGGGGTTGCGAGGGCAAAAAGTTTAAGAAGCCCTGCTCTAGTTCCCCCCTCCTATTCAAGTGCCAAAACAGCCTCGAACGGGTGGTGCAGCTGTATCGGCACTTTATAAGTCACAGTGTGTGTGGGGAAACAAGAGCCCCAGCCAGGATCAGGCCCTCACATCATTTTTAAAATACTTTTAAATGACAGCAGTGTCCTTGTGGTGGCCAGGAGGACACTGTCATATCTAGTTTGTCCCTGAAATGCTTTAGCTGGAGATGTCAGGGACCTGGGACCTCATGTATTTTGTCACTGATCTATAGCCCATCTTCAAATCTAAGTCTATACAGTTGTGGGTCTATATGATATTGATTGGCACCACAGATCTGAGAATATCTCTGGCTTCTTTTCAGGTGTTATCTGAATTGGACATTGTGGTTCCTCTTCAGTTGCTGATCAGCATGTTTTCGGATGGGGTTAATTCTGTGAAAGAACTGGCAAATCAGAAGAAGTCCAGAGTCAGTGAACTAACTGGGAATCTTGCAGCTCGAAGGGTAATACATTATCCTTTTCGTTTTAGTCACAGAGAAAGCATGTCCCTTACCAAAAATGATGGGCATGATTCAGCTAAGTATGTTTAACTCTGTTAAAATAAGTGAGGCTGAATACACAGCTAAGCATTTAAAAGTATAATAGTAAACATTCCTCCTGAAAAGTAAGCATTGTTGAAAGCAGTGAAGTTTAATTTTAGGTAAATATGCTCATTAGAAGTTCTTTTCATTTTAATATGAATTAGGTGACCTAACTTTCTTAAAGGGCGTCGAAAAACTGTTCTCTTTTAAAATATTTTATCATGTTTTTTAAACATCTTTAAAATAGCGTTGCCAATTTTTGTTTTACTGGTCTCTAATATTTGGCCTTACCACCTGCTTATGGTCATTCTTACCACCATGCTGTGAAGTGCTTCAGCTGCTGATTTCTGCAGGGAGAAAAGTTGGCCTTGCTGTTTTTTGGTCAGTTGGCAACCATACTGTCTATGTTTCTAATCCAGAATTCATTTATTTTATATCAATCAGGGATGCAAGAACTGATTTTGTGTGTGGGTGATTTTTGTTTGCATTTCAACAGATTGTGTTTACTTTTCCAGGCGAGCATTTCCTCTGATCCTGGACACAGGGTTCAGCATAATACTCTGAGTCCATTCCCAAGTCCATTTCAGAGTCCATTCCGCAGTCCCATGCGCAGTCCCTTCCGTAGCCCATTCAAAAACTTTGGGCAACCTGGGGGAGGAGGAGGAGGAGGTGGTGGTGGTGGAGGAGGAGGAGGAGGAAGAACAATTGACTTTGACTGCGATGATGAGGAGATGAATCTGAATTGTTTCATCCTGATGTTTGACCTCATCTTGAAACAGGTGACAATTCAAAAGAAGCATTCTGTGGACTTAAACTGGGGTAGCAATGGATGTCACAGTTGTCGCATTTTATGATTTGCAGATTTCAATTTTTCTAAATGGCTCCCCAAATACCCAAAGTAATTATTGCTTTGCCAGTCTATAACTGGCCTTATCACCATGCTGAGGTTTAGGTGCAATTCCTTACGGTTAGTTTCGATTTAGCTTCCTATTTACCATCTAGGGTTGCCAGCCATCGGCCAGTAACCAATGGGAGAAGGAGTGTTGCAAGGATGGGGGAATGATGTCACACCAATCACATATCACTTCCAGTGAATATTTCAAAGTGCCATCACATCGCCAATGTGACACTCTAGGATTTGGTCCAAACTCTATGGTTTTACACCAACACTCCTTTATAAGCTGTTTATTCCCTGTCCAGTGGTGGCAGGAAGAAAAGAAGGAGACCAGGTCTCCCTATTACCATCATGGCCAGCCTATTGCTTTTTTTTTTTAACATGTTGAAAAGATGGGGATTCTGCATTTGCAAAGTGTGATTGAGATATATATAGCATGTATACAGCCCTCTTCTTAGCTCAGGTCTATGCAAGGAACAAGTATTTTGGGTGTCAACAAGAGATATTTTTACTTGCATTTAATGGGTGGATCAGGATGTGACAAACATCCAATTAGGGTTTAGGACAGTAGCAAACCATCTAGACCTAGGTAAAGAAACTTCTGGCTTCATGAAATTCTGAATGCAGTTCCTTCCAGCTTGGGCTCAGGGTAGGACTAGATTAGCCAATGGTCTGACTGACTAAAAGACGTTGTCATATGTTCAGGATGACTTTGTGCCAAAGCAATCAGTGTGTTAGCTGTAACCCAGGAACTATTGTTTTTGTTTCCTAATTTATCTTTCTTGCTATCCTCCTTGTCTCTTTTTAGAACCCCCCTTTATAGAACTGTGACCTTTAGAAGTTTCTTGATGAGACGATTTTTTCCTGGGATTTTGAGCATGCTATGCAGATTTGAGTCCTGACCTGGATGGCCCAGGCTAGCCTGATCTACTCAGATCTCAGAAGCTAAGCAGGATCAGTCCTGGTTAGTTTTTGGATGGGAGACCACCAAGGAATACCACCAAGGCAGAGGCAGGCAACTGCAAACCGCCTCTGTTAGTCTCTTGTCTTGAAAACCCTATTGGGTTGCCATAAGATGGCTGTGACACACAAACACACACACACACAGATTTGAAAGGCCTAGAACTTCTGTCCATAAAGGAGATGGCAACCCCAGCAGATGGTTGCCTGTGGCTTTTATCTTGCGCTGATGATTGTTTTCATTTATGATCCTCCTTGAAATTTGTTTTTCAGATGGAATTGCAAGATGATGGCATTACCTTGGGCTTAGAAAATAGCGTCTCTAAAGATATCATTGCTATCATATGCAATGTGTTCCAAGCCCCCTGGGGTGGCTCTCACACTTGCCAGAAAGATGAAAAGGCAATTGAATGCTATCTGTGCCAGTCGAGTATCCTGTGCTATCAGTTGGCTTGTGAACTGCTGGAGAGACTAGCCCCTAAAGAAGAAATCCGGCTAGTGGTAAGCAAAGCAATAAATGCAAGGGTATTGCCTCAACGCACACCATCTATTGCTTTTGTCTACGGTAGAATCATGTTACAGATTACATTTGTTTTATGTCGACATACAGCCGTTTAATATATGCATATGGCACCCATGTGTTTGCAAACACAAAAGAGTAGTGCTATATCAGACCAATAGTCCATCTAGCCTAGCATCCTGTTTCTCACAGGGATCGGCCAAATGCCTCCCCCCCTCAACACCTCTCTCTGTTGCTGCCTCCAGCCTTGGTATTCAGAAGGTTGATGACTGTGAACATGGAGGTTTCATTTAGTCTTTATACCTAATAGCCATTGATGGACCTATCCTCTGTTAATCAGTCTAATCCCCCTTTAAAGCTGATAAAGCCATAATTGCATCAAGTTGCATCAAAGTTTATAAGCTGTTCTTTTGAGTGGAGAAGTACTTCCTTTGGTCTGTCCCGACTTGTTGCCCATTAATTTCATTGGGTGCTCCTGAGTTCCAGTATTATAAGGCCGGGGGGGAAATATCTCTTTCCACTTTCTTTACACCATGCATAATTTTATAAACCCTTGTCTTTCCCCTTCCCTTATTGGTTTTTTCTCAGAGCCAAAAAGCTCCCGCCTCTTCAGCTTTTCTGTATAGGGCAGGTGCTCAACCCCCTTGGTAGAAATTATACAAGTACCAGGGTGCTGGGATTAGCTGTGGGACAGGCCAGGTGTACACTGAGTAATGCATGTGAAAAATGAGGCTGTAATCCTCAGAAACCCAATGGAACTTCCATTGCTGAAGGTCAGCAGATAACGAGCTTGCGCTCGGCCTCTCTAATGATCAGCCATGACAGAGAAGAGGGATAGAATGAAAACCTTTTCAGACATTATAGTGTCATGTACCTGGAGCCTATCCAGCTCTGGATGATGGGAGCATGCAGTATCCATGTGGTTGCTGAGTTATGTGAACAGGGCAATGGATATATCTACAGTGAGATTACAGCCTTGAAAGACATGAATGTGAACCCTAAAAAATCCACAGGTAAGTTAGTGCATAGTGCAGCTGTTCATACATGGTAAATATATGTGTTGGCCTGGTTCACACATCATAATAACTGCATCTATCAGGAGGATCTCAGGTAGTGCACACTCCCATTACATGCAGTAATGTCTGAAAAGGTCTTGCCTAGACAAGTGATAGTAGATTTCGGGCCCCTTTTACTGAAGTACAAGTGTTCATGCAAAAAAAAAAAAAAGAAGAAGAAGAAGAAACCAGAAAGTACAATGTTTTATAGTGGTCACAGGATGTGCTAAGACTATACAGTTATCAGAAGCAGATTGCTTGAAGCCCTACAGTCCTGATCCAGCCAAACATAGAAATGAATAGGTCTCCCAATGCATACCTTTAGCTGGATGAGGAGTCTTGTGCACAAATGTTGCCCGATCCTGCTAATTGCCCTCTAAATTAAAAAAAAGTGATAGCACCACTGTTAGGAACTGGAAGCAGCACACAGGATGGATTTAATTCCCAGCATGAAACAGCTGATAGGCACGATTGCTGACTGAACAGAATAGCGGCATTCCAGCCTGCAATATGTTGAAGCATTTGACATTATTGGTTCTAAAACTACCAAGCATGAGGATAGAAAGATCAAATGAGCAGATCCCTGTTTTCACACTAGGGTTGCCAAGAAGCCTGGACAAAAAAAGTTGTGTCCCTTGAATATAGGCTTAGGTAAAGGTCCTCTGTTCAAGCACCAGGTCATTACTGACCCATGGGGTGACGTCACATCCCAACGTTTCCTAGGCAGACTATGTTTACGGGGTGGTTTGCCAGTGCCTTACACAGTCATCTTCCCTTTACCCCCAGCAAGCTGGGTACTCATTTTACCGACCTCAGAAGGATGGAAGGCTGAGTCAACCTTGAGCTGGCTACCTGAAATTATTTATCTCCATGTCATGAAAAAGCTTCAACTGCACATTTTCATTCATTTAGCCTCTCTTAAAGGGACAATGTGTTTTTTCTCCATGCCTGATGGTAACTCTAGCTCAGGTTTAAAACCTCTCTCTTAGATGTCTTCAGGAGGTTTGTTTGACCTGGACCATGAAAAGGTGGACATTAAGAAATTAATTGAACCCCTTGTTCTTGTCTAAAGGAACCTACAGATAATCTTGAGGACAGTCTTTTATACAGTAGACCTGAGTTCATTATAGGAACTGAAGCAGAAGAGGAGAAAAAATCAGCACCAAAGCATGGAGAAAACCCAGGCAACCACACAGGGACAACAGGAAATACAGGTAGAATGGAGGTGGATGAGTGTGTGTTTCAAAACTCTTGCTTTTACAGACACCTTGATTTTATGGTGTTCACTGACACTTTCAGTTGTCTTTTGAAACTAATTTAAGCAGATTTATACCCTTCTAAATACACTAGAATAAATAGGCTTAGAAGTGCGTAAGTCTGCTCAAATAGGGCTGCTAAGGAGATAGCCTAAGAAGGTATTTTCAGATGTACAGTTCCATTTATCCAGTGAGACTTATTTCCAGGAGAGTATTGCAGCCTTAGTCATAGGTGTTCCTCATCCTCAATCCCCTACCTCAGTTTAAGGGGTAAGTGTGTGGGTTCCACAAGACCATTAACAGCAGATAACACATTGCTTTGTGGTACTTGGTTCACCCAACCACACAACACCCATTTTTATGCCGTTGTATATTTAAGTTCTATGTGAAAAGGTCTGCAAAACATCTATGGAGACTACCCAAACCATTGGTTATGGTATCTCGAAGATGAGCCGCCATTTTAGCTGCCTAGACCCCTGCCTCTTATAGCACTTTGACAATGTCAGATGACTCCCAGATGTGATGAACATCACAGTCTTCACATTAATTCTGGAATTTTACCTCAAATTAAATTCAAAACAGATTTGTGAGCTCCTTCTCAGGTGAAACAGCTGAGAATGAAAACTAAAAGAGTTTTGATTGGAGTACAAACATTCTGAGGGTAGATTCTGCTGTGCCCTAATTTGATTTAAAGTTTGACTTAAAGAAAAATTCAAAGCAATTTTAGAAAGTTCTCCTGAGAACCTCTTAGGAATAACTGGGGAAGCCAAAGTTTCAATGATATTAGCAAAAAATTCCCCCTCTTGTGCTATAATTAGCCCTAGAAAAGAAAAAAAAGATGGTGAATGGTAGGCTGTCTCTCCTTCCCCCTTTGTGGGGTCAGTTTTGATTGGTGAACCCACATTCGGGGGGGCTGAGTAGTCAAGAAGAGACCTCTCCCCTGTGGGTGCCCTAACTGGGTTGTTGTGTGGATCCTAGCCTTTTAAAAACTGGTAGGATCCAGTCCTGAATCTCTCAGCATCTCATCTGTTTTAACTTTGGGTCTAACTCCTGTTAGATGATGCCCAGTGATTTGGCGTTACTAAGTAGTACCAAAAGGAAACTCCTTAACTAACACAGGACTCCTCTGGTTTATACTGTACAGTATGTATTAACATATATGGTACTGAGGTGTGCATTTGGCTAAAGACAAACCGAAAAACCTTTTTGGTATTTTTGACGGGGTTTTCACTGGTTAAAAAAATGGTGGCAATAAAGGGGGCTGAAAAGGCGGATCCTGAATAATGCTGGTTTTCCCCCAGCATTATTTGGGCTACTTTAGCCCCGTCACCATTTTTTGGCCCAGCCACCCCTGCCTTCAGATCCACACTGCCTGTGGGCTCGGACCTCTATGTGGAAGTCTGATCCCACAGGCTGCGGGAGATCTGAATGCCACACATTTTTCGGCTTCTGGTTTGGTAAACTTGAAAATTTTCAAATTTTTCGAAAAACCTGAATCCATTATATTTGGCTTTTCCGATTTTTTTAAAATTCCAAGGTTTATTAAATTTGAGCCCGAAAAATACTGAAAAACAGGTGCATAGCCCTATATGGTACTGAGTGAGTTAGGAAAGTAAATAAGGGAATAATTCAAGGACACAGGGGAAGATAGAATGCCAGTTAATAACCCACCCATCTGGTAATAATTTCATCAAATGAATTGTTTCCATGATGGAAATTCCATTGTGTGGAGAGCCACTAAGCTTTAACAAGATGATTGCAGAAATCATGAGAATAATGTGGTTGCCTGTACTATCCCAGAAATGTTTTTTTTTAAAAAACACTGTAGAGCCTGTTTTATTTCTTCACTTAGGTGTAACAAGATTTTCAATTCTTTGTTTATGTTGCTTTTCCACAGCCATAAAAAATGACACCGAGAGGAAATTCTGTTATCAGCAGCTCCCGGTGACACTAAAGCTCATATATACAATATTGCAGGTAAAGTCTAATCTTTTTTGTTTGGGCTTTATGAATTTGGTTCTGTGGTATAGTGGAGTCTTTATAAGGCTACTCCCCCTTTGGTTTTGAATTGGGGCTTTAGGGCCATAAAGTATGTGGTACTGATCATCCCCATGGGAGATACCTGGCTTGGCAGCAGAACATGTGAAAAGGATAACAGGACTGCAGGCTGAAGAAGAATCACAGTGTGATGCAGCAGCCCAAAAGGCAAATGTGATTTTAGGCTGCATTAATCTTATATTTTAATAGCAAAGTTGGCCAAATCTTTGGGTACTTAAATTCGGTGACTAGAGCTGTGAACAGGCAAGACATATCTTTCTATAAACCTGAAAAGGGCCCCAGGTTTGCAGAAAAATGTGAAATCTAAAAAAAAATACATTGAAGGGGTTTTTAAAAATCCTAAAATGATAAAAAGACCAAACAGATTCGCTCAAATGCTGCTGCTAGGCAACTACAGCGTTCCAAGGCTTGGTTCTGTCAGTAAAAGCAAAGGGGAGGAGATAGGGTCCTTTCCAGGCCTATTTTGATCTTTAAGGGAGAACTTATAGGTGCCAGGCCTGGCTGGGGTTGCCAGCTCCAGGCTGGAAAATTCCTGGAGATTTTGTGGTAGAGTCTGAGGAAGGCAGGGTTTGGGGAGGGGAGAGGCCTCAGCCGAATATGACTCCACATAGGCCACTCTCTAAAGTGGTCATTTTCTTGAGGGGGAAAGATCTCTGGAGTTCAATTGTAATTCTGAGATATCTCCAGGTCCCACCTGAGACTCAGCTAGGCCTGGCTGCTTGCTACTGTTTAGCAGCCACCACATGAAAGCCATTGTGGTGCAACGGTTAGAGCTTCAGAGCAGGATCTGGGAGACCCAGTTCATCTTCCTGTGGAAGCTCACTGGGTGATTTTGGACCAGTCACAACTTTCAGCCTAACCTACCCCACAGGGTTGTTGTGCAGATAAAAAAGAGGAGAGGAGATTAATGTCAGCTGCTTTGATTCCCACTGTAGAGAAAGGTGAGGTATAAATGATGTAAATAAATAATAAATATATTGAAGATGGGAGGCAGATAAAAGGTAGGTTGGTGAATGGCTGAGAAGGAGAGAATGAGGCAGGGAAAAGGGAGAGGTTATGGTGAATGCCAGGAGGGGATAGAGGGGAAAGTAAGATGCCACCCTACAAATCCTTAAGGATTCCCTACCATGCAAGTGGGTGACTGGCCCATGGCACGAGTGGGTATTTGAACCTGGGTTTCCCAGGTCCTAGTCCATCACTATTATTATTATTATTATTATTATTATTATTATTAGTAGTAGTAGTAGTAGTAGTAGTAGTAGTGCATTTTTATGCCATCCTTCCTCCAAGGAGATCAGGGGGGCATACACTGGTCTCTCCTCCTCAATTTTATTTTCACAACAACCTTGTGAGGTAAGTTAGGTTGAGAGAGAGTGACTGGGCTGAGGTCACCCAGCATGGTAGAGTGGGGATTTGAACTTGGATCTCATGGATCTAGTGTAACTCTACAAACACTACACCAGTCTGGCTCACTGCTGAGCTTTGGAATGAGGTGAAAAATATAAGATTACTGTTTACATACACAAGGCTTAAACCACCTCTCTTGTGACTTATGTTAACATCAATCATGTTTTTGATTGACCACCTTCTGCTTTTTCTTAGAATTCATAGAAAAAAGGATTATGTACTTTGGTTGGAATGAATTTGCTTGTTTTGTTTGCTTTCACACAGGAAATGGCTCGGTTTGAAGAGCCAGATATCCTTTTTAATATGCTGAACTGCTTGAAGATTCTCTGTCTTCACGGGGAGTGTTTATACAATGCAAGAAAGGATCATCCCCTGTTCTTAGCCTACGTTCAGGATCACATGCTGATTGCCAGGTATGTGTTCTTAGCCAGCTGCTCGCTCTTATAAAGTCAGTTGGACATTTGTTGTTTATAGCAAAACGATTGCAGGTGGCAACAGTGGTGACATTAGGTTTGGGCCAGAAGTCCAAGGCCCTAGCTATTGGGCACAGCTGGGAGGGTGGGGTCAAAAGCAGGCATTTGAAGTATACCATGTCCCTACCTGATCCTGAGGTGAATTTCCCACTGTAAATAGAGAAGGTAACCCAACTGGAGGCAGGAAATGATCATTTTGTCCTGGGACCAGGATATTTTGCCTTCCAGTGAGGAATAAGAACTCCCTGAAGTAGCAGGGCATAAGAACATAAGAAAGGCCATTCTGGATCAGACCAAGGCCCATCAAGTCCAACAGTCTGTTCACACAGTGGCCAACTAGGGGCCTCTAGGAAAGCCCACAAACAAGATGACTGCGGCAGCACCATCCTGCCTGTGTTCCATTAGCCTCACAGCACAGTTATGTTGCCATTTTGTACATCGTTTATGAAACCAGCAAGCGATGGGGTGAGCTGATTAGCTTTGGTTGGCCTTTCTTCTCCAGCTTGTGGCGAGTTGTTAAATCCGACTTCTCCCAGCTTTCCTCATTAGCAGTGCCTCTCCTTCTTCATGCTCTGTCACTTCCGCATGGAGCGGACATATTCTGGACCATCATCAACAGCAACTTCAACAGCAAAGACTGGAAGATCAGGTTTGAAGCAGGTATGTCTTTAATATTATACAATGTTTTCTCCAGTAAGAGTACAGACATCTGCAGAGAGCTCTCATTTGTTCAGGATGTGTTTGGCACATGGTCACAACTCACTGATGGTGTGCTACTCCAGCAGATTCATCTTCTTCCAATGTGCATGGATGGAGGACTAGAGTATACTGAAAGCATGACACATGTGAAATGTGATGAGTGAAATGTGCTGATGAATGTGCCATTGGTTCTAATCAGTTCTCAATATGTGGGGGAGAAAGGGCCATTTCCCTCTATCAACCCAGTTGTTAATAACAGAAATGGGAGAGTCATGGTACTCAAGAGCATGGAGACAGCTACACAACCATTGCATCTTTCTCCAGAATTTAAAGTGATGTTGGGATCAGCAAAAGCTTCAAGGCACTGTGAAGCTGGGGCAGGAAACATAGACGAGTGCATCAGAGGATGTCAACTGAACTTAGACCTAAGAGGGTGATGTTTGAATCCCGCCTTTTAGAAAGTTCTAGGGTGCAATTTGTGACATCTCCCACTAAAGGATCTTAGGTAGCAGAGATGGGAAATATCTTTTCCTGTGACTCTCAGAGCAAGTGGGGCCTCTAAAAGCAAAGTCCCTGTGTCCATGATAGAATAGACATTTGGCAAGTTAATTAATTAAATAAATGTCTACCCCGCATTTTTGATCATAAAGTCCTTAAGATATTTTAAAAATGAACAACCTTCTCTATTCCTCTCCTCTTTTGAATAGATCAGTTTTCATTGCTGAATGAATGCTGTAGTTCTTTCCTCTCAGGGGGAGATGCCTTAGGGCCAAATGAGATGAAACTGCATCCCCAAATCCATTGTGTGGACACAGCACTATTTTAGGTCCTGCCAGTGTTTTCTGGTTTGGCCCTATTGTCAGGATCCCCCTGGCCACCAGTGGGGGTAGGCTTGCCAGCTCCAGGTTGGGAAACTCCTGGAGATTTGGGGGTGGAGCATGGGCAGGACAGGGACTTCAGTGGGGTACAGCGCCATAGAGGGCACCCTCCAAAGTATCCATTTTCTCCAGGGGACCTGATCTCTGTAGTCTGGAGATGAGCTATAATTCCAGGGGATCCCCACATCCCACCTGGAGGCTGGCATCCCTAGTTCTGACAGCTAAGCAGCAAGGGGTGCTGCTCTGATACTGGAATAGTCCCTGATACCCTTGGTGGAAAGCTTGAGAAAGCAAGCCTGAGAGAGGCTTCTGGCTGAGGCCATGGAGAACCATTGCCAGTTTGAGTAAACACTTCTGGATTAGAGGGGTCATTAGTCTCACCTAGGGTTGCCAACACCAGGTGGTGGCTGGGGATCTCCTGCTATTACAATTGATCTCCAGGCAACAGAGATCAGTTCACCTGGAGAAAATGGCTGCTTTGGAAGGCATTCTACCCTATTGAAGTCCCTCCCCTCTCCAAACCCTGTCCTCTTCAGGCTCCTCCCCCAAAATATCCAGGTATTTCCCAGCCCAGAGCAGGCAATCCCAGTCTCACCTACTGTCTGGGAATTGGCCCATCCCCAAACATACTGCCAGCCCTCCCTCAACCACTCCTGAGGGAGAAGCTACTGACAGGGACCTGGCAATCCTACCTATCACAGAGAGAGCTGTGAGGAAGGAACCAGTTAAACCCTACTCAGACAGGCTAGAGTCTAGCTGCTAGACCATCTAGAAGGCCAGGGATTGGGGGAGGCTGGGGAAGAGGTAGTGCCAAATCCACACCATAAAAGGCAGTCCCCACAACAAACCTGGGAGGAAGTAATGGATCCTGCTCCTGGCCTGTGATAGCAGGTATCCAGGGGAGAGAAAGAAATAGGGCTGCTAGCTCTGGGTTGGGAAATACCTAGAGATTTTGGGGGTGGAGCCTGAGGAGGGTGGGGTTTGGGCAGGGAAGGGACTTCAATGGGATATAATGCCATTGAATCCACCTTCCAAAGTGGCCATTTTCTCCAGGTGAACGGTGTTGCCAGAAGATCAGGAACCTGGTGGTGTGCCCCCCTCATCTCCCTATTCTGAGGCCTAGGGAAATAGGGTTGACATGCACCTGACAGCTGAAGGACAGGCATCAGGGCCTGCCGGGGTTGGGGGGAGTGTCACATCCAGTATAAAGCATCTGCTAGTATTGTGTTTAAACACACAGAATTCTCTTGGTTTCAGTTCCTTAGCCTGTGAAATTGGGAACAGAACTTAAGGCAAAGAAGCACAATGGAAGTGCTATTGTAAATGATAAATGAAAATAAATCAGCGGCAAGCATTTCATCATTGGTGGAATGTCTCTTCCTCTAAAACACACCTGTTGTACTTGTTGTGAATTAGTGCCCAAACTCCAGGGCCATACCTTTTTTTTTTTAATTTTTTAATTGGTTTTTTATAATAAATCAAAAAAAAGAAAAAAAAGAAAAAATATAAAATACATAAAAAAGAAAAAGAAAATAATACATACAATTATAGAGCGTACAATTCCATTAGTACATTGTTATTCATCTAAAGATATATATTACGCCCTAATTCAAACTCCCACCCCCACCATAGTGCCCATCACCCATGGACTTCCGATGGAGTGTCTTGACAATAAAGAAAAATCACATTATTTTACATTAATTAAAATCACAATATACTATAATTCGTTAACTATATTTTTAAATTCTGTTTTTGCCAATTTATCCCAATATGCAGCGGCCTTTAACCATGTAATTTTAAATTCATCCATGTCTTTACCATGTAAAGATACTGTAATTTTGGCCATCCGCATATACATCCATAATTTTTCTCTCCACTCTTTAACTGAAGGTTTATTTGTTTGCTTCCATTTTTTAGCAATAGCAATCCTTGCTGCTTCAAAACTATATTGACATATGACTCTGTCACCTTTATCCAAATCTTATTGTGGTATACCCAATAAACAAAAAGCGGGATCTCTCTTAATTTTAACTTTAATCAAGTTATTGGTCTCGTTTATAACAAATTGCCAAAATCTCCTAGTTTTTTCACAAAACCACCAGGTATGCATAAATGTACCTATCTCAGTGCCACATTTCCAACAAAGCGCTTTATCATCTTTCTTCATTTTGCTTAATAAGACCGGAGTTATGTACCATCTGTAAAACATTTTATATAAGTTTTCCCTTATTTCATTTGAAATAGTAAACCTAAATTCATTTTTCCATAACTTTTCCCAAATTTCCAAATCAATATTATAACCTAAATCTCTCATCCATTTCAACATAACCGGTTTGATCCTTTCCTGTTCTAAATTCAATTCTATAAGTATTTTATAAATCCTTCCGATCAAACCTTTATTACCCTTTAAAAGTATTGTCTCAAAGTTAGATTTGGTACAATTGAAACCCAACCTATTGTCTTTAATAAAAACATCTTTTAACTTGTAGTACATAAACCAGTCTTTTATTTGAAGTTGTTCACGTGTTTTCAATATCCATTCCCCATCTCTATAATCTAACATTTCTCTATAATTTTCGCAATCCAAATTTAAATGTGCACCTCTTCTCATGAATGCTTCTATTGGATTTAACCACCCGGGAGTTTTACTTTCTAAAACATCTTTATACTTATTCCATATTTGTAATAAATTTTTCCTAATTATATGTAAGTTAAATTCTTTGTTCACTTTCTGTTTCTCATACCATAAATAAGCATGCCACCCAAATCGAAGTTTATATCCTTCTAATTCTAGTAATTTTGGATTCTCCAATAGAATCCAATCCTTAATCCAGGTGAAACATGCCGCTTGATAGTACATTTTTAAGTCCGGTAATCCCAATCCTCCCGTTTCCTTTAATTAGGGCCATACCTTTTAATGTTCCTGGCTGTGTGGTCTCCTCTTGTCATTATGATTAATTTTATGGAACTTATATCTGGCCTTAAATCTACTTTGAACTGCAATTCAATAGAAAAATGACTGATGTTTGTTTATATATATACCGGTATATGAAATCTTGGGTCTTTGCTACCACAGTGGAGAAAGTAGCTGTGATGTGTAGATTCCTGGATATTCACTCCGTGACCAAAAACCACTTACTGAAATACTCCCTGGCGCACGCCTTTTGCTGTTTCTTGACTGCTGTGGAAGATGTCAACCCTGCAGTTGCCACCAGGGCAGGACTACTGTTAGATACCATCAAAAGACCAGCTTTGCAGGTAGGTCAATGTTGCAGTAGGAAACTCAGGTATTTTCCCACCAGGGCTATTGGTGTCGAAGCGTATCACAAGAGAGATATTTTCTAGGATGGTATTCATGCAAAAGAAATATTATTGTGAACAAAAAATCCCAACCATTTTTAGGGTACAGAAACACATTAAACCTGTTCAGAAGGACTGTTTTTATAGAGAAAGGAAAATGTCTGGATAAAGATACCAAACCTTCACTACGTAGCAATGGGGAAGACCATGGACTTATTTTGCCTGGAACAGAACAGTGTTAGGAAAGTTCCTCTCTGCCTGTTACAGGTGTGGTTTGTATATTGCACTTGTGAACAGCAGAAATTTCTGCTCATGTTAATATAATATAATTCCCCAGCAAACTTCAAAAGGTTGCATGCACGTAGCTGAGGCACAAGCTGTCTACAGCTCTTTTTTGCAAATAAGCCCTTGCTGTCCCAATTCATTCTGTCCCTCTAAACTGCCCTCATGCTTATCTGATTTTGAATATCGGCAGAGTTCTGAATTTGATAATGCCTTGTACTGTTGTTTGTTAAGAAATAATACTAATTAAAGCCTCATTCACTCTTGGGTCGTAATAGAAGTGCTCTTAATTTCCACCTGGGTTGGAGTAAGATTACGCCCTCACTGAAATTTCAGGTTTTTTGTTTTGCTGTGGGATGTAACACAATTATAAGTAAAACGAACTAGGCAGACTGAGGCCATATTTCAGGTAGAATAACAAACTTCTCTTTATGATGGATATGAGCACAACCTGTTTGCCGTGTTTGCATACTTCTTTCTCTCTTGTGTGGAGCCCTGTCCGTCCATGAGGGGCAGAGGGAGGAGGGGATGTGCAGACTCAGCAAACAAGCTATGTTTGTGCCTGTCATGATCAGATGTTTGTTATGACATCAGAGTGGGGCCTAAAATAGGGCCAGTGTGTAAAAGTCCATTATCCATCATGCAATCACCAACATTGTAATTTAATACTCTTTGCTGCCGTTTCATAGCTGCCAGAGCACATGTAGTTAGTTATTTTGTCAACAGCCATTCAGGTTTAGAATCATAGAATCATAAAGTTGGAAGGGACCACCAGGGTCATCTAGTCAAACCCCATGCACAATGTAGGAAATTCACAATAACCTCCCACACACACCACCAGTGATCCCTACTCCATACCCAGAAGATGGCCAAGATGCCCTCCCTCTCATGATCTGCCTAAGGTCATAGAATCAGCATTGCTGACAGATGGCCATCTAGCCTCGTCTTAAAAACTTCCAGGGAAGGAGAGCTCACCACCTCCCGAGGAAGCCTGTTCCACTGAGGAACTGCTCTAACTGTTAGAAAGTTCTTCCTAATGTTTAGACAGAAACTCTTTTGATCTAATTTCAACCCACTGGTTCTGGTCCAACCTGGGGCAACAGAAAACAACTCTGCACCATTCTCTCTATGAGAGCGCTTCAAGTACTTGGTTATCATATCACCTCTCAATCATCTTCTCTCCAGGCTAAACATACCCAGCTCCTTCAACCTTTCCTCATGTTTGGGATCAACCAGTATCCCTTGGTGATACTGAAAAATAAATTTGATTGGAAAGAATAATTGCTATTGCGTGTGTTACATCTGCGTGTCATTCCTTCTTCCCTCAGGGCCTGTGCCTTTGCTTGGATTTCCAGTTTGATACAGTAGTCAAGGACAGGCCCACAATCCTTAGTAAGCTTTTGCTGCTTCATTTCCTCAAGCAAGACATTCCAGCATTGAGCTGGGAATTCTTTGTGAATCGGTTTGAGACTCTTTCGCTCGAGGCACAGCTTCACTTGGATTGCAACAAAGAATTTCCCTTCCCAACAAGTAAGCAAAATTTGGTGATATGATATTCTTTAAAAATAAATAAATAGCTAAAGCTAGATGCTAATGTACATTGCTGGGGTCAAGGATTTATTTATTTACTTCATTTATACCCCCCTTTTCTTCTCTACAGATACCCAAAGTGGCGTATGTTGTTCTCCTCTCCTCTATTTTATCCTCACAACAACCTGGTGAGGTGGGTTGGGCTGAGAATGTGTGACAGTCCCAAGGTCACCATTCGATAGGGTTGCCAACCTCCAGGTAGTCAGCACAGGAGCGAATGAATATAACAAAGTGCAAATATTTATATAAATTGCTACAACATATAACATAGAGTCACAACTATGTACTTATTAAACAAACAACCTAAATTATCTATCCTACTATGTACAATGTATATTACAACAATCAAGTTGGAACAAACCAGACTTGAAAATTCAAAGTTTAGGTATAGTCCTTAGGTTATATTCACAAGGAAGTCTTTGGTTCCTCTTCAAGCTTTAAATGGTGTTACTGACGTTGCCAGTAACACCATTTAAGAAGATCCAAACACTTCCTTGTGAATTGTAGCAATTTATATAAATATTTGCACTTTGTTATATTCATTCACTCCTGTGCTGTTTTCCAAACCCTTCAGGTATACGCACAGTGGTGTCTTTTTTCTTTCAACCTCCATGTAGTAGCAGGAGATCTCCTGCTGTTTCAACTGATCTCCAGCTGATAGAGATCAACTGGAGAAAATGGCCGCTTTGGCAATTGGACTCTATGGCATTGGAGTCCCTCCCCTCCCCAACCCCTGCCCTCCTCAGGCTCCCCCCTTAAACCTCCTGCCAGTGGCGAAGAGGGACCCAGCAACCCTATCATTCGAGCTCTCATGGCAGAGCAGGGGTTTGAACCTGGTTCTTCCAGATCCTAGTCCATTACTCTACACTACACTGGTTCTCACTACACTGGCTTTGCAGAAGGAGAAGAATTTGACCTGAATTTCTCCAGTCAACTTGCAAGCCCTGCTGTTGGGGGAGATGGATACATGAAGTGAAGCTTCCTGCACCAAAGATCTTACTCTCATACAAAAGTGAACATGAGACAGATTAGGGAGAGTCTGTTGGTTTAAGTGTTGGATGCAGATGCCTCACACAGTGTGTTTCAGGATCTGCGCATATTTATGGGCTAAAGGAGTGGAGCTGATCATATGAAAGGTTTTTGGGTTCAACCCTACAGCACTGCAAGAGGAACCAGATTGCAGAGCCACATTATTACCCACGAACCCCCTTTTCAGAGGATTGGGGGACCCTTCGCATAAATACAGCGTAGGGCAAAATCATCCACATCTCCTTCTTGGAAAGCTTATTCTACCAGGCTTCCTTCACCAGTGGATTGGGGGAGGGGGATTTTGCCCAGTTTACATTCCTCCCTGCAGCCCCTCCATGCTGCAGTGTATTTTGTCTATGAGGATGCCCCAACCATCAGCAGAGGATTTTGGAGGTGTGTAAGGGGTAGAGGACTGGGAAAGGCAATGGCAAACCACCCTGTAAACATATTCTGCCTAGTAAATGTCATGATGTGATGTCACCCCATGGGTCAGTAAGGGGTTACAGGAGAAAATGGTGAAGATCTGCCTCTGTATCCTCTTTCTGCTAATACTTCTGTAGGTTCTAACCCATTATTATTCAACTAAGTGTGTTTATGTAATTTATGATTATTTGAAATAGCTTGATGTCTAGTAGTGCCATGCATAAGTATATGATTCCACTTGGAAGGATATAATCTGGGATGTGCTGTGAAATGAAACCTGACTTGTTGAATCATGTTTGAAAAGCAATCACTGCTGTCCGGACGAATGTTGCAAATCTGAGTGATACAGCCATGTGGAAGATCAAGAGGGCTCGTTTTGCCCGGAATCGGCAGAAGAGCGTGCGCTCTTTGAGGGACAGCGTGAAGGGCCCCGTGGAATCCAAGAGAGCACTTTCTCTTCCAGAAACCTTAACCAGCAAGATCCGTTGAGTATTTCTTCACCTTTCCCCTCTCATTTAACTCGTTTCAAAATTTCTTTGTGGAGTAGAGTTATAAATTATGCACCTGTTTATCACAGTTTTCAGTTTCAGGCTGCTACAAATGTTTACTATATTTACTATGTATGGGTATGAAAGCTGGACGTTGAAGAAAGCTTATAGGAAGAAAGTAGATTCCTTTGAAATGTGGTGTTGGAGGAGAGTGTTACGGATACTGTGGACTGCCAAAAAAAACAAACCTGTGGGTACTAGATCAAGTCAAGCCTGAACTGACCCTAGAAGCTGAAATGACTAAACTGAGGCTATCGTATTTTGGTCACATTATGAGAAGACAAGAGTCACTGGAAAAGACAGTCATGCTAGGAAAAGTTAAGGGCAGCAAGAAAAGAGGAAGACCCAACAAGAGATGGATGGACTCAAGAAAGGAAGCCACAGCCCTCAATTCGCAAGATCTGAACAAGGCTGTCAAAGATAGGACATTTTGGAGGACTTTGATTCATAGGGTCACCATGCGTTGGAAGCGACTTAACGGCACTTAACACACACACACAAATGTTTTTCAGATAGATATTGGGTTGGAGTCTGCAGATTTGTTCTGCTCACAGACGTGCTTTCCTCTGGTGGAAAGAGCCATTGCCTGTTGCATCAAGGAAAGATTCTTTCTGCTGTAGGAAAGTGTCTAAGCAAGTGGAATAGATAGGTTAGAATTAGCGCCTCAAATTTGACCTGGAAGCAAACAGGCAGCCACTGTAGATGCTGAAGAGTAAGGGGGATATGATCAAACCTCCAAGCTCTAATTACTAAATGAGTAGCTTTTTTTGTGGTGCACATGTGAGGGCAGATCAAATGCACACCAACCTGAAAGGTGGTCAGGCTGAGGAGTTTCGTCAATCACTGCTTATGAGTAAATGCCAGGCACATAGTGATGATGTCATCTGATTGCTGCATTGTATGGCAAGATAGATTTTTCACCCTGCCAAGAGATATGCATGGACGAAAGTATTCACCTCTGGCTTGTTGTTGGACTAATATGCCACACAGGCAACTATAATGCATGTTGAATCCTTTGACCAAGTCTGATATTAAGTCATATAAACAGACTTTTTATGTTGCTGTGGAAGACTTACCATGGAGGGGGCTCTCCAGTGACGTTGTGATGTCACTTCAGACATGACCCGGAAGTAGGGTTGCCAGCCTTCAGGTGGTGGCTGGAGATCTCCTGTTATTACAACTGATCTGCAGGCGACAGAGATCAGTTCCCCTGAAGAAAATGGCCGCTTTGGCAATTGGACTCTACGGCATTGAAGTCTCTCCCCTCTCCAAACCCCACCCTCCTCAGGCTCTACCCCAAAAATCTCCAGGTATTTCCCAACCTGGAGCTGGCAACCCTGCCCATAAGTGATGTCATTGCTTTGGGGTGACACTGATATCCCTCCATTTCCGCCAGCATTCCCTCCTTCCTCCCTGTTGAGTGGCAGCTGGAAGAGCTGGTGGGGAATGAGAGGTCTCCCACTGAAGCAAGAGACTTGGCCCTCCCTAGTTACAGCTCTAACTTTAGCACTATATTAAGGATGTTATATGCAGAAGTGATATGTAAAATCTGGAGGTGCGATGGGAATACAGAAGGTCATATTAACAGGACGTATCTTTTTTTTGTTAGCTGCAAGACTCACCAGGCAAGAACAGTCTGCTCCAGCACTTGGTGGAACACCAGACCAAACACAAGGTAAAGGTTTCGTCTTTGTGTTGAGGTTAACCGCTGGTTACCAGACAAGATGGGAACATTTTTGCAAATATTGAAACATTAGAATGGGAGAAGGCAGTTCAGTTTAATCCTCATAACAGTAATAGCATGATTAGCATGCTCAAAACACTTCAAATTTACTTATAGGCCATTTATGCAGGGCTGTTTCCCTCGGGGTCACCCTGCCGACCTCTCCGGTGCTTTGATTATGCATGCCTTTTTTGACTGTCAGAGGTCGCCACCCTCTCCCCTATTGTTTCCATGCATTTTGCCCATGTTTTCCAGATGCTGTTTCAGCGAGAATCTGGAAAATGCGGGCAAAACTCGTGGAAACACACAGGGAGAGTGAGGCGACCTCTGACAGTCGGGAAAGGCATGCATAATCAAAACGAAGCACCAGAGCAGTCGGCAGGGGTGACCGCGGGGAAACAGCCCTGCAAAAATGGCAATAGTGTTGATTTTAATTTTTGTTTATTTAAAGCATCTCTGCCCCACTTTTCAATAGAATATATCCCCAATGTGACTTACAAAACATGAAAATATAAATAAGATAGGATTTAATTAATGATGGGTAGGTACTCTCTGCTTCCAATTGGCACCAGAAACACTTCAGAGGGACCTGATTATGTTATTGAACTTCCTAAATATGTTCAGCAATGTAATGTGGGACCTGAATTGGATCACCTATAGAATGGGGTCCCCTGGGGGTTCCATCCCCCACCTCCCACTTCGGTTTCCAATTGGTAGCTGGATGTGGCAACAGCAAATGTGGCTGTATCTTCAATATGGAGGAATGATGGGAAATGTAGTTTCCCATCATGAGTAATGCCTGCATGCCGGCTTCTGCTTGGCATGCAGAAGATCTGTTACCCGAATTGCTCTTTATTTGGGGAAATTAGCTGAGCAATCAGAAACTATGTTTTTATAAAGCAAGATCAACCAACTATACCAGAGCCCATTAACTGTGAACTTAAGAATCAAGACAGACAAGGGAATCTCGAATTAAAAGTGTTTATGTCGTCTTTCAATCAAATCAATGTTGCATACACACATACAAAGAAATCTAGGAAATTCAAAGAGAGGAGTACAAGCACAGATGCCAACATGGCAGGGATCGATGATGGGTAATATTTGCCTTCCAGAAGAGGTGTTGTCCAAGTTCACGTAGACTAAGATAGCAGAATTAAGAGCAAAGGCGGGGGCAAGGGCTTCCCGTGGACTTGGCCAGCAAGGCGGGAGGGAGCGGGGTCAGGCTGCACAAAACCAAACCAACAGTGTAGGAGCCAGGAAAGACCTAAGGTGTCATAATGGGCTAGGGTTACCCCAGATATACTGTTTTTCTGAGGGCGGGGAGAGGGGGTTTACCCCTCCTAGGTTCCCAGGTGGCAAAAAGGTGACAAAAGAATTAATCTGTGGCTACCGGGGTGGGGTAGTGAGAATTTGGAAATCTATTCTGATTCCAATGACTTTTGCAACCCTGGAGGAACCGGGAGATCTCTGCTGAAGTGATCAACGTTCTGGAACAATGGGTGCGTTCTCTGCAAACGTCCGGGTATCGGGTATCAAGAGCATTAACAAACATTATTTCTAAGTTACAACTGTCTAATAAGGAAGGATTCCACAACAACGGGGCCATAATTGGCACAGAAAGTGTCAGTGTAATACGGTTCTTGGTTTTGCTGATTTCACAAACAACGAGTGGCATAGGCAGCTTGTCCTGCCACCAATCCATAGCCTTTCCTCCTATCTGCATAAACATCTAATTCACGCATGGTTCAAAAGTCAGCCCAAGCCACGATGCACTAACAGCCCAGTCCTGAGCTGACAGCGTACGCAGATGGCGGGGAAGAGGCGCAACCATGCCTCTTCCTAAGCCTTTTCACATATGCCGTTAAACAAAAAAAAGCTGTCTCGCGGCTTTTTTTTTGTTTTGTTTAAACGGGGCCTTTCGCCCCATAGAGAATAGCGAGGCTGTGCCTGCTAAAAAGCAGGCGCAGCACCGCCGTTCCTGGCGCCAGCGTAACCGGCATAACAGGGATAGGAAGCCGCCTAACCGGCGGCTCCTCCCCCACCCCGCCCCGGGAACATCCCCCTGCGCCGGCGCGGCCACTCTACGCCGTGGCCTGCGCCATGGAGAGGCCACGCCGGCAGAGGGGTGCAACGCGGCGATTCCATGCACTTATGCTGGCGGTGAGGTCACGCCACCTCCTAAGCACTTTTGCCCAAATTCTCAGGAATGGGCTGTTAGTAGGCTTTACTACCTTATAAGGAGTGCTCAGCAATGTAATGCTCTCCCAAGCCTAATTTAATTACCACAGGAGACAGAAAAATCGCAGTTTCCCTTTCCACAGTCATCATATCGTGCATACTGAGCTTCAGGCAGCTCACACTGGAAGATGCTGTTCTGTTGGATTTTATTCTAGAGTTCTCGCATCTCTCTGACCAGTTCCCAGTGTGGGGGAAGTCTGGAGCAGAAATAAAGTACAGGTTTCTTGTATTGCCAATGCCAGGGAAGCATTTACAGGACACTGAGGCTAACTAATTCAGCTGAAATGAGGTTACAAGCAGACTTCCCATATGATTGTTTGCTGTTAGGGTCTCGTGTCTGGATCAGAGGCTTACTGGAATAATCAAAGGGCGCATTACAGTAATCTTTAACATTAATTAAAATTCATGTTATTGCTCCTTTATGATATAGTGTAATTGACAGGAGCCTCTGAAGGATGCAGCTTAATTAAGCAGTAAATAGTTTAATTAATATTTACACAGAGCAATAATGGCATTACATTCTTAGCTTTCATTTAGCCTTTTCATCCTCTAAACTTATTTATAGAAGGTAAGAGCCAAATTTTGTTCCCCCAAAACACAAACGTATTTCTCATAGCAAAATCCGATTGCTTTTATGAACCATTAGTACAATATGCTCATTTTGACCAGGAGTCTTTGACTGCATTTTCACGTTTCAGGGATTTATATAGCTGTTTTTATTTATATAAAGACTATTTCAGTACCCCTTTGGAGTATATGATTTTCCTTTAAGTATCTAACTGGTACGATTAATTCAAGCTTGTCACATTGTGTTTGAAGAGTTGGTAGTATAAGATCCACTGGTCTATGTGAAGAGTGTTGAAAATAAGTAGGAATGCCAGGAAAATATTTTGTTCACATGGGTTACTCAGCTTAGTACTATGTTCCATCCATCCTAACAACTACTTCACACTGGTTCTCAGCCTTGTACTTCGCATTCCTAAGGGCGCAGGACTAAGCGTCATGGGGCCTTCTTTCATATGTCTACCTTCATATTTCACATGTAATGCAGAAGTCTGAGGTTGAGGACTTGTCTAACAGTTGAGGGTACATTCCCCCTTCTCTTGTCTTAGCTTTCCACATTCAGTTGCTCCAGGCATTTTTTCTTTATTGACTTCAGTCCTGGAAGGGAGGCAGGAAGTGGGCAATGTATCTGGAGAAATAACTGAGGAGAAGAAATATTTGGCCGAGGGAAGGGGTCGGTGTCCCTCTCCTGTGTAGTGCTTTATATGTGAACGGCACAGATGCCTGAAAAGAAACGTAACTCTCATTGTCACATCTAATTTAACTCTAATACAGTTATTCTTAATGATAGTCATACAGCACCCCCCCATACAATTTACAAATCTTTGGGGTCATTCAGAAAATGGGGGGCGTTTGGGATTTTAGACAACCCCGTTTCCCCACTTACAGTGGCTTCTTACAGCCAGAAGAAGAGGATTGCTTTATGGTGCTCACCTGCGTATACAATCTTGGACCTTAGATTTTCCCTCCAGGCCCTTAAAAAAGTGGCACACAACAAACAGGAATCAAACCTAATATTGAGGAGAGTTGGCCGGTGCCTGTCAGGTGCAAGAGTCTTACAAAATGCATGTATTTAGAGGGGGTGAATGTGCATATCTTAAATATACTCATGCAAATCATTTTTCTTCTTTGGATTGCTCTTTTGATGTCCTGATTTTTCACTTGTGACTTGATGGGCGTTTGATGATGATATTGTGTACTTGGTGTGTGAGAAAAGTGAGTGGCTACTTCTCTAACAGGAATATTAAAATGAGATGGTGATCTCTGAGCCATGCTATAGTAATAGCAAATGCTGGCTGTGCATTCCTAGGGGTTGATTCCCATGGTTAACTTATTCTGTTGAATCCTGGATGAGATTGTGGCCCTTGTAGTTTCACAGAGATAAAGATAGCATTCAGTGGACATACCTTGCATATCTGGTCTGTCTAACCACTTGACCCAATAAATCTGGGTCACCACGAATGGTAATCCCCTGTTCAAATGGATTCATATTTTGGCCAAGTTATCCTATGTAAATAATCACAACTCTACAGGAAACTTTATTATAGTACATTTGGATAGGTAGATAATGGCAAACGTTATTAGTGGTTCTGAAGATGCTTCCCCTGCTGTTGAGATCAGAAGCTGCTTTGACCACAGATATAGCTTCACTGGCTTGAGGTTTGTTCTGGGCTTAATTCACAGTATTATTTTTGACCTCTAAAACCCTAAAGGGGTTGGGACTAGAATATCTACACATACACTGGCTGGGCTAAATGACACAAAAATGTTTTTTTAATGTAGCATTTGAATGAAACTCAAATTCCGTCTATGGCAACAATCACTCTGCTCTTGTTGCCTAAAGATATTTCTGGAAGAGAAGTCATTCCTCCTTCTAAGGGCCTTGTCCTTTCCTCCCAGGTATGTCATGTTGGTTTATGAACTATGATTCTTTTCTGTGCTAACAGGGCAACCTTCACCAGAGAATGATAATACCATCAAGGATCTTCTCCCAGAGGATGCTGGCATTGACCATCAGACAGTCCATCAGCTCATTACTGTGCTGATGAAATTCATGGCAAAAGATGAGAGCAGCGCAGAGTCAGACATCAGCAGCGCGAAAGCTTTCAACACGGTCAAACGCCACTTATACGTCTTGCTAGCCTACGACCAACAGGAAGGGTGCTTCATGATCGCTCCTCAGAAAATGCGTGTTTCAACTTGCTTTAATGCCTTTATTGCAGGGATTGCCCAAGTAAGTTGGCTTTATTCTCTGTGAGGAATTACGTTTTTTTTCTGTTTGGTGTGAATAATAAGTTTGTCCAGTATTGGATGGTGTATGTCATTAGCTGTTTGCCATGGCTGCAAACAGTCAGGGTGGAAAAAACCGCAGAGGATTGAATAGTATATGAACCACTCCAATTTGTGTCTCAGAATTTAATTACCGTACTTCTTGGTTGGAAAATAAAATGTTTTTAACAGTACAACACAGTTTGGGCGGCTTGAGAACAGGAACTCTCATCGGGTATTATCTCCAGCTTCCAAACATTTTTGTGCAAAATCCACTGAAGTGAGTGGAGGCAGAGTAAAACCAGCTCTCGTGGTGAATTGCACACCTAACCTTGAGTTTTTCCTGCGCTTGTTATTTTGTTGGGGTTTTTTGGGGTTTTTTTCTTTTCCTCATGAGCTTTGCTCCCTCTAGTGGTGGCTTTTCTCTTTCATCTCTGTTTCTCTGGGTATTTTACAACCAATTTAAAAGTAAAGAAACTGGAGAAACAGTGATGAAAAGTCAAAGCAACCACTAGAGGGAGCAAAAAACATGCAGAAACAAATCCTGAGGCAGTACAGCCACACAAAAGACATAAATAAAAGGTGTGGAAAAAACT
The DNA here is from genome assembly GCF_029931775.1 of Euleptes europaea. Taxonomy (NCBI): domain Eukaryota; kingdom Metazoa; phylum Chordata; class Lepidosauria; order Squamata; family Sphaerodactylidae; genus Euleptes; species Euleptes europaea. The sequence goes on along the minus strand of NC_079317.1, from coordinate 24,337,189 downwards.
CTTAATTGCTATACTCTGCACATTTCATCAGCCACTTAATTGGCTGCACACCGAAATCACCTGGTTTGTTCATGACAAGAATAGACTAGGAAGTTCCCCCAGCTTGCCCGCTCCTTTTCCCAACCTCGTCTCCTTGTTCGTGGCTAGACAACTTCCCATTTTTCATGTCATCTAAATCCGGGCAAAATGACAAATGGCAGTTTGTGCTGTTGCCTACATAGCATGCTTCTAAACCATGGTTTAATCTTTGTTGAAAATCCTTGTTAGTAGCAAAAAGAACAAACCACTGTTTATGGTCAGATTTGGATGTCATTGCATACTCCAGTTAGATAGAACCGAGAAGTTTTTAGTTTTCCAGTTCTACACAGGGAGCGGAGGGAAGGGAGTACATGAAACAAATACTAATGCTGAGGGAGGGAAAAACACTTTCTGAATATGTATATAAACCTATAATAAAAATACAAACTGAATCTATAAAAATACAATTTTAATAAACACAATTACTTCAAAGATAGTATCTCTCACAATTGTGCAACATTTTTTTTTGCCATCAAGTCACAGCTGACTTCTGATGTTGATTTTCAGGGCAAGAGACATTCAGAGGTGATTTGTCATTGCCTGTCCCGCCATTACGCCCCTCGTATTCCTTGGAGGTCTCCCATCCAAATACTTGCCAGGGTCGAGGCTGAGAGTGCGTGACTGGCCTGAGGTCACCCAGCAAGTTTCCATGGCAAATTGGGGATTCGAACCTGAGTTTCCTAGATCCTAGTTTGACACCTTAACCACTATATCATGCTGGCTCCCCTGTGCAACAATATGGATATCAATAAACTACAAATGTGCAAACAATCTCGCTGCACAAAAAACCCCAGGATATCAATAATCCACAACTTATACAATAATATGAACGAAAATAGCCGATCATGTTTTGGCACAATTACCTTCCTCAGTGGCCGCTAGCCATGAATTTTTCCGCAACATTTTGATTTAGCTGATCTCCTTCTTGCATTGAGTTTCTTTCCCCTTAATTGCAGTTGGCACAGTTTGTTCTGAGTGTAGCCAAGGAATAGTGCTTCAGTGTTTTCAATTATTGTTGATTAATTATTGGGAGCCATGGCTGAATGATAGGGCATGTGCAGGAAGTCTTAGGTTGAATCCCTGGTGTCTCTAGTTGAAGTACCTTACATACTAAGTGTTGGGTGAAAGCTTTCTGCCTGAGACCCAGTTAAAGCTGATAATAGTGAGATGGACCAGCTGTCTCCCTTGATATAAGATAGATTCTTAATTTCATTATTTTTAAACAATACTTTTCCACAGCAGTGTTAGCACACGTACCCTAATGTATGGTCAGAGGGCTCAAATAGGGTGGGCAGGACTCTCTTCACCACCGGCGGGAGGTTTTTGGGGTGTAGTCTGAGGAGGGCGGGGATTGGGGAGGGACTTCAATGCCATAGAGTCCAATTGGCAAAGTGGCCATTTTCTTCAGGGGAACTGATCTCTATTAGCTGGAGATCAGTTGTAATAGCAGGAGATCTCCAGCTAGTACCTGGAGGTTGGCAACCCTAGGCTCAAAGTACAGTTCAATTGTCAAGCAGCTCTGTCCTGGTAAGATGCTTGGATGGAAGGCCAGTCTGGGATTACATAAAGTGCTCTGAGACTTGGTTCATGCAATGACTGAGGGATCTCAATCCTTCTAAAGCCACCAGGAAGTGGTGTTTGCACTTCTTGATTGAATTCTAATTCAGCAGTATTCATGCTGGAGTGTCTCTTTGAAGGCTTTCCTAAAAGACATTCCTTTCTTATGTGCGGCTATTGCTACCTATTTTGAAAAGTCATCTTCAAACAGCAGAAACGGCAATATTTAATACTCTGAACACCATTTGGAGAGTAGCCCAGCAGATGGTAGTGTTTGACAGTTCTTCTGGGAAGACGCTGGCTGTAGCAGCCGTCCGTCGGGATAGATTTTGGCAAGGCTGTGCAGTGTGGGGCTCCAGCAGGGCCTAGGCTACCTGGGAATCATGCCATATGTTCATTTGGCTGAGAGTTTTTCTGTACAGAACAAGGATTTCTTCATTGGTGGAAGAGAGCAGGGGTGAACACATGAACACATGAAGCTGCCTTATATTGAATCAGGCCCTTGGTGCATCAAAGGAAGTGGCTCTCCAGGGTCTCAGGCAGAGGCCTTTCACATCACCTTCTTGTCTAGTCCCTTTAACTGGAGATGCTAGGGATTGAACCTGGGACCTTCTGCATGCCAAGCAATGCTCTACCATTGAGCCACAGCCCCTCCACACTAGGGTGGTCTTAGTGATTCTGGGGCCCAGGGCAGAAGTGTAGGATAGGCCCTCAGAAACTGTGCACTCTCACATCAGCCCCCCTCCTGCCCTGGGCCAAGCAAGGGGTGGCTTTTACCTCATGCAAGGTAGGCAGGAGTCACCAGTACCCCCAGAAGCCAGCTGCCCAAGCCCCAGACAGGTTTGGTAAAAGTGGCAAAGAACCTAAAAGTTGAGCTGAAAATTATAACAAAATACTGATATTATTTATTATGCAATGTACAGTAAATTTTAAAAAATCCCTTTGTATGCACTTAGAATAGCTGCCCTGTGCTGCTCATATACAAAATGTTCACATTGTGGACACGTTATATGACTGTAGTAGCCCTTGAAACACTACTCGCTGATGACAATAGGCACAGATTCGTATTTTCTCTTGGCAACATGAGCTTTGGAAATTTTTGACAGGAGAATTTTGAAGTGATAAGTCGTCAGACTGATGGAGTCCATGCAAGAGCACTCCTTGTTCTGACACCAGGAAAGCAGCTAGCAAAAACAGCAGCTGGTCTCTCTTGAAATATTCTAGGTGGTTATGAGAAACTTTAATTTCTGTAATCTCTTTATTAATCATTTTGCTTTTCTGGATCTTAAGTCTTTTTTTAATGGTTTATTGTCTCTCTCTTTTGCATTGTTAGTGACAATAGATGCTTTCAGTATGTTATGGATAAAACCAAATGCTCATTGATTAATGCTCATTGATTAATGCTCATTGATTAAAATTGCTCCCCGCTGATCTATAAACGTGTAGTCTAGTCCTGTGCATGTCCAGTAAACCCAATGGGGCTACTTTTCTAGCCAGCATATATGAGACTGACAAAAGCTTGCAGCCCATTTCTTACATCTCCTAGAGTTAACTTGGCCTGTGTTGATAATCAAAGCCTTGATACCCTTTGTTAAGTGTTGTAAATTCCCACTGAATATTATTTGCAGGTGATGGACTACAACATCAACCTTGGCAAGCACCTCCTTCCCTTGGTGGCTCAGGTGCTGAAGTACTGCACATGCCCGCAGCTGAGGCACTACTTCCAGCAGCCCCCGCGCTGCTCCCTCTGGCCCCTGATGCCTCACATTCGGCAGATGTGGCTCAAGGCATTGCTTGTCATCCTGTACAAGGTAAGTGGGAGGGGCTGTGACTCAGGGGAAGAGTCTCTGCTTTGCATGCGGAAGGTCCCAGGTTCAATCTCCAGCTTCTCCAGCTAAAAGGACCAGGCAGTAGGCGATGTGAAAGACCTCTGCCTGAGACCCTTGAGATCCTCTGCCAGTCTGAGTAGACAATGGGTTCTGCATTCTCCTTTCCCTCATTGCAAAGTTCCTGTTCCTTCGGGGGTTTTAAAAGTTCCGCACATGTTTTGCTCCCTCTAATGGTCGATTCAATATCACACCCGTTTTTATGAAGAGTAAAAAGCTGCTGCATAAATCAGCAGGGAAATAAACTAGATTTAATCTTCTGCTATATCGAATCAACCTCTAAAAGGACTAAGTGCGGAACATAAACACCGAAGAAACGGGAACTTCAAGACGAGGAAAAAGAGAATGTGGAAAAGCCCAATGATGACCTTGATGGACCAATGGTCTGATCCAGCTTCATGCCTATGTGTAAGTGCTCATGTGTTGCTGCCAGAGCAACTGGCATTAATGCTGGATGGTATCACAATTTTACACACACACACCCACACACACACTGAGATATTATTAAATTGGGATGTGAATAAATGGTGGCTGCATGTGAATGGAACAGTGTTTGAGCCCTAACCCCAATAACTCTGTGTGAGGGCTTGTTACCAAAGGGGGCTGTGCTACTCTGTCTGTGGATGTCTCTATGAGTAAGAGAGAGGACCTGAGGTGTGAAATGGTCATGGCTCTCTGCATATTTTAAAAGAGGCAAGAAGGGTGGCGAGTGTGATATCTTGACCTACGTGTGACCTATAACTTGAGAAAGAAGATTAAAAGGGTGGTAGGCACTCTGTTTGAATAGAGAAGGGGTGTTGCACCTGTTGATGGAAAAAGGGGTGTTGCACCTGTTGATGGAAAAAGTAGAAAACCCAGTGAGATCAGATTAGGGTTTTCATGTTTGGTAATGGTAATGGATTTGTTTTTAATGTTTTCTTGCAGTATCCATACAGGGACTGCGACATCAGCAAAACTGTGTTGCATCTCATCCACATAACTGTAAACACGCTTAATGCACAGTACCACAGCTGCAAGCCTCATGCTACGACGGGCCCTTTGTACAGCGACAACAGCAATGTTAGCAGATACAGTGAGAAGGAAAAAGGTACTAAATAATATTAGACACAACTGTGAATTTTCCAGATCTCTGAATGATATTGATCAGGAAAGACAGCATTCTGGAATGGTCGCTCTAGATTAGGAATGGCCATACAACATGTGTAAAATTCTGGTATTTAAACACTGAAGGATGAATTAGGCTTTCAATTCGCAATTTGTGTTACGAACTGAAGTTGAATTCAGCCCTGAGTTTATATGATTTCCCAAAGAGTTCTGGAAGACACAAAGTTTCCTGATTAGACTTGATCCTTCATGCTCATCTGGTGTCACTTTTAATAATATATAAGGAAGACTTGCCTCCGGGGCTGTCCTGCGAGGCTAAAGAAGAAAAGAATTAAAAATAGATTTCGGAGGGTGTCTCATCTGTCATTGTCCGCATCAATACCTTTTCTGCATTGGTGCACCTGGCTTTAAAACTGCTAGTTTGAAGGAAGAAAGAATGTCTGTCACCAGCTGAATTCTCACATCCCCAGGCAAATTAGAGACCACTTTGGCACAGGCATTTTATAGTATCTGAATTTAACTGGTTCTCGATCAACAGAGTGGATACAGGATTTGCTGTAGGCAAAAGAATGATGGCATCCAAGTTGGACGGAGCAGTTGTAGCTGCAGAGGACAGTAATACGTTGGTAGCAGTTCCCCCATCTAGGATTATGGGTTGGTTTGATGGAGCAGGAATTAGGGTCTTTTGCCTTCCATTCTGAGATGGTTTGGATCTTGTGGTCCTTCATGGGCCCCTTGATATCCTTGATATTGTTCAGTTCCTGAGTGGCAGCTAAGCTTGCCTTGACACTGGTGGAAAAGAAATCTCCAGTTTCGTATGATTTCTGTCTTTATCTGTATTTCCTCACCACATTACCATTCAGTGTTTTGGGAGGTTCCCCAACCTACAGGAACTGCTTTGGGTGGAACTGCAGTGGAAAGGAGGAGGCAGACAATCCCTATTTCCTAAAAGGATCTTCTTTCAGGATGCTTAGGATCCAAGAAAATGCATGCTACCTTGAGCTCCTGGGTGACCCTGTAGAGTTTTCAAGGCAAGAGATGAACAGATGTGGTTTGTCATTGGGTGAAAACACATGGTCACTTTAGCCTCCTTTATTCCCTGTTTCAGCCAGGATTCAGCCAGGATCGAATGCATGTGTTTCGCCGAACGTGCGTTCGATCCTGGCTGAATCCTGGCTGAAACAGGGAATAAAGAAGGCTAAAACGACCATGCGTTTTCGCCCATTGCCTGCCTTGAAGTAGCAACCCTGGGCTTCCTTGGTGGTCTCCCATCCAAGTACTAACCAGGGCTGACCTGCTTAGCTTCCGAGATCTGACGAGATCGAGCTAGCCTGGGCCATCCAGGTCACAGCCTCTGGAAGGTGGGAGGTAGAAAAACAACAACATTTAAAACAGTGGTAACTAAAGAGAGCCCCGTGGTGTAGAGTGATAAGCTGCAGTACTGCAGTCCAAGCTCTGCTCACGACCTGAATTCAAGCCCAATGGAAGTCGATTTCAGGTAGCAGGCTCAAGGTTGACTTAGCCTTCCATCCTTCCAAGGTCAGTAAAATGAGTACCCAGCTTGCTGGGGGTGAAGTGTAGACAACTGGGGAAGGCAATGGCAAACCACCCCGGCATAAACAAAGCCTGCCTAGTAAACATCTACCTAACTAAAGAGAAATGATTCATACTGGAGATGTGCACAGCAGTCCTGTTCAGAGTTACCCCAGTCTGCACCCATTCAAATTACTGGGATTTGCTGAAATCCTTGATCAACAAACAGTCTGTTGAAAGCTGCATGATGAATTTGATGAAGGACAACACTGTTGTTGTTTTCCCCTCTTTCCAGCGGAGGAAGACAGTGTCTTCGATGAATCTGACATTCACGACACACCCACCGGAACAGACAATAAAGAGTCTCAAACTTTCTTTGCAAGGCTGAAAAGGATTGGAGGCAGCAAAGTGGTGAAATACCAGCCAGTTGAGATGAATGCTCAGAGAAGTATGACATGTTAAAATCTGAGTTATTATCAATGTATTTTCATGCTAGGTTTTTTGTTTTTGTTTTGTTTTTTACTGAAGACATTTTGTGTTTGCAAATGTATAAATGCCACATATACAACAAAATGTACCAATGGAAGGGTTGTGATAAGCATTCACACAACTTTGAATACAGTTGCTGTGAGCTGCAAGTGTTGTGAAATATGATGGAGGGTACTTCATTGTTTTATGGGGCAGTGTTTACGGCCTATAGGTTAGACAGGTGCACAGGTGCAACCCAATCCCCCGACATGTATCTCCAACTGCATCCTAGCGCTCATCTGATCCCCACTGAATTAGCTGGTTGCATCTTGTGTTGGAAATGGGGATCCACACTCAGGGTCACAAGTTTTACATGTTACTGGTTGCCTGTGACTACAGTTGAACTAGGGCTGTTCTTTCAAAAGCACACTTGCAGTTCCTAGTTGTATAAATGGGCATGGGGTAGGGATCACTGGGGGTGTAGAGGGAAGGCAGCTGTGAATTTCCTGCCTTGTGCAGGGGGTTGGACTACCTGACTCTGGAGGTCCCTTCCAACTCTATGATTCTATGAGGTGTTGTGCATTGGGTTTTGAGTTATCCTGAATGCACAAAATTGACATCACAACAGGTAGTTCTTGGGACCTGCTTTCAGTAAACCAAGGGTGGTTTTAGTAATTCTGAGGTCCTGGGCAAAAGTCCATGAAGGGCCTCAGAATCACTGTCACGCCTACTAGGGCCCTTGCTGATCCTACCCCCCCACCTCTGGGGTGCAATCAAGGAGCAGCCTTTGCCCTGTGTGAGGTGGGGGGAGCCTCTGCCTCCACTGAAAGCCGGCTGCTCTACCCTCAACTGGCTGACCCTCTCTGTTGGGGTTGAGTTGCCCCCCCAGCACAGGGGTCTGGGGCACCTGTCCTTGTTGGCCCTTGGGTAAGACAACCCCTGGAAGAGACGACAAGCTAGACTCAGTGCTCCACCAGCCCCAGTCATCCCTTTTTTGTTTGTTTACCAAGTTTGCACATCATGGCCTTGGGAAATCTCATGATGAGCCAGTCTTGAGCCAGTTTGTACCCTGGAGAACCTTCACCTTAAGGGTAATTTTGAAATTAAAACCAGGTAGCGGTGAATGGTGAGATTGCAAAATGATGACTATTGCAAGTGGGGGGGAACCCATACTTGAATGAAATAGTACTAGCCTTTTTCTGTTTTAACCAGGTGAAATAGAACTGGCTGAATATAGAGAAACTGGTGTATTGCAAGACAACATTCTGCGCTGTGTGAGAGAAGAAAGCATTCGGAAAAAGAAACTGCGGTCTCTAAAACAAAAATCTCTTGACATAGGAAACACAGACTCCCTGTTGTTTACGTTAGATGAACACCGCAGGAAGTCATGCATAGACCGCTGTGACTTAGAGAAGCCACCAAGGCAGAATGGACGATCACGGCAGAATTCCTCCACTAAGACTGAAGATGCAGAAACGGGGGAGAATGAAAATCCCCCTGCCATCCCGGACAAAATTCCAGCCAGGCGGAGACCCATAATTCCAGAAGTCAGGTTGAACTGCATGGAGCCATATGAAATGAAAGTGGATTCCCCAGTTAAAGCTTCTCCTCCAAAAGAGGATTTAGATCTTATAGACCTGTCTTCTGATTCAACATCAGGGCCTGAAAAGCAATCAATTGTTTCTAATTCAGACAGTGACTCCTTGGTCTTTGAACCACTCCCTCCTCTCAGGATAGTGGAAAGTGACGAAGAAGAAGCTGATATCATAAGTCAGCTGACCGATGGTGTCTCCAGCAAGATGGCCACTTCCACTACTTCTAGCCCCACCAGTATCTCTGTGCTCAGCTTCAGCATAACCCCCGTGGTGCAGTTCAGCATTGAGGATTGCTCCAGAGACTTGACCCCTACTGAAGCAACTAATATTGTGTCATTTGCACTAGAGGAAACCCCCTTGGTAGCTCCTGATGTTCAAAGAGATGTTGCAGAGGTAGCTAAGCCAGAGGTGACTTGCAGCAGCCCATTGTTGACGCTAAAGCAAAAGCGAGATTTGCTGCAAAAGTCGTCTGCTCTTCCAGAGATGTCCATTGATGATAGCTTTGACTTTTTTATTGATGACAAAAAATCAGGTGGGCCTCTTCCCAGCTCAAGTGGGAAAACTGTCCTCATTAAGGTCCCGGAGGACTCTGAGAACCAAAGTGAAAGCGATAAGCCCGATGCCAATGTGGAATCAGATGCTGAACAAAGCGTGGAACAAAAACCAGAGGAAGAAGTGGAAGAATCTGAATTTAAGATTCAAATTGTGCCTAGGCAGAGGAAGCAGAGGAAGATTGCAGTGAGCGCCATCCAGAGAGAATACCTTGACATTTCCTTCAACATCTTGGACAAGCTGGGGGAGCAGAAAGACACAGGTGAGACAAACTTAAAGATTACTACCCACCACAATATCTGATGAAGGGAGCCTTGACTCATACCCCCAAAAATATTGTTGGTCTCTAAGGTGCTACTGAACGTGAGTCTAGCTGTCCCCCCCCCCCCACATGCAAATAGACTTTTGTTATGGCTATTTGTGGAAGAGAAACTTTCTTACATGGCTGTCTGCAGATTTTTGTCTAATCAATAGTATATAAGTCTAGGACCAACAAAAGTCCATCCTCTTTTGGAAAACCCCCATAATTCCTCTTTGTCCCACTCAACTGTCCCAATCTTGTGAGTTAGGTCTCCAAGCCTGCATGGTGTAGTGGTTAAGAGCGGTGGTTTGGAGTGGTGGGCTCTGATCTGGAGAACCGGGTTTGATTCCCACTCCTCCATATGAGTGGTGGACACTAATCTGATGAACCGGATTTGAACTCCTCCACATGAAGCCAGCTGGGTGACTTGGGCTAGTCACACTCTCTCAGCCCCACCTACCTCACAGGGTGTCTGTTGTGGTGGGGGGGAAGGGAAGGTGATTGTAAGACAGTTTGATTCTCCCTTAAGTGGCAGAAAAAGTTGGCATATAAAAACCAACTCTTCTTCTTCTATAGGTGTGCTGTGGCTGTACTGTACAGAAGAACTTATGTCAGGATTTTAATGTCATCTTTAATTTGTACTTTTGTGTTTAGTAAAACAGTTACCGTTATAATATCAACTTAGGTGTCAGGTTAGGCTGTGAGAGGTGATTCCTAGTGTGCCTGTATAGAAGCTCCAGGAATCAAATTTGCTTCTACTTCCTCACCTACCGTTCCAGGCCTCGAGACATTGTCCATTCAACTTGCATGTCTTCTTAGGACTTCTTAGTGCTTAGCCCATATGCTTTGGTTTGGCCATTTAGGTATGCCATGCTTTGTTTTGGTGCCAGCCCTTCTCTAATTAGTGCCTCATTAGTGTGGCTAGCCAGCCATTGCATCCAGCCAATTAGGGTTGCCAACCCAGCTTAAAATTGTGGCCGGAGCATTTGGGGGATACAGACTTCAAAACAGCATTGCATGATGCTGTGACATCACTTCAGGCTAGTGTTGCTGTATTGTGGAGACGCTCTAGGATTTCCCCTGAACTCTCTGGAAAATTCCTAGAGTGTCCCCACATGGCACTGGCATAATTTCTGGGTTCCAGTCAGAAGTGACACTGTGGTGCAGTGCAATGCTGTTCACCTCCATTCCCCCCTCCCACCACTCCATTGAGCAAGGATGGGGAGTGCCAGTGGGGGGTTTGCCTACTATAAATGGGCAAACGGCAGCCCTACGGCCAACTGTGTGTGCTTCCTGCATTAAGAAAGGCCTGATCTCCAGCATTTATGGGGTTCTCCATTCTGTTTTACATACTTCCTATCGTTCCAGACTATATTGAATGCTTTGCTTTCTAGCAAATTTGTGCAAAATGGTACCCATGATTGCATCACAATTCCCCCCCCCCCCTTCAAGCATCTTGGGAATTCAGTTTGGGATTAACCACATACATAAGGAAGAAATCGGAAATGATGGGTTTGAGATCTAAGCAGCATGTGAACTTCAGAGCAAAAGCGTTCCTTGTATATTCTAGGTGGGCATTGAACTCTCAGCCCAGAAAACCTCCTTCCTTGATAATGACCCCTTTCCATATGTTTGATTTTGACACTCCAAACGGCATATAATGGGAGCGTGCACAACCTGTGGTCCTGCTGATATGCACAGTTATCATAGTGTGTGAAAAGGGGCAACTCATATATTTTCCATGCATGTACAGTTCAGTATGGGCAAATGGGATGCCGGATTTTTGGGATGTGTTCATGTGTACCACAGCTATACGCACATGGAAAATACACACATTCCCTTTTTTCACACAACATGATTGCTCATATGAGTAGGACTGCATGATTGCTCTCTTTAAGTATTTGAAGGGCTGTCACTTAGAGGAGGGCAGAGAACTGTTCTTGTATGCAGCAGAAGATAGTGCTTGCAATAATTGATTTAATTTACGGGCAGAAAGGTACCGGCTGGCTATTAGGATTTTTTTTTTTATTGTAAGAGTTGTTCAACAGTGGAATCTGCTACCTAGGGAGGAGGCGAGCTCCCCCTCACTGGCAGTCTTTAAGCAGCAGCTGGACAAACACTTCTCAGGGATGCTCTAGGCTGATCCTGCATTGAGCAGGGGGTTGGACTAGATGGCCTGTGTGGCCCCTTCCAACTCTGTGATTCTATAAATGCACACTGCTGTAATGTGTGATGGGCACAAGAAAGCTAAATGCCTGAACAGGGCTCAGGTGTCTGCTGGATGCCTTGTATACATTGCAACTGAAACTGCTATTAAGAGCTAGCAAAGTGCTCAGATTATAACATATGGTGCATGCTAGCATGCGTGTGAGAAGCTTGTATATTGCAAAGACCACTGGGGTGCAGTGCAGTCCTGTACACAGAGACACATTGCTCCATCTCCATTGGATTCCCTGTTAATGGGGACACAGTCAAGAGTGAAAGGCAGGATGTGCTGCCCTTTTGTTTTCCAGCAGCCCCTCATTTGCATGGGAAGAAAATTAAGTGTGTACCCAGGGATGCCATTGGGTTGGAAGCATACCCTGCCCAGGTGATACTAGCTATTGAGAATCATCCTGGGTTCTTTTTTGTGTATGTAATCACACTAGAGTATGATATGTAGTAATAAAATGTCTGTCTGTGGTAGTTACTGTATATAGGCCTTTTCTGTTGCAGAGATGCAAGACTCTCTGTGTAAAGAGCCAGCATGGTCTAGTAGTTAAGAGCGGTGGTTTGGAGTGGTGGACTTTAATCTGGAGAACCTGGTTTTGATTCCCCACTTCTCCACATGAGCGGCGGAGGCTAATCTGGTGAACTGGATTTGTTTTCCCACTCCTCCACATGAAGCCAGCTGGGTGACTTGGTCTAGTCACAGCTCTCTCAGCCCCACCTACCTCCCAGGGTGTCTGTTGTGGGGAGGGGAAGGAAAGGTGATTGTAAGCCGGTTTGATTCTTCCTTAAGTGGTAGAGAAAGTCAGCATATAAAAACCAACTCTTCTTCTTCTGTATGTATGTATGTATTTGTGCGCAGCGCACATTGGCTCCGTGGGATCCCTGTGAGTGGGCCCTGGACCACCCAGGGCAGAGCTGGTCCCAGAGTTGAGGGGTCCCTGGGCCAATGACCTCCTGTAGACACCCTTCTGTGCATGCGTTCACACACAGATGCTCCCTCCTGGTGAACCCTTTGCTGGATCTGATGGGGCTTGATGTAAGGCAGGAGGGGCCAAGTTGAGTCAGCTCCTTCCCAGATGGAAATGGGAGATTGCTCCAGAAACTCTGTCGAAGTCACAGGGAAGCAACAGGGCACATGTTCTTTAAAGCCTCCTGTCAATCAGAAACCAGTGCTGTAGCCTTGCGTTCCAGTAAGTGGTTGGCACTGGGCCCATCTGGGGGTCCCAGCACCTCAAAAATTGCTCTACGCTTGTTGATCCTTGATACCAGCTCTGACCCAATGTCAGGAACAGAAAATACATTCTGCCCTTTCCATGGTGATGACTCTAAGCGGGACACTTTACATTTTTCCCGTCAGAGTGAATGGCAATCATTTGCTTATATGGCAGAAGGTAAAGAGGTGAAGTCCAGAAGATTTTCCACTAGACCTAGGCACAAATCTAATCACCATGAATAATATATTTCTTCCCCGGTGAGATTATAAAGTATTTAATTTCTTCGACACTACCACTTGCGGTGCCAGATGGCCAAACATTATATTGCTGAGAAAAAGTGGAAGCATTAGACAGAGGGAAAAAGGTTGATGAACAATTGCTCTTTGATTCCAAAAGCAAAAAGACACTTGAAATTTAAGCACTGTTTCTATTTTGCAGACGCTTCAGCTAAAGTACTTTCAACTCTGGAAATGCCAAGAGAATCATCTTCTGCACCAACACTCGAAGTGGGCATCCCAGAGAGAAGTAGTCACTCTTCCATATCGAGTAAGTTCTCCCTTGGCTTCAAGGAGGGGAATTCATTGACTGCACTTTTGCCTCTTAGTATATGTTTGCCATCTGGTGCAGTGCCTTTTTCACTAATTTACACTCAACTGGAAGATTATGCACGCTGTGCAAGCAGATAATTAACTCCACGCATACTGGCACGTTGTTGCCAAACTGTTACAGCAGAGTTGATGGCAACGTGGCATAACATGAGGATGGGGGCTTTCAAAACTGATCACAGTGGGCTTCCTCAAGACAGCTGTTGAATCCTTCTGAGCTGGTAGCTGCAGTCTTTTCCAGAAGAGATTCAGAAGGGCTGATGTCATATGTACATCCGAAGAGCCAGTTTGGTGTAGTAGTTAAGAGTGGTGAATCTGGAGAACCAGGTTTGATTCCCCACTCCTCCACATGAGCTGCAGACTCTAATCTGGTGGACTGGGTTGGTTTCCCCACTCCTACACATGAAGCCAGCTGGGTGACGCTGACCTAGTTACAGCTCTCTCCAAACTATCTCAGCCCCACCTACCTCATAAGGTGTCTCTTGAGGGGAGGGGAAGGGAAGGTGATTGTAAGCCACTTTGAGACTCCTTAAAGGTAGAGAAAGTGGGGTATAAGACTCACTGTCCTCCTTCTTTGTCTCCGTCTCCTCTTTCTCCTCCTCCTTCTCTTCTTCCTCTTCCTCCTCACTCTTGGGGGCCATCTACTGCCTATGCCATTGATAGCAACCAGCATTGGGAAGGGGATGTTGTCATGGGTAGTGATCATGTGACCAGTCTCTGTGTGATTCAGAGATTATTTTAGCAGAGTGCACTAGGACCCAACCATGGGGAAGTAGCTACTTCTATGATCCAGTAATGTATGAACCAGTCTTTAGGTTTTTTTCCCTCGCTTTGCTCTTTTCTAAGCTTCTTGAATCAGGTTGAATACATCCCAAGATCGGCAGGATCATATCCATTATTGTAAGATCTGACTTCGGTTCACAGCTCCTAGTACTGAGTGCTTAAGAGAAGAAAAGCTACACATGTTGAAGCGTTCAGGGATCACATATATAGCATACCTATGGAAAAAGCATTATTATTTCTTTTTAAAAGCTACTGTTAGGAAAGGAATGCAATCCTAAAATATCCTTGGGAGAAGTTGTTTAATCAAAAACCACAATAATGGTTCTCAGCCAGCTCACACTAGGGATTCCTTTCCATAAACTCCCCTAAGAAGCTAATATGTAAAATTGAAGTTGTCCTTGAGAAATTAGATAAATAAATCTTAAAACCAAAAAAAGTATGCCTGAGAGAAGCTTTAATTTCCATTATAAAAGCTAACAAGGAAGTTTAAAGCAGCCAATTTCTGCATTTTTGACAGTCATCTTCACCCCGAGCAATATTGTCTGCTCTGAAATTTTAATTGCTGCCCTTTCATTGGGAAATTCTGTATCTGATAAACTAATAAGGCTTTTGTTTTGAGCCAGCACATTGCAGGAGATGAAAATCCCCCCCAACTGATATGAAAATTTGCTGTAGAGCATTTAAAAAGAGAGAGAGGCTCCTATATCAAATGGAATCAGTATCCCTTCGAGCAGCTCAGCTAGGCTAGATAATTGTGTTGTCACTGAATCAAGCTGGCCTTTTAATAGAGCTCTGGCATATTGAAAGGAGATCTATGAAGTACAATGGAGGACACTGCGCGGCGCTGAAACACATTTGAAGATGCTTCAATGTGACCTTCTCCAGCACATGCAATTAAAGAGATGGGACTGGGAGTTGAGAAGCGCTCCTTCCCATCCAAGGGGCCAAATCAGTCTGAGTGCAAGCCATATTGGGTATCCATCTCTTTTGGTCTGGACTGCTGGAGAAGGGAAAGAGCATGTGCTTGTAAGTCCCATAATCATAGAATCATAGAGTCTGAAGGGACCACCAGGGTCATCAAGTCCAACCCCCTGCACAATGCAGGAAATTCACAACTACCTCCCCCCCACACACCTAGTGACCAGAAGATGGCCAAGATGCCATCTCATCATCTGCCTAAGGTCACAGAATCAGCATTGCTTACAGATGGCCATCTAACCTCTTCCTAAAAACCTCCAGGGAAGGAGAGCTTACCACCTCCCGAGGAAGCCTGTTCCACTGAGGAACAGCTCTAACTGTTAGAAAATTCTTCCTAATGACTAGACGGAAACTCTTCTGATTTAATTTCAACCCGTTGGTTCTGGTCCGACCTTCTTGGGCAACAGAAAACAACTCGGCACCATCCTCAATATGACAGCCCCTCAAGTACTTGAACATGGTTATCATATCCCCTCTCAGTCTTCTCCTCTTCAGGCTAAACATACCCAGCTCCTTCAACCTTTCCTCATAAGCCTCTTCAGACAACAGTGAACTTCTGTGGTCTTTCCTCATTGCTGGCCTGATTTCATTTCCAAACTCTCCAACTGTTAACTGAGCACATAAGGTGTGTTCTAACTAGTTGTCCCTGCCTTCTAAAGGCCATTTTAGGCACACACCTTCTTCCAGACAAGCTAGTCATTAGAAGAAGAAGAGGTGGTTTTTATATGCCATCGTTTTCTACCACTTAAGGGAGACTCAAACTGGCTTACAATCACCTTCCCTTCACCAAGCTGGCTTCATGGGTAGGAGTGAGGAAACAAATCCAGTTCACCAGATTAGCCTCTGCCGCTCATGTGGAGGAGTGGGGAATCAAACCCGGTTCTCCAGATCAGACTCCACTGCTCCAAACCACCGTTCTTCACCACTACACCACTCTGGCTCTCAGAGATTATTCTGATCGGAAAAGCTATGGGCAAGCAGCTAGCCTTCAGTATGGGAGCTGGATGATAGTTGGACGTGACAGTATTTAAAAGCATGAGATTTGTCTGAAGACCCCTCTTTAATATTTGACTTGCAGCTCAGTTCCGACAAATGAAAAGGGGCTCTTTGGGAGCTTTGACCATGAACCAGCTCATGAAGAGGCAGCTGGAACATCAGTGTAGTGCTCCCCATAATATCAGCACTTGGGACACAGGTAAGTGTATAGATGTCTATATTTCCCCCCTGTTCTGTCCTGTAGCTAGTCTGTGACCAATTGCTGTGTAAACTAATGTTGTAAAACCTTCCACTTGAGGAAAGGAAGAAGGTTCAACACCAAGTCAGTACTGACACTCCATTCCAGCTGTATCTGAAGAAGTGAGCTGGGTATGAGCGAAAGCTCATACCCAGCCAGAAATTTTGTTAGTCTTTTAAGGTGCTACTGGACTCTTGCTCTTTTCTACTGCTATTGACAGACTAATGCGGCTACCCATCATAATCTACAATAATTCTGATAGGGCAACCATTTTGGTTTTGGGAAAGGCTGGGTCATATGTGTAATTGGTTTATCCCAGCATTTCAGGACAGTCTCTGTATTCTACAACACAGTTATCGATTTATTTATTTTTGATGCCTAGACCAAGCTTGCAAGCCAGAGTGACTCCTAAAGCAACTTAATGTTAAAAGCAATCACCTTTTTGAGATTAAAAACAATTAATGAGATATGTGTGTAAAGTGTCATCAAGTCTCAGCCAACTTATGGAGACCCAGTAGGGTTCCCCCCCCCCATGCAACAATTGAAGCTTTAGCAAAGAAAAGTAGCAGAAAAAATATTGCAGCATCTTTTGGGACCTGCCAGAACACAAACAGTGCAGTCATATGCAGAGTTATTCCAGCCTTAGCTCATTGAAATCACTCTCTCTGCTTCTAGCTACTGGTAGCTTCAGTAGCTGGGAGCTATGGTCTCCTCGCCTGATGACAGAAGTTTCCTTTCTTGAAGTGCACCTCATCAAAAATAACCTGGTCAGTACAGTCAACCTTAATTAAGAAGAACCCTAGCAGAAAAATGAGGATTTAGAAGATAATGGTAGAGATTATGGCAGGAAGAGTGTAAGCGAAGGGAAACCCTATGACTGTCTTCACACATGTGGTCTTTAGAGACCAGTTCCCAAAGGAGTCTTGAAGTCTTTCAGCCCATTCCTGAGAATTTGGGCTTAAAGTCCTCAGGAGGCAGCGTAACCTCGCCATCAGTGTAAGTTATTTACGCTGGCGGGGAGGGTGGCTCTGCCGGTGCCCAAGCACCGCGGAGCTGCACCGTGCTCCTCTGCCGGCGGTGCCCCTCCGTGGCGCAGGCCATGGCGTAGAGAGGCCGTGCCGGTGCAGGGGGGCGTTCCCGGGGTGGGGCAGGGGGAGGAGCAGCTGGTTAGGCAGCTTCCTATCCCCGTTCGGTCAGATACGCCGGTGCCAGGAATGGCGGTGCTGTGCCTGCTTAGCAGGCGCAGCCTCACTGTTCCCTATGGGGCGAAAGGCCCTGGTAAAACCAAACAAAAAAGCCGTTAAACTGCTTTTTTTGGTTTTACCGCATACGGGAAATGACTTAGGAAGAGGCGTCGCTGCGCCTCTTCCCCTCTGTCCCCGTATGCCGTCAGCTTAGGAATGGGCTGTTAGTATACCACAATCATGGCAAGGCTTGACACAACTCCAAGGAAGGAAAGGAGAGCAAGGCAAGTGTTTAACCAAGTGGAAAATTTGTTGTCCTAGCCAAGATACAGCTCTAGAGATACAGGATTAACAAATAAAAGAGGAGCAATAGTTACAGGCCACTTCTTAAGCAGTACAATACAGGCAGCAATTTTTAGGTACTTGATATATTACAGTAGCAGTTTCCTTGTGGCAACCCAATAAAGACGTTCACTTTGTAAAATCCTGGTGTTCACTTGCAATTTAATTTCCCAAATAATGTGTTCCTCACATGTGGCTGGTCTGGGGAAAAAAACACCAAGGAAGGAAAGAAAGCATGTGAGGGTGTCATTGAAGAGAGGCAAAAATACAGTCAGTAGATGGGTGAGGAAGCTGAAAAAAGAGAGGAGGAATCCCAGCCAAGTAGGGAAGAATGGGGAGGCTACGGGAAGCTGGAGGTATGGTAGGAGGTCAGAGCTACGAAGTGGGGAGGGAAAGTAAGACATGAAGGTAAGGCTCTAGGAGGGAAGGAAAGGAAATGAGAGAAATTAGGTTATATTTGGCTGCACTGAAGAAGGGATCCTGTGGGTTCATGTCCATAGCTGAAGATGGTTTGGGAATGGAAACCGATTCCTGTGTTAGTGGAAGAAGGTCCCTCAAGCAAAAACAGTTCAAAATGGTGGACCTCAGGGATTCCCCTTTCTTCCCATTTATTTGCTTCGTGCCAGGTGATTGCATCAGAGAGGTATCTGGATCGTCCTGGGGTACTGGTGCACCTAATGTAATGCCATTACTTAGAATCCATTGTGAGATGACTAAAGGTCACCTGGAGATGGAAGGGACTGGTGTCCTTGTGGGACAATCAAACTGTCTAATGCCCAGCCTCTGGGCATTGGAGTGGTTGACTGAGTGTCTGATTAGGTTTGCAGAGAAGGCTACATTGTGAGGGATATTTGAGAGTGGCATGGAATTCCAAGTTATTGTCCAGCAGACGCTGGTTGTTTATCATGGACTGGTGTAAAGGGCCTTAGAGAGCTGCAATAAGGATCATTGATTGAGTTATGTCAGAATTCTCTCTTGCAGTCATCTTAGATTGTATGTTCTCTGATCTTGTTTCTCAGCTTTGACATTTATTTATTTATTTATTTGTTTGTTTGTTTGTTTGTTAGATTTCTGTACCACTCATTCCTGTCAGTTCAGGCTCTGAGCAGTTGACAACCATTTCAATACAAATTTAAAATCCATAATTTACAGAATTAAAACTAGTATTATAAATTTAAAACCAGGTGCCCTCAACTGTAAGCAGCATAAAACGATATTGGGAAAAGCCATATTAATGGAGGGACCCTATAATAAACAGAATAATTTCAAACAAGGAGAAGGGAATGGGAAGGGAGGCCAGCAAGATGGAAAACCATTGCTGTCCTCAACCATATCCTGGCAGAACAGCTCAGTCTTGCAGGCCTTGTGGAACTGTTTCAAGTCCCACAGGGCCCTGATCTCACTAGGTATGGTGTTCCACCAGGCCAGGACCAGGGCTGAAAAGGCCCTGGTTGAGGACAGCTGGACACTCTTTGGGCCAGGGATCACCAATAAGTTCTCTCCAGCTGAACAAAATGCTCTTTGAGGGTGTATCAGGAGAGGCGGTCCCACAGGTATGATGGTCCCAGACCGTTTAGCACTTTGAAGGTCTACACCAAAACCTTAAACTTGATCTGGTATTCAATCTGGAGCCAGTGAAGCTGGCGGAGCACTGGTTGTACATGTGCCCTCCATGGGTCCCTGTAAGGACCTGTGCTGCTGCGTTCTGGACCAGTTGAAGTTTCTGGAGCAGCCTTAAGGGAAGCCCTGCGTAGAGTGAGTTACAGTAGTCTAGCCTGGATGTGACTGTTGCATGGATCATTGTGGCTAGGTCAGGGCAAGAGATGCAGGGCATGAGTAGCCTAATCTGGTGAAGTTGGTAAAATGCCACTCTGGCCACATTTGCAACCTGTGCCTCTATGACAAGGAGGCATCCAAGATCACACCCAGACTCTTGACAGATGCCACCGATGTTAACTGCACACTGTCAAGAGCCGGGAGCTGGCAACACATCTCCCTGACCCAGCCATAGGACGTCTGTCTTCGATGGATTTAGTTTCAGCCGGCTCTTCTTCAACCAACCCTCCATGACTTTCAGACACCTGTCCAACAGTTCCAGGGTGGATTCCAGATGGCCCTCCATCAACAAATATAGCTGGGTGTCATCAGCATACTGGTGACATCCCAGCCTGAAAGTCCGGAACAGCTGGACGAGGGGACACATATAGATGTCAAACAACATTGGGGAAAGGATTGCCCCCTGTGGGACCCCCCATACCAAGGGGTAATGAGGGGACACCCTCCCACTCTTGAACCACCTTCTGTCCCTGACCTTGGAGAAATGAGATCAGCCACTTTAAGAATGTCCTATGTATATCAATATTGGCAAGGCGTTAGGTCAATAAATTGTGGTCGACCACATCAAACACTGCTGTTAGATCAAGAAGCTCCAGCAGCACTGACCCACCTCAATCCAGCTGTTAACGATGGAGATCCTCTTTACTGTTAATGGATCTAAGTAAGCTTGGACGCATGCCTCTTGGCTGGAAGGGGGGAGCAGTCAGGTTAATAAGGTTAATAAGAATTTCTTAAATGTTAGTCCTTTATTCTCACTCCCATCTTCAAGATGATGTTCAATCTATTGTAACTCATCTGTTGTAACCCAGCTCAACTCTGTAAACTGGGTACTTGTATTCACTTCCACACATCAATGTTTGTTCTTACTACCTTCAAAACAGAAGGCTACACTAGAACCCGAGTAAGTATACTTCAAGGACTTTATCCTTTCACAGACAGCAATATTTGTTCCTCTGATACAGAGTAGGAAGAGTTTACCTGCCTGCTTGGTCTTTTCTTACAATAGCCAGACTTATTTTATTCCTACCTCCTGCAGGTATGCACCTTTTCAGTCAGCACAGTTTGTGTACCTGGAGGAAATTTAGGTAGAGCACAAAACTCAGTATGTGGTAGGACAGTCCACTATCTCTTGTTGAGTTCATACCAAAAAGTTATCTTTTTTGGTTTGGTCCAAACAAAAGGTTCTCTCCCTCTCACAAAAGGAATCCACTCACAGAATGCCTTCCATTCACAAAAGTGGAAGATTTGGAGAGCAGAAGACTTATACCATGAACAGAAGACTGCTTCTGTAAGCAGAAGGACATTTTTGAATGTGATCATATGTCTTGACTTTGGCTAATAAAGATGAAATGGAAAAAGGACATGCCAGTCTTGGAAATAAATGAAGAAATAAATATAGTAGGTCTCTATAGACCACATTAACCAGCTATTAAATGTTTGGCTTGGTGTTTCATTTTTTCTCTTGAAATAAAAACCCTCTAGGATGTTGTAATATGCTTATGATTATACAGAATAATTGATTCTGGCACATTTAGACATACCAGATGTTTCACTGCAGTTATCTTATGAAATTATAAGTTCTGGGACTTAAGCAATGAAGCAAGAAGTACCAGGAGAGTTTCAGAAACGGAACACAAAAGAAATGTTGATGCCATCACTTTAGCTGATACATAAGGCTCAGAAACTGAAGTTTAACTAAGAATAATATTGGTTTACCATTCTCTCAGCCATCCATAACTTTTAAGTTGTTGTTGGGTTTTTATATGAATCATCCCTAGAAATGGGCAAACCTTGCAGGTTCCAGTTGGCCAATAAATCAGAGACACTGGATTATTTTTTCAGATGTTTTCTGGATGTCTGCTTGGTTAGTTGGCCTAAAGCCACATTTCTTTTGCTGATTCATGTTGCATATCAACAATACCACTGGCACCAAGACATCTACACTGGTCTCCTTGTGCAGTTTATGCCCTTCCTTCCATCCCTGCCACCCTGGAAGACTTAATCAGGATGCCTGGCGTCATTAAAGCTGTAACTGATGATCCATGGAGACAGTGGTGCTGCTGTGCCATGCAAGCTGCTCTAGATCCTGGTGCCCTTCTGTCATTGAATTGAAACATACCAGGACTAGAAGCCTTGGTGTGGATCCAGTTCAGCCTGGCAGAACTGGGGATGGGGGAGGATACCATTTTAGATCCAGAATTTGGTAAATCCTTCTGAATTCTATGGTGGATTTGGTCTAAACTTCCAAGAGCACCACAAAATTCCAGATATTTTCAGAACGCAAAGATATCCCTATGCATTTTACTTAGGAAAGAAGTTGTTCCCTTGACTTTTGGCTAGCTCTTGCTATAATTGTGTTGACTGGTTTGTTTCCATCCCATTCTTTTACTGTTTTCTGAGTTTGCTCTGTCCTGCATTCAGCTTGGCCTCCTTCTGATTTGACAGGGAGGATTTCTAAAACGAATTACAGATCCAGACTTTGTGCCCGTGGCTGGGGTTAAGAGACTAAAAAATATAAGGAGAAGGAGTGGGGCTAGGGAGGGGGATGGGAGGGATGGAAGGGAATGAGAAAAGTACGTTATACAAACAATGTATGTAGAATAAGAAATATATATTTGAAATTTGTATAAAAAGAAATAAAAAAAGAATTACAGAATTTGCACACATGCTATAGCTTTCATTTTTTCTGTTGTTTTTCCTATTCATTTTACTGATGCACACCTGAACTTGTGTGTATCAATGAAAAGCAGTATGAAATGGAATACTGATGTAGTCATGCAGAAATTAGTAATCTGTATTGATTCGCAGGGTCTCCATGAGTCGGAAGCGACTTGACAGCACTTAACACACACATGTTCAGATATTAACTAATCATAATTGAATGAAAAATACCCTGCTCGTTAATAATCAAAACAGACCATGTTTTCGCCTAGCGTGTGGCCAAGTGATTCAGACAGCGCCTGCTGAGTCACTCAGAGATGCCATGCCAGTTAACTGAGCTGTCCAGTTACCAAGTGCCGGTTAATAAAGCTTTCAATGTAGGTAACTGGCCAGAGTGTTTTCCAGTCAGAAGACTGTAAACATACTTTGCTACATATTTAAAGATAGTTAAGGGAAAAAAAATTAAGTTTTGGTTTTGGAAACTAAAATGAACTGAAAATGGGGGTGGGGGATGTGCACTCACCCACATTGTGTGATTGCGTCAAGATTTATTTTTTTGCATTCTATTTCACCAATGTATACAAGCATCTATATGTATCAGTAATCTGGATGGGAGGAAGGACACAGTGTATCAAGGGAATTGGAAAGCTGGGCTGGGCCTTTTCTGTGGGGGCATCCATATTTTAGAAGGGCCTTCCAGCTGATGTGGTTTTCCCACTTTTGTTGTCCTTTTGGTGCTTCTGTAAGACCAAATTATTAAAAATGGCTTTTAATGTAACATGATCCAGTTGGTACTTAGGGTGGTTTCGTTTGTCGCTTTTAGTCTGTTATAATTCCAGTTTGTATGTTCTAAACATTTTGTCTGTTTTTGTTTTGTTTTATCGTAACCCATCTAGAGTCCTTTGGGAGAGAGGTGGGATAGGGATGTATAAAGTAAATAGATCTTTATAGAGCAGTGCTAAAATTACCTGCCATCTTTTTTTTTTATTCAGATGGCTTGAGAGAGAAAGTGTGAGAGAGACAACTCAGACCAATGGGTGGAGCTTTGGACTTGGGTGTGGGGAGCGGTGTGTGCCCAGTGTGCCCATCCATGTTCTTACTGGGTGGCTCTGGGAAAGGCATTATTCCTCAGGACCCTGTCATCATTTTCAAAATGAGAATAGTAACACTCTATCTCACAAGGATGAGGTGGAGGCAAACTTGATAAGAACTGTAAAATTCTAAAGTGAAATATAAAATAATAGTGACTTTCTTATTCTTGGAGGCTTTTTCTTGGAGATATGCGAAGCTCTTGTTTTACAATATCCTTGTGAGGCCGCCATCTTGCGCCATTCTGCTTTGCCTTCTTTGCCGTCTCCATTTGCCATATTTTCCAGCTGACCTCCCTTTAAATAAATCCCTCCATTGTGTTGAGGTGACTTAGGAGCAGCCAGATCTTTTCCTTGCCTTCATGTCAAACGGTTTGCTCTTGAATTCTCCTTCTGCAGTACAAACTCACTATGTCTTTCTCTCTGTATGTAGATATTTATATAGCTAAATATCTTCTACATTGTTGTGAGCATCTTTTCATGTGTGTTGTGGTACGCCTGACATTGCTTTCTTCTGAAACTCTTTTCGCATTCCATTCCTTGATAATAATTCCTTTTCTTCCAATCCTAATGTGATTTCAAAAATCCCCTTTCGACTTGACTAGCACTTGGCAGGAACTACCTAATTCCAAAGCCTAAAGATCTGAGAGACAGTGGAATCAAAGTAATCTGGAGGTCTTTATATTTGACTGCAACAATTGATATTTCAAAGCCTATCTCTTGCTTTAAAGATGTGTTTAAGGGAGTTCTGGTCAGAAAATAGTCTCAGTTTTTTGACTTCTTCCTTTTCTGTCCGTCTTGAACTAGCTGTTTGTTTTCAGCTGTTGTGTGCATGTGTGGTGTGTCTGTTGTGACAGTGAACCTGTGGTCCTGGTGGCAGGCTGCCAGGCAGTGTTAGTGGAGACTGAAGTTCTCTGTTTATCCACAGAACAGATACAGCATGGGAAGAGGCCGTGCAATGTCTCAGTTTGCCTAAACCCTGACTTGGAGGGACCACCACTAAGAATAAGAGGTTAGTTCAGAGTTCATTCAACCTTGGTTTCCCTTCTGAAGCTTTATAACCAAGGTGCTCAGTTAGTATAGATGGTGATTATGGTTTTTTTTTTTTTTTGGCACTCTTCAAGTTAGAATGAATCCACTTTGCAAGAACTCTGGATCATGAGGTTTATTGCTAGCATCTCTACAAGCTAGGTTAAATTGAAAGGTAAAGATGCACTGTGGTGGGTGGAAAGTGACGTCAAGTCGCAGGCAACTTATGGGGTCCCAGTAGGGTTTTCAAGGCAAAAGATGAACAGAGTTGGTTTGCCATTGCCTGCCCCTGCATAGCAATGCCAGACTTCCTTAGCAGTCTCCCATCTATGTACTAACCAGAGCTGATTCTGCTTAGTTTCTAAGATTTGATGAGATCGGGCTAACCTGGGCCATACAGGTCAGGACAAGAGTGTCTGTACATCAACATAAATACCAACTATCTTATTCCGCATCTATCAAATATTCTACTTTCTGATCTCCAGAAAGAGTTTAGCAATGCCTGGTTACTCTTGTGTCATTTTTTCCCCTCAGGCCAATATCTATTTTAACCTCTGTAATAGATTTCTAGCTACCTTTTTCATTTTACTGTCACAAAACAATAAGCAAAAGATAGCTCTTTACCACAGTGTAGTAGCTGGAGTAACTTTTTCGGGCTACATATAAGCCATCAACTTCATATACCTGTCCACTTCCCTCTGCTGAGAAGTCATAAAGAAACAGTATAGGTAGGTATGAAAATGAAGACAGCGACTTACATTCCAATTGGTTTTCATTGATAAAGAATTTTGAGAACCACAGATGCATCAAACAACATTCCGAGCATTGTTGAAAATATCTGTTTCTCGGTCTTTGTGGGGAAGAAATATTTATACCCAGATTTAACACACTGACACCATAAAAATCTCTTCTTATCCTTTTTACCAACGCAACATCATTTTATGATTCCATATTGTATGATGCGGCAGTAGATACTTGCCATGAGAAGAGTTATTGATAATTTATATGATGATAGCTAATAAAACCAAACTGATAGAACCATTATCGATTGCCAAGCTTTTTGAGATAAGCTTGTTCTTTTTTGACTATTCAAACTCTCTTTACAAAAGCTAGAACTTCACTACTACTCTGAGCTTTCTAAAAAGCCTTGCCTTTATGACCTTTTCCTTAATCTTCCACATAAAATTTGAGCTGACTTTTCCTGGATTTATATGGATTTCCTCTGTTCCTACTTATGATTGCAGTCTTTCTGGACCCCTTAATACTCAGCATTAAGTTGAAAAGTTTACTGTCATAGGCATATTTTGACAGATGTTAGCTAGGCAATACAAAGGCTGTATTCCAATCCAAAGCACTTGCCAAGTCTTGATGGCTGAGATTTTTCAGTCTTTGCCCTTCATCAGAATGACCGGTGTTTAACCCTACATTTGGTGGAAAATCTATGAATGAAAGAAATCAAGGTTCTGACTCCACAGTACCATTCTACACTTCCTTCCACCACTAATGGAAGGGCCTAAATTATATTGCTCATGGAAATTAGGGTATCTCTTGATTTAACCCTTTCTTGATGTTCATAGCATAACAGAAGAACAGAGCTGCAGGTGTTCACCAAGACTTCCTGCTTGTTTCAAGCTCGGCTTTCTATCTGGGGAAAAAGTAGTCTAAATGGAGCAACATCATCTAGCAGGTCTTTTGGAAGAACAACCCATGAGTTTACATCTAATTATGTCAGCAAAAAAATATTGGAATTGACGCTTAACATTGTTTAAAAGGCAATGTTTGTACAGAAGAGTTATTTTGGATCAAATGCAGGACAGGTTATCCGTCTGAAGCTCAAGGGCTTTCTTTCTTGGTCTCTCTCTAGGGGCTACAAAATCCAGCTTGCTCTCAGCACCAAGTATAGTCAGCATGTTTGTACCAGCACCAGAAGATTTTGCTGATGACCAGCCTACAATGATGACGGACAAGTAAGTAATTGTACATTTCTTCAAGTAACTTTGCCATCTGAGACAAACTACAGACGTTTTATTTAGTCATTTGTTTGTTTCTTTAGTTTGATTTATACCCCGCCCTTTCCCAGCAAACCTGGCTTATAACTAACATATAATCAATAGATAGAGATATAAATATAAGGTTAAAACATATAATTAAAAAGCTTACATACTAATCTAATACAATACAGTATAAGATGGCTCCCTAAGCTACACTCCTACCTCACCTAGGGAAGAATTATCACTGATATGAAGATGGTGGATCAAAAGATGACAATAGGGAGGCCAGTAGACAAACAGCAATCTCACCGATCCAAGAGGAAAGGAGACAGAAAACCGAGGAAGGAGAGAAGAGGAAAGAAAGGGAAGGGGAAGGGAGGCCAGCTAATATGTAATACTGTTGCTGTCCTCAATTATAGACCTGGCAGAACATCTCCACCTTACAGGCCTTGTGGAACTGAGCCAAGTCCCGCAGGGCATGGGACTCACTAGACAGAGAGTTCCACATGGCTGGAGGCAGGACCAAGAATGCTCTGGTCCTGGTTGAGGACAGCCGGATGATTTTAGGGCCAGTGATTACCACAGAGGAGAAGAAGAAGAGTTGGTTTTTATATGCCTATTTTCTCTACCTTTTAAGGAGAATCAAACCGGTTTACAATCTCCTTCCCTTCTTCTCCCCACAACAGACACCTTATGAGGTAGGTGAGGCTGAGAGAGCTCTAAGAGAACTGTGACTAGCCCAAGGTCACCCAGCTGGCTTCATGTGTAGGGGTGAGGAAACCAACCCAGTTTACCAGATTAGAGTCTGCCGCTCATGTGGAGGAGTGGGGAATCAAACCCAGATCTCCAGATTAGAATCCACTGCTCTTACCCACTACACCATGCTGATAGTTGTTACCAGAAGAGTCTAACACTCTCTGGGTTGTTTTGGGAGAGGTGGTCTCATAGATACGAGGGTCCCAGGCATAAAGAGCTGATTTGAATAAGCAAGGCAAAGCTGCACTTCACAATTAAGATGAAATCAGTTATCTGCTTCAGAAGACTCCCTTAGAGTTTTAAAGAAAGATTCAGTTGTGGATTAGAATCAAATGCCAATGAGAGTGGAAAAAATTCTTAAATGTGAGAGATCTGAAAATGTAGTTTGCATGTTAGATTGGTGCGATAGTTGAAAAGGATTCTTGAGAAAATTGAGCATTCATATAAAATGTGCATCATAATTCAGGAACAGAAAACCAGTTAAGGAACATTTCAGCGTTCTTATACATACTGTGTTTGACTTTTGGGCTTTATTATACTTAAGATTAAAAACAAAAGCGAGAGCTGATATATTTAAGAGAGTGATACCACCTGTGTGGTCATCCAGTACTATATCTCCCATCTGCTTTACCATGCTGTTGGATTCACCCATTTGGAAAGGTGGTGTTGGCACTGGGCAAATCCTCACCCATCCTTTGCAGGGAGATGTATTTGAATTCTGTCTGGAGTATCTGTTAGGACTCCATAGGTCTCGGATCGTGCAAAGCAAAAGGTATCACCAGTGTTTGACCAGCAGTAGCAGTGGTTGGAATGAAATGGCTTTTGTAGTCACCCAGAAACGTGGTTGTGCTCCCTGTTTACACCAGCGTGACATGATGGTAACATCCCAATGATGTTCTGCTAGCATATCTTGGGGGGATGGCATGTTCTGTACTGTGCATACGTATCATGTGCCCCCCTGTGGGAGAGACACTGCTGGCAAAGAGTTGTTGAGTCAGTATACAATAAGTATCTGTTGCAGGGGTGTGGGTGGGTTGGAATTATTTGCAACAGTCTGCTTGGCATGCAGAAGGTCTCAGGTTCAGTCCCCAGCATCTCCAGTTAAAAGGATCAAGTAGAAGGTGATGGAAAGACCTAGACTTGAGACTTTGGAGAGTTGTGGCAAGTCTGACTTTGATAGACCATTGGTCAGATTCACTTCAAGGCAGCTTCATGAGTTCAACTGTGTTTTCTTAAATTCAAGTTTTGAAAGAGGACTGTTCATTTCACCGAAACAAATGAATATGCTTCTCCAGCAGCCCCATGGGTTTAGCGATACATGTTTAAGAGCAGCTTCAAACTATTCTTTGCCCCAGGTTACATGATGTACAACATTTTTAGACCTATGCACCTTTGAGATGCTGTAGTTACATATTTTGATTCTAGCTTTATAGAGAAATGGCAATACAATTAGATTACAAACACTTGGCAGAAGCAGGAAACTTGCATCCTCTGGCATCTGGCCTTGGGCTCTAATCATTTGCCAGGACCCCCAACGTGTATATAATACACTTACCCCTGATGGGTGAACCGTTGCATAATGCTTTGATGGAGCTGGAAGAAGGAGCATTTTGCTTTATTTTGGGGAGGTAAATGACAAATATCCTGTGTGATTAATTTATTTCAGCCAGTTGGTTCTGGTTGTTTTCTAAAAGCTTTGGCAGCAGGTAGTGAAGTGGGCTAAATGAGATTGACTTTCATGACCTTGCTGGCATTTTCTCCTGCTGTTATGGAGAGGGGAAGAGGAAAATTGCCTGTACAATCCCATTAAGTTCAAATATCACAATCTGTTGGAGACATTAGCCAGTGGTTGATCAAATTAACCCAGCTTTCCCATTGGGCCATGATGTGCTGGTTTCCCAGGGCTGTTTGTCTCTTTATATGGCCTGGTGATATTCTGCCTCATCTCTTCTGCATCTGACATGTCCCTTAAGATCAAGCATTAAAGAACCTTGGCACCGCTTCCAGAGTTGTCTCTTGACATTGTAGGAGCATCGGAAAGCAACCTGTGAGAATCAGAAGGAAACTTCTCGACAAAGGAAGCTGAAACTCGTCTGCTTTCTTGGCAGTCTGTTGTTTCCTTGTTTCATGTCCAGGTTTTGTCCTGTTGCTTGTAACTGTAATTGCTTGAGAAATGCAATGGCATTTTGAATGCCAAGATCAGTTTTTCTTAATTTTTCTTTCAGGTGTCATGATTGTGGAGCCATCCTGGAAGAGTATGATGAAGAAACTTTAGGTCTGGCCATAGTAGTTCTCTCCACATTTATTCACCTCAGCCCAGATCTGGCTGCTCCGTTGTTGCTGGATATCATGCAGTCTGTAGGGAGGTAAAAATCCCTTCCTTCCTTCCTTCCTTCCTTCCTTCCTTCCTTCCTTCCTTCCTTCCTTCCTTCCTTCCTTCCTTCCTTCCTTCCTTCCTTCCTTCCTTCCTCTCTTTCTCTCTCTTTCTCTTTCTCTTTCTCTTTCTCTTTCTCTTTCTCTTTCTCTTTCTGCCTGTTGGTTCCTGGAATTCCATAATGTGGAGAAATGGTTTGCCTTTCTGAGTGAGTGCATGCAATGCATCTACAATTGCCTCTGTCACTTGAATGGGTTGATATGTTGAGGCACAGAAGCACTTGAGACGGTCTAGGGCTTGATGGTGGAGAATTCTGTATAGGATCCACTGTGGAAGTCACATAAGCATTGAAATGACCGTCCTCATCTTTAGCCTCAGCTCCTCAGCTGCACATGCTCAGACAACACGTTTTTTTGGGGGGGAGGGATTAACTCTCTTAATTTAATTTTTTGAGGATTTCAGATTTTTCTGCAAACATGGGGGGCCCCCAACTTTGCAGAAATATCTGCTTTCTTTCTGCGTGGCCCCGATCTATGGGTTTAGATATTTGCAGAATGGGGGCACACTTGGGAAATAGTATATAGATATCCCAGTGTCACCAAGGGATGTAAAGATGGATGGGTCATGGCCAGATAATTCCATGGGATTTAGCACAGGCTTAACAGATATGTGGTTTTAGGTGAGATACAGATCTAAATTAGCGCCTTCTGATTTCCATTGTTATGATAGAGACAGTAAACAGAATTTCTGACAGTTTTGCAAGGCTGACTTAAGTCTGTATCAAGAAGGCTGTTTAGTTAAAGAGAGAAAGAATTTCTATATTGGATGTGATTACTGTTGTCACTGTGAAGTCATTTTCAATGGGACTCTACTCTGTTTGATTGCATCAATCATTTCAACAGTTGCATTTTAGTTGAAATAAAGGCTTTTCTTTGACAGGCTGTTTTTGTTTTGTTTTTCCCCTCACACTAGGTTGGCTTCAAGCACCAATTTTTCTAATCAAGCAGAAAGGTACAGTGCAATCAAAACAAATTTTTTAAAAAATATCTATTCAGTTGTATAAACTGAATTCCCAGTTCTGCTTTCCTTCTTGTGAATACAAATGTCCCTTGTTTATTAGAGATCATTTTGAATTAAAAACAAACAAAAGACAGGACACATCCTTAGGAAAGTTTGAATCCATGTGGGTTTTCCATACCATACGTTCTCATCTTTATTTGTGGCTCATTATTCATACCCAGGGGAACTTAGGAAAGAACTT
Organism: Euleptes europaea; assembly: GCF_029931775.1. Classification (NCBI taxonomy): domain Eukaryota; kingdom Metazoa; phylum Chordata; class Lepidosauria; order Squamata; family Sphaerodactylidae; genus Euleptes; species Euleptes europaea. Next base: position 24,306,568 of record NC_079317.1, on the reverse strand, counting down.
GGAACCCATTGATATTCTCAGGAGAAGGCTTTGATCATCATATATTGAACTCAAGGCCTGATCTCACAATGGCTTGGTGTTAATGGATGTCCTGTAATGCAACCACTGTTAAGATAAAACCAGTAGCCTCAGACCATGGAGGGAATGTATGAGGGACCACTTTCCCATGCTAGCACTGTCCTAATTTGAAGAGGGACCATGATGCTGTAGGAAGCAGCCAAGTCGTAGACTCATTCCAGGTGTTCCAGGGTTCTGTCATTACCTGAGAGGCTCAAGAAGGAGCCATATAGCAGCAGTTCTGCACCACCAAATGTAAGAAGAGACCTTAATCCATTCAGGTACATCCCTTGACTTCTCATCGCTAGGTTATTCAAGTAATGACGGATGGGCACAACCCACTCGCCGGCTCATTCTGTCATTAACTCCATTTTCCTAAGCTTTCTAAGAGAATTCTTGGGTAAATCTCAAATATTTCCCAGCCAACTCGAAGTTTTACAGTTCAGTATGTCAACTGATTCCATAGGAAAGCTTTGGGTTGGATCCTATGAACAGTGGATCTTCCCCTTCTCACAACAGCCCTCTGCGATTCCCCCCCCCCCCCAGTTAGCATGGGGGAAATTTAATGAGAAACGGCAGTCATGTAAAATCACATTTTCCACCTGCAGAACCTCTTGTGTCAGTAGGTAGACAGGTAGAAGAGAGAAGTGTGTTGATTTTGCTATTCAAAGGGTCCAGCCCATTGCAGTGTAGGGGATATGAGGTCATTGGGCAATAAATGAACAACAACTATAGTTTGCTTCAGATGAAATGGTAAACCATGGTTGCTGCTCCATGACAAGACCTTAAGGGAGCTTTCTTGTGTGACCCTTCCTTCTCTCTCTGATATGGAGCAAGGTAATTAGTTATTGCTGGTCTTTTAGCAAACTATAGTTGGACAATACAGCCAAATAGATAAACTGTGGTTTGTGCCTGCCATACAAACCAGGGCCCAAACAGTGACCTGTTCCCAGTTTGAAACCTATTTTCTAGCTAAGGTGGAAACCATACTTGGCTGGTTCAAATTTAACAGCAAATCATGGTTAAATTAAAAGCTTCATTAAAGGTCTATTTACATCCACGCACAAACACACGGTAGTAGCAAACCAGGGTTTGCCACGACAACTGAACCAAGTTGTTGAGTATGTTGTACTATGAACTGGATTGTTCAGCAAGGTCCCTAAATGTATCCCAGTCCACTGCAAGCCACAGACTTGTGTGCTTTTTTCCTTCTTTTGAAACCAACCCATCAACTCTAACACACGTGAACTCGGTTTTCTTTCCAAATATGCAAAGCGATATTGCCACTTTGTGATTCTGTGAATTAACTCTTTTCATACCCATTCATAACAGAATTCTGTTGGAATGGAGATAAATGAGTCATCCTTGATTATTTCACTATGGGATATTGTTGTGAAATTGCTCTCTCTTCTTCCTCTCTCCACCTTTTTCTTTTCTGCAGCATGATGATCCCAGGGAATGCTGCGGGTGTGGCCAAGCAGTTTCTCCGCTGCATTTTCCACCAGCTGGCCCCCAATGGGATACTTCCCCAGCTGTTTCAGAGCAACATCAAAGGTAATGGGCAATGCTTAAGATTCGATTCCGCCACCCTCCACCACCTTCAGGCAGAAACCTTATTGAAAAACGATATTGTCGTTTTGCAGATGGAACTTTCCTGCGGACCCTGGCCACATCTCTTATGGATTTCAGTGAGCTGAGCTCCATAGCTGCACTGAGCCAGCTATTAGAGGTTAGTCTACCCTCTGTTTCACTTGCACATTGTGTATTTCCCCCCTCCTGTTTCATACCTTTTCCTGATCTCACTTTGATGTTACAATAATAATAAGTGTGTGATGTCAAGGCAAGAGACCAACACAGGTGGTTTGCCAGTGCCTGCCTTTGGGCATCAACACTGGACTTCCCCCAGCGGTCTCCCAACCAAAATACTAACCTGGGCCAATGCTGCTAGGCTTCTAGCTTAGCCAGCGTGGTGTAGTGGTTAAGAGCAGTGGTTTGGAGCTTTGATTCCCCACACTTCCACATGAGCGGCGGAGGCTAATCTGGTGAACTGGAATTGTTTCCCCACTCCTCCACATGAAGCCAGCTGGGCTAGTGACCTTGGGCTAGTCACAGCTCTCTCAGCCCCACCTACCTCACAGGGTGTCTGTTGTGGGGAGGGGAAGGGAAGGTGATTGTAAGCCGGTTTAATTCTTCCTTAAGTGGCAGAGAAAGTTGGCATATAAAAACCAACTCCTACTCCTACTCCTCCTCTTCTTCCTCTTCCTCCTCCTGTTCCTCTTCCTCCTCCTCCTCCTCTGAAGAGATAAGGGCTAGGCAGGGTAGTCAGGATGCTTCCTTTGATCTTACTAGGTGTCAAATCTTGTGTATTTGTTTATGGCTTTGTTAATGAGCAATAAACCAAACTCAACATCAACAGGTGCCAAAACCAGATGAGACACTGGGAGTTCCTGTCTGGAACACCTAGTATTTTTTTTGGGGGGGGGGCAGTTTAGATCAGGTCCACAGTAGGAGGTTGGTGTTTGTATTAAACCTTACCCCCCATGCTGTTTTCCTGAACTAATACAGTCCTAGGCAACACTGTGTGTTCTGGACACAAAGCTCCCAGTTTGCTCAGCCAAACTATTCAAACCATTGAGGGATGGTGAACATCATCATGGTTTTCCACGTTTCTGCATTCTCAAAAATGTTGGCTCGTTTTCAGCTGGGAACCCCATTGGCTCTCAAGAAACACACTAAAACAGAACACCTGTTGTCCTTTTGAACTGAATTTAGCTCCAGGAGGAGAGCGGCACATACCCTTCTTCTCAAGGGTGGGGAGCTTCATGTGTCCTTTGACACTGGGCAGAGAGTGTGCCGACCTTTCAGTCAGGGACATTTCAGTCCCCTGCTGTCATCTTTAGTGGATTGTTCAGGGACTTCACAGCCCCAATCCTGGGAGAGTCCCTCTCCTCTTCAAGCTTTTAAAATGCTTGTTTCAAACCCAAAAAAACAGAGCCTTACCAGAAGTTCTAACTTATTGGCAAGGCCATCAGCTGGTCTGGTGTCAAAACCAAAGACCTGTGAAAATTGAACGCAGCAGCCATAGTCATTTTGGATGGCCAGCTGCTCACTGCTTTAGTTACATAAGAACATCAGAAAGGCTATGCTGGATCAGACCAAGGTCCATCCTTTCCTTCAGTCTGTTCACACAGTGGATCGCCTATAATGCAGGAGCCTCTAGGAAGCCCAGGTGCCTCTAAAAAGCCCACAGACAAGACAACTGCAGCAGCATCGTCCTGCCTGTGTCCCACAGCACCTAATATAGTAGGCATGCTCCTCTGATCCTGGAGAGAATAGGTATGCATCATGACTAGCATCCATTTTTACTAGAAGCCATGAATACCCTTCTACTCCATGAACATGCCCACTCCCCTCTTGAAGCCTTCCAAGTTGGCAGCCATCACCACATCCTGGGGCACAATTGAACTATGTGTTGTGTGAAGAAATGCTTCCTTTTATTTTCTTTCACCCTCCAGCTTCAGCAGATGACTCCATGTTCTAGTATTATGAGAGAGGGAGAGAAGCTTCTCCCTGTCCACTCTCTCCAATCATTCTTTAAAATTAGAGCTGCTTGAACTGAACCATCCATGCCCGAAAACCCTGCCCTTGTGCCTTGCACACCATCCTCTTTAATCACAGGTGTATAAGGGATAGATAGCTGCAGCAATGCAGTGGTTCCACCCAAGAGAAGAAAGCCTTTTCCCCTCGCAGAAGAAAGAGCTTGCTGTGTCAGGGGAAATTTCCTCATGCCAAGGGAAATGTGCCAGGGTTAACATAATCAATCCACAGGATCTAATCCAGGGATGTCAAACCCAATTGTTACAAGGGCCGGATATAACATAAATGCCACCTGGTCAGGCCGGGCCATGCCTTGCCAGCCCAGATCGAGAGTGGAGGGGGTGGATGCCTTGGCTGACTCGTGGGCTGGATAAGAGCTTTCAAGGGGCCGGATCCAGCCCACAGGCCCCGATACATATATGCATATCAACTCTAAATTTCTTTTCCCTTTCCTCTATTCCCAATATTGTTTCAAATACATTGAATTAACTAATTCAATTAACTAGTTAAACTAACAGTTGAACTAAAGGGCAATAATTTGCATTTATTTGTGAGGAGGTGTGAGAATTCTAGTTTTGTATGATCTCTGCTGTTTGCTAAGTAACTTTTAAAAATGCCTTTCCCTCTGAATCTTTGGCTGAATGTCTTCGTTTTCTTAGGGCTTAAACAACAAAAAGAATTTACCAGCAGGGGGCGCAATGCTACGCTGCTTGGAAAACATTGCCACATTTATGGAAGCTTTACCCATGGACTCCCCTAGCAACCTCTGGACCACAATCAGCAACCAGTTCCAGACTTTCTTTACGAAGCTGCCTTCTGTTTTACCACTTAAGGTACAGCCTGGGCAATCTAAGCGGGGGTGTTTTCTAGTCCTGGTGTCCTGCTTGCAGGAACATAAGCTTTGAATTATCCTTTGGGAACTGGACTGGTGGCTAGGAAGGCATCCTATATCAACACCCCTTTCCAGATCAAGAAAGGGTCATTTTACATTTTTTACCATGATTTACACATGAACACATGAAGCTGCCTTATACTGAATCAAACCCTTGGTCCATCAAAGTCAGTATTGTCTACTCAGACCAGCAGCGGCTCTCCAGGGTCTCAGGCAGGGGTCTTTCACATCACCTACCTGCCTAGTCCCTTTAACTGGAGAGGCCGGGGATTGAACCTGGGACCTTCTGCATTCCAAGCAGATCCTCTACCACTGAGCCACAGCCCTCCCCATTATTATTATTATTATTATTGTTTTCTGTACTGTGGAAGGATGAATTGGGGGAAAGTTTTTTTGCATGTAGTGGGGGCCGCTTAGTGATTGTGGATGCCAGTTTTGGACACAGCAAAGTGGTTCTCAATACTTTTGAAGAGGGATCCACTTCTAAACTGATTGTCGTTTTCAGGCCCAGCTTTACAAAGTAACTTCCTGCTACTTTCCCCCTGCCCAACATAAAACACAGGAACCTCACACCAGACAACACCAAACAAGTTTCTGATTTATTTTTTTACAGGGAGATCAGGTGGTAGGTGACGTGAAAGACCTCCACCTGAGACCCTGGAGAGCTGCTGCCAGTCTGAGTAGACAGTACTGACCTTGATGGACCAAGGGTCTGATTCAGTGGAAGGCAGCCTCATGTGTTCAAATTTGTTATTTATAAATATATAGGTGAACAACAGGCTGTATTTCATGGCCATTTCACCTTTGGCCATCAAAATTTCCCAGAGCCATATAGCTCCTCCTCCTTACAACTCACCTTCAATAGAGTTATCACCCACTTTGAGGTCCTGACCCACAGTTTGAAAATTCCTGTCCTGGTCTGATCTCCCCGCCGCCCCCGGGAATCCAGATTCTGAGCTGTCCTAACAACACAAGACCTGAGAATTCAGAGTTTGGTCAAGTGTCTCAAGAAGGCATCTACACAGAATGGGAAGAGGGAATTGCTATAATGATATAGAACTTTATCTAAGGCGAGATAGTGGCGACTCAAGAAAGGGCTTTCTCTGTCATGGTACAGAAACTTTGGAACTCCCTCCCTAGGGAGATTTGTCTCCCTCCCTCTAGCGTTGTTGTCAACAAGTGGGAGAAGACTTTTTTGGGGGTGGGTTCCGCCACTAACTCTTATTATACCTCTTCCCCTTTTCCATCCCCTGTGTTTATATTTATGTGTTTTATGGGTGGAAAGGCAGCATAGAAATGTTTTATATATATCTTGTGAGCTGCATGGTCAAACGGGCACTGGTTCCTACAGTCTTAGTCAGAAAAACCAACCACTGAACCACACTAGTTCTCTCGTTAAAGAAAGGCCCTAACCTCTTCCTGTATCCTCATTATTTATCCTCAGTGTTCTTTAGATTCCGGTTTAAGGATAATGATCTGCTTGCTGAAGATACCCACCAGCAGTGCTGCCAGGGTAAGCACCAATATATATATTTTAAAGCCTCTTCTAATTCTATTTTTTTTTCTTATCCATCTTCAGAGAGGATATTAGCTGAGTTAAACTGTGGAGTGTCATGGAGCATACAAGCCTCAGAATCCAGGTTACCAGTCTGTAGGAGGGGTTACGTTCATTATGGAAGTGGGACTTTATATCTTCTTAACAGCTGAATCTCTCTCTCTCCCTTTCTCTCTCCCTCTCTTTCTTTCTCTCTCTCTCTCCCTTTCTTTCTCTCTCCCTTTCTCTCTCTCTCTTTCTTTTTCTCTCTCTTTTTTTCTCTCTCTCCCTTTCTTTCTCCTTCTCTCTCTCTCTCTCTCTCTCTCTCTCTCTCTCCCCCCCTTCCTTCCTTCCTTCCTTCCTTCCTTCCTTCCTTCCTTCCTTCCTTCCTTCCTTCCTTCCTTCCTTCCTTCCTTCCTTCCTTCTCTCATTCATAGACTTACCTAGAGCCTGATCCTACCATTTGCAGGTTTTATGAAAACCCTGCTACTGTCAAAAAGGCTTTTGATCTTGTTAAGGGATGCAGGATTTGATCGTAAATACTGGGTTAGAGGAGGCTGTGCTTTTAATGCTTTGTTCCTGATGTGGATAATAACGAGGGCCTGATTCATATGAACATAAGAACATAAGAAAGGCCCTGCTGGATCAGACCAAGGCCCATCAAGTCCAGCAGTCTGTTCACACAGTGGCCAACCAGGTGCATCTAGGAAGCCACTAACAAGACCAGTGCAGCAGCACCATCCTGCCTGTGTTCCACCACACCCAAAATAATAGGCATGCTCCTCTGATACTAGAGAGAATAGGTATGCAGCATGACTAGTATCCATTCTAACTAACAGCCATGAATACCCCTCTCCTCCATGAATATGTCCACTCCCCTCTTAAAGCCCTCCAAGCTTGCAACCATCACCACATCCTGGGGCAGGGAGCATCTCTTGTGTTCATGGGCATCTCTTGAAGACTTGCAGCTGACCATATGAACCAATTCCTTTGAAAAGCATTGTGTGTGAAGCGATGCTGGAAGTATTGTTTGTAGTGGCTGACCTATGTAACATGGCCCGTGCGCACACCAAGCCCCCTCTTGATGCTGCTGCAGTCAGCACAGGAGGATTATGTATGCATGAACCGGCATGGAAATCTAAAGATTCAGCTCTAATTTGGAGGAACGGGAAAGTTATTTCCCCAAATTGGATCCTGTAAAAAAATCAGACGCTTATCATTTTGGCCAGTGCTAGTCCACTGATATTCTCATGGTATACCCCCCGAAGGACATTAAGATCATCCAGTGAGAATTTTCTGGTGGTCCCTGGCCCTAAGAGCGTGTGGCTGTCCTCGATAAGAGCCAGGCTTTTTCGGCCCTGGCTCCGGCCTGGTGGAATGCTCTGCCTGGTAACATCAGGGCCCTGCAGGATCTGAAAATTTTCCACAGGGCCTGTAAGACAAAGCTTTTCTACCAGGTCTACAACTGAGGACAGCCGCTTATATCAGCTTATATCATCTTATATCATCTTATAACATCTGTACTGGCCTCCCCCACCCTTCCCTCCCTCGAGTGGGAATAATATAAATGGAAGGGTTGCCACCTGTATGGTGCCTACAGCTTATTTAGAATCTGTGTACCACTGTGTTAGGATTTTAGAGTTTTATTGTTTGGTTTTATTAAGGACTATGTATATTGTTTGTTGTGCTTTTAATGACGTTACCCGCCCTGAGCCAACTTGCTGAGGAGGGTGGGTTATAAGTCTAAAAATAAATAAATAAGTCTAAATAAAATAAATAAATGTGAGCTACGGAAGCTGCAAAGCAAAATTCCGGCTTTCTCCCTGGGAATCTGCCAGTGGAAAATGTTCCTGCTTTCCAGGAGTTCACTTAAGGTGCTGGCTGGGAAAACCCTCCATGTCCGTTCAGTTGTTTGGCTGAATTGGTTTGGACAGCTGCAACCTGCTATCCCCCGAGGGGGCAAGGTGGGAGGGGGGAGGCTGGGTTTTAATGAGAGATTTCGCAATCCAGGCTGTCTCACTGAAGGATGCGATGCACTGGAGTTACCCCGGTCTTTTATTGAATTGCAGAGCCTGCTGGAGCCGTTTTCAAAACTGCTTAGTTTTGTCATTCAGAATGCCGTCTTCACCCTGGCCTACTTGGTAGAACTGTGTGGCTTATGCCACAGAGCTTTCACAAAGGTAACGAACTAGTGGAGGGGGTTTATTCCATTTGAAAATAGGGATCCCCCCCAAAAATAATAATAACCCATGTCACTGCCTTCCAGCCAGGCTGAAATTAAGGCAAGCTTTGTAATACATGCTTTTGAAAAGAAAAAGAGGGATGCCATGGTATTCTGGGGTTGAAATTTTTGTTGAACAAAGCTTGCCAGAATCAGACTTTGACCGAGCCCCAGTAAGGTTTTTTGCAAACATTATGTTTTACCTCTTTGTTGCTGGATTTGGAGAAAATTCAACAACAGAACACAAGAATATACCAGGGTACCTGCAGCCTACCTAATAATATATTGAAGCAGCAACAACAATAGCAGTAGCACAACATGTAGACAGGTGGCACGTACTTCAGGCAAAATGCTTGGGCCGGGGTGTTAAAAATGATGCAAAAACATAATGTAAGCTATTCTATGTAAACTACTGCATGTAGTACAGTTTTTGTCATATTATTCTAGTGGATCTGAGGCACATGTTATAGTTTAGTGGATGCAGTCTCAATTCTGGTTCATGCAAATTGTCAAAAACTTGGGCTATTCAGTTCGACAGGATGCAGATATTAATGGTGCCTGACCTAGATGGCCTGTAAGACAGAGCTTTTCCACCAGGCCAGATCTCAGAAGCAAATGTGGGTTAGCCCTGGTTAGTACATGGCTGGGAGACCACCAAGGAAAACCAAGGTTGCTACGCAGAGGCAGGCAATGGCAAACCACCTCTGAACATCTCTTGCCTTGAAAACCCCATGAGGGGTCACCATAAGTCAGCTACAGCTTGATGACATAGAAAGAAAGAAAGAAAGAAAGAAAGAAAGAAAGAAAGAAAGAAAGAAAGAAAGAAAGAAAGAAAGAAAGAAAGAAAGAAAGAAAGAAAGAAAGAAAGAAAGAAGATGTTGCAACATGTCATGCTGAAGTTTTATCATTGGAACTCCAGCTGTATTGTTTGGTGCAAAAAAGGGGCGGATATAGATAAAAAACCACATTTACATTGGGCTGCTTTAAGCTTTGGTGGTCTGTGTGGGGGAAGACAGGTACCCATATTTTTCACCATCAAGGCTTAAAGTAAAGGGGGCATTTTCAACTAAGAGTGAAAGAGTTAACCCTCATTTCCTCGATGCAGCTACCCCTGTTCATATCTGTTGCAGTTTAGGGCCAAATAACACATCTGGAACACAGTTTCAGAATGTGTGCAGAGCCGACCATGGTGGCAAACTCTATTTCAGACTTGTATCTTGTCATTAGGGTTGCCAGGTCCCTCTTTGTCATCAGCGGGAAGTTTTTGGGGTGGAGCCTGAGGAGGGCAGGATTTGTGGAGGAGAGGGACTTCAGTGCCATAGAGTCCAATTGCCAAAGAAGCCATTTTCTCCAGGGGAACTGATCTCTGTCAGCTGGAAATCAGTTGTAATAGCAGAAGATCTCCAGCTAGTACCTGGAGGTTGACAACCCTACTTGCCATTAGGAGGCAGGGCACTCCAGCATAACATGTGCTTTGGTCCATTAGTATTTTAAGAGCATGTCTGAAGCACTCAGAACGCTTCCACTGATTATTGCAGTAACCCTTACAACAGCTCTATAAGGCAGGCCAGGATTATTATCTCCATTTGGTAGATCAGAATAGCAGCTTGCCCAAGGCCACCTGGGGGGAGTTCATGACTGATGCAAAGTTTGAGCCAGAGAGTCCTCTTGGCTTGCGCTCTCCGCCCCTGCACTGTGCCTGGTCTCGCTTGTCGTTCTTTGTCCTCTCCCCTCTTCTTAGTGTCATGTGCAAAAGATTACTATGTATTTGAGGCCTTCCCTGGTAGCAACAACCTGCTGGTCTGCATGTGCCAGTTGAAATATGGGGAAAAAACATGGAAAAGAGTTGGTTTTTATATGCTGACTTTCCCTACCACTTAAGTAGAATCAAACCAGCTTACAATCACCTTCCCTTCCTCTCCCCACAATAGACATCTTGTGAGGTAGGTGGGGCTGAGAGAGCTCTGAGAGCTGTGACTAGCCCAAGGTCACCCAGCAGGCTTCACGTGGAAACCAACCTGGTTCACCGGATTAAAATCTGCCGCTCATGTGAAGAAGTGGGGAATGAAACCCAGTTGTCCAGATTAGAGTCCACTGCTCTTAACCACTATACCATGCTGGACCACCACCATCCCCTGAGTATCTTCTCCATGGACCTTTATTTTTGCAGTAAAGCATTGTGGCAGAGCTGCAGCTAGAGTGCCGAGTGCTGCTTCTCTGTCTTGCCAGTGAGCCTTCACAGCCTCTGCACCATCACAAATTTTAGAGGTTAATTTTTTTTTGCAATAGAAGCAGCCAGCTATTTTTATCCTGCCCCCGGGGCAGGAATATCTGATGCTTTTCATGTCTCCGCATGACTAGGGTCCCCATGTCGGTTTGATCTTTTTTTATTTGAGTCCCCTCCCCCCGGGCACTAATTTGATTTTTCAGTGTCTGTGTCATTCTCAGCCGAAAACAGCTTTTCCTCCCTTTTCTGTGCCATTGTAACCTCAATATCACTCTTCTTCTTCATTTTTTATTGATGTTGCACGTTGGTGCTTTTTTAGATTTCTTATCAGCTGAAACTACTTGTTGAATCTCCCGGCTCAAAGTCTGACTGACCTCTTTGGGCACAGATGAAGTAACTACTACTAATATGCAGTTCTGAGCTAGATGTTGCAGCATGTTGACACTGATAGGGACATAGTGTTGTTCACAAGCATAGATGGCTTTAAAAGGGACTCTTAATCTTGAAGAAAAAATGAGTTCTGGTTCTCCCTTTTGAGGAGAACTAGGAACCATGTGGGCAGATGTCTGATGAAAGTTCTGAATGTAGAAAAGTCTGAACTATTAACAATTGTCAGTGGGATGGGAGGATTGCCCTTTTGAGCCCTTTCGGGTTCTCCTACAGCTGACATTTACTGCCTGTCTGATTGTAGCTGCCACATAACCCCAAATCTGGGTCTACTTTTGAGAGTGCCATCCAAAGCTCGGTTACATCTTTACAAGCCCATCAACTTTAATGGACTTGAAAGGGTGTGATTCTACTTAGGTTTGCACTGTTAGAAGCTGAACAAGATTGTGTTACATGCATACATGTAAAATAGATGTGTCTGTTAATGTATGTTTGTTAACTCTGGTTGCAGAATTTGATTCTCTCTCTGTTTTTGTTCCAATACTTTTGACCCATTTCCTTAATTTAGATGAACATCATGACAATTTTTGGTGCTCCTACCTTATGTACTGGGAAAGTTAAAGGCACACGATTTTCCAATATGCATGGTTGCCATTTTGTGTGAACAAGGTGACTTGCATATTTTCACACTGAGGCATGTGCAAATCCATACCCGCAACAATAAATGAACCTAGTTTTTCATTCACGTATGTGAATGCCAGAATGCCAGAATACCCTATTGGCCACTGCTCATGCTGGGAGCATCAAGTGTCTTGTGCTCTCCCAGTATGCAAGGTAAGAGCAACCAAAACGTAACATCTGAAAAGGACTTGCACTACTATAGCTTTGATACTTCCATTGAGTTCACATTTGGGTTTTGTGGAGCTTTTTTTGGCATTGTTGTGTCTGTACTGGAGGATTTGTAAAGCCAAGCCAGCATGGTGTAGTGGTTAAGAGCAGTAGTTTGGAGCGGTGGAGTAGGGCTGTTGAAAAAAAAATTCGGTAAAATTCGGATTTGGCAAAATTCGGCCCGTTTTTATTCGGGAAATGCCGAAGTCCGATTCGGCATGAGATCCGGAGTTCGGGGAAAAATTCGGCCGAATAAAGCCATTAAAAACACAATCGCGCCTTTCCACGGCTCCAGGGGGGCATTTTTAGGGGTAGAGGTCCCAAACCTTCAGTGTAGCTTGAGGGGACCCTTCTTGCAAGAACCCCCAAGTTTTGTGAAGATTGGGTCAGGGGGGGCTGAGATATGGGCCCCGAAAGGGATCCCCCCTCCTTAATGTGCATCTCTGACAATGGGGGTTTGCAATTAGCAGAGCTTGCCGCCCACTCCCGAAGCTCCCAGCCCCGACAAACAGCTGAGCTGGGGGGAACAAGGGCGGGGAGGTGCGAAGAAGTTTGCAAACCATGCAAAGCAACACGTTTGCAACCATGCAATCCATGCAAAGCAACATTTGCAACCATGCAAAGCAACACGTGATGCCTGGGAGTTTGCAAACCATGGAAAGGGACAGAAGCATGCTAGCTATGCATAAGGAGCAGAAGGGGGTGGAATTTCCCCTATGGCATCGGACTCGGGACCAGGAAAATGCATTCTTTAAGTCACAATTTGAAAATCAGTTTTGAGCAAGCATCAAAATAGACCTAACCGATCTTATGAATGAGGGAAAACCTGAGGACACACAACTTAAGTGGTAGTCAAAATTGGCATATAAAAACCAACTCTTCTTCTTCTTATCTCCAAAAACATGAGAGTAGAATTTTCTCTCATTCTAAGAAAAAAACCCAGATCAATAAACTAGAATTGTCTGGTGTCTCTCCTTGAAACCATAAAGGAAGCAAATATACATGTGCTTGCATTGGGGGGGGGGGCGGACGTTCCTCCTTGTCTTTTGATTTATGTGTTCATTAGGACAAAATGCTCAATGGAATGGAGTAGATGTTGTTGCCACAGCCCTCTGCAATAGGACTCACCCTTGTGGAACAGAAATCCTATGTCACACTGGGGAGAGGAGCTGTGGAAATTGGACAGAAGCATAAACATATATAGAGGAGGGGACAAGGTAGCTGCAGCGTGTGGTTCCCCAGAGGGGACTGAAATATATTTGCTCTTTGAGGCAAGCATAGACCTCACAGGGTTCCCCCCCACATGGTCATTTGGGTTAATATGCTCAGTCAAATTGTGTGTCCCCCCCGCCCCAGGATCCGTTATCAGCAATGCTTCTTATAGTCACTGCTAACTTTAATCTATTGTTTTCTTTGTTTTAGGAAAGAGATAAGTTCTATTTATCCCGCAGCGTCATCTTAGAATTATTGCAAGCTTTGAAATTAAAGTCACCTTTGCCAGATACAAATTTGCTGCTCTTGGTCCAGGTACCGAACCAATGCTTTCCTTTTTATTTTTTAAAATGTTTCTCAGTGAATATTTTTAGTGGTTTGACTCTTCTGTGTCAAAAAGCCCCCCTAAGCTAATCTAGTATCTCTAGAAGGTGTTTTTAACTTAAAACATGGGACTCTTATATTTGGTTTTTTATTTGCATAATACGTGCTCTGCCTGTCCATTTATTTTTCTCTGTCTCATATTTTTATTCTGCTTGTAATTATAATGGATAGCAGCCAACTTACAAATTAAGTTACAGCTATGACAATAAAATAATACATGGAGCCAAAACCCTCTTGCATGGGGTACATGTGATTTTTGCAGATTCCTCCTTCCCACTGCAGATCCTCCCCCATGTTTGCACCATTTCGGAGGGTCTTCCCACCTTCCAGAAGCCCCATGCTCCCTGAAGATCTGGTGCTGTAAATCAGGAGTTGGACCAAATGCCGTGGGGCATGAGAAGCTGTGGTAAGGAGGGGAAGTTGGGGTGAAGTCTCCCCTTCTTGACTGCACAGCTTGCTCCACTGTGTTTCCTTCACCACTGCAAAAGGGAGATGGAGGTGATTTCACCCAGTTTCCCCTTCATGCGGCCCCCTTCATAGCCTCTCTTTCCTTAGCTTTCTCACATCCTTCTCCCACTTCTTCCTCATTCACTTTCCCACTTCTTCTGCCAGGGCCTCCTTCCTTTGCTTGTTTGCCCATGGTCTCTCTTTCCTTTGCTGCTGCCATCTCTCTCCTTCTCATGTTTATCATTCCCTCCCTGGCTGGCTCATTCAACCACTTGCCTGCTGCAGCCACTGACTCTTCTTCCTTCTTCTTTCATAATTTTCATTTTCTGTGCTTCTCCCCATCTCCTCCTCCTCCTCACCTGCCTGCCTCCCTAAAAATGATGGCCAAGATCTCACATTGCCACATTATGAGACTTTAGTTTTTTTCCCCCTAAGACATTAATTAAAAAAAAACTTTTTGGATTTTGCTGCAAAACTTGGGGTTCTTCCAGGTTAGAGAAATACCTTCTATCTGTACCCGGCCCCGTTCTCTGGGTTTTTTGATCTGTAGAGACGCCAGGTTCAGAATCAGATATATGATGATTATGTAAACTACCCTGAGCATTCTGTTTTGTCTCTATGAAACTGACTGCCAATCAATTTCATAGGTTGATTTTGAGTTCTAATTTTTTGAGAGTGGATGAGAAAACACCCCTCTGTTTTCAGCAACAAGGCAGCGTACAGTGAACAGACTTTTTGTGCATGTTTGCGTCCTCTTTTGTATGCAAACACTGAGAAAGTTCAGTGTATGCATTTGATATAGTGCCATGGCCCTTGTATTCCAGCAAATGCTCGCACAGAAGCTTCCTTAAAAGGCATCTTGTGAACAGATGGAACAACTTTATATGGAATCAGGCCTTTAGTCCAAGCTAGCCCAGTATTGTCTGCTCTGACTGGCAGGGACTGAACCACCACGAACTGCGAGTGAACCCCAGAATATAACCCAGAATCCTGTACAAAATGCTGAGCTTTCATGCAGATGAATCAACATGAAATGGATTAGCTCAAGACAGGGTCTGAAAACCCCTGGCATAGCAGCTCCCACAAACGGATACAATCTCTGGGCTCTGGTATTATTCTTCAACCATACCTGCATTAATAGGGTTGCCAGGCCCCTCTTTGCCACCAGCAGAAGGTTTGTGGGGTGGAGCCTGAGGAGGGCAGGGTTTGGGGAGGGGAGGGACTTTAGTGCCCTAGAGTCCAATTGCCAAAGCAGCCATTTTCTCCAGGTTAACTCATCTCTATCGGCTGGAGATCCGTTGTAATAGCAGGAGATCTCCAGCTAGTACCTGGAGGTTGGCAACCCTATGCATTGAGCCGTGAAGAATTCAAGCTGCTCCAAAACTGGAAATGAAACCACACAGTAGATGTCATGCATTAGAGGCGTGCACTTTTCAACACATCGGCCTGGCAGGAGCTGTTCCCCATCGCAGAATGACTGGGCTGGCAATCACTAGCACTTAATCACTTTGAAATGACAAGGAACTGGGATGGAAGTGACCAGGACGGCCAAAGGCAGAAGGCAGAGCTCTGCAGGCTTGCTCCTTGGGTCACACACAGTTCCAAATGACTGACAGCTCCTTTTCCCCCTCTGATGTGCCTAGCCCAGCATTCAGGCAGAATGTTTCTGTGAGTCGTTGATTCTCAGAGCAGAGGTGCATTAGTCAGAGAAAATAAGCAGTTCTCAGAAGAGCAGAAAGTAACATTGATGTTTTGGATTACACGGGGTTTTGAATTTCCTTCAAAACAGCTATTATAATATCAGTATTGGGAGGAAGAAGCAGAGGAAAGAAAAACAGGTCCCAGGTGAAGAAAGGGTTGATGTTTGCAGGTACAATTTAGTTCAATCCCCTGTAATTAAAGGGGGGGAGTAGTGTTGTTTCTTAAAAAGGAAGGGGAGAGGGAATTTCTTTGTTAACGGATTGGATGCCAGAGTGGCAAAGCTACACAAGAGAGAAAAGGCAATTATTATGGGCACTGCCATGCTGTGGAGGTGACCTGGACCCTCCTGTGGGGTTACAGCTTCTCAGGACCAAGAGAAGAATCTTGCCCAGGTAGATGACTAGGAGGGAGGAACCAGATGAGATCTTTGTAATATTTCTGGTCCACAGATCAAGATTACCTGAATGAGGAATGGCTTAAAACAGCGTTAGTATCTTGAAGACCAAGTAAAACATCTGTCTAGATCAGATGTTTTTGAGTGTGAGGATACCATTTGAACATCAGAAAATTCCATGGACCCCCCAGATGATGATTGTCATACTATTAGTATACATTGATTGAGAAGATACATAATAACAAACAGCTACTATGAATTCAGTGATACTTGTAAATGAATTTGTGTTTTCTTAATCACAACTGCATCCACACACATTCTGGAAATAGTAACACATATACATGCGAGACAAATTATGTATTTGGTCTACAGAATATATGTTTTCTTATTTATGATACAGAGTCATTTAATGAGATGGCTGGTACTGTTTTGAAGCTTTCAGAGACTGACAATACAGAGCAGTGACTTCACACAGTATAAGAAAGCTTCATATGGTTGCCTACAGTTGTGTAGTTTGGATTTACTGATGCAGTTGCCTAGAATGACCCCTTTGCTAACACAGTTAGTGTGTACTCATGGGAATTTGCTTGAATACCCAATGTGTTTTCAGACAATTGGTGGATGATTATGTGTTTTGATTGCAATCCTGCTTTTCAGTGGTAAGTTGAACACACAAAGCTGCCTTATACTGAATCAGAACCTTGGTCCATCAGTGTCAGTATTGTCTACTCAGACTGGCAGCAGCTCTCCAGGGTCTCAGGTAGAGGTCTTTCACATCACCTACTTGCCTAGTCCCTTTAACTGGAGATGCCGTGGATTGAACCTGGGACCTTCTGCATTCCAAGCAGATGCTCTACAAACTGAGCCACAGCCCCTCCCCTCCCAAAGGAGCTCCCAGGCTTTGGAATTTAACTCAAACGTTCCTTGTGGAGACAATTCTCAACTGGGCAAGATCCAGGCTGTTTAAAGGGAGTCTGGCTGCTTCCCCCACCCATTGGCCCTGGACCTGGGTTTGTTTATTCATTTTATTTACAAAATGTATACCCAACCTTTCTGCCCAGATCAGGGCCACCAAGGCAGCTAACTGATAAAAAACATAAGTAATAAAAACATGTCTTGAAAACCATTAAAACCAAACAAAAACACCATTAATACAATTAAAACCAAAGCTAAAAATCACATACAAAAAACATAAAAAACAGCAATCAAAACCTAGGGCAGGAAGGAGGAAGCACTGAGGGTGCACCAGATGAAACAAAAAAAAAATCTTCCAAAATTGGAGGAGGCAGGGGGAACTCATCTCCAGAATACGCCCAGATCTCTGGGCATATGTGTTGAGCTGCAGGTCTTTCCCACAGTTGATGATGAAGTGACTACTAATCTAGGTGGCAACTAAATGAGAAGTCCTGAGGCACCTTAAAGAGTAACAAAATTTATTCCAGCAAAAGTTTTCTTGAGTCAGAGCTCATTTTAGACGCAAGAACTGTCCCCTGTACTTGCTGGGCAACCCTGGGGTGGTTGAGAGGGAGATGCTGTGTCCTGGTGACTCTCCTGGCCTCTGATGGCTGCCTGATGCACTCTGGGTCTTCCTGGGCTGCCAGAGATGTGAGATGGGCCAGGGAAGCCAGCTGACGGGCCCACGAGGAAGCTGCTGGCTGAACAGCAGCTCCTTAAAGGGCTGCCACCCAAGCCTCCATTGCTATCACTGGAGATGGTAGGGGGGCGGGAGATGGGAGCCAACATACCCCACATAGGCCTCTCATGAGTCTCTGTTCTTCTCATCAGTAGGCAAGTAGCGCTGTCTGGGCTGGTGCACACTTGGGGTCCTCTGATGGCCTGATGCTGCCTGCTTAAGAACATAAGAAAGGCCATGTTGGATCAGACCAAGGTCCATCAAGTCCAGCACCCAGTGGCCAACCAGGTTCCTCTAGGAAGCCCACAAACAAGACAACTGCAGCAGCATTATCCTGCCTGTGTTCCAAAGCCCCTAGTATAATAGGCATGCTCCTCTGATACTAGAGAGAATAGGTATGCATCATGACTAGTATCCATTTTAACTAGTAGCTGTGGCTAGCCCTCTCCTCCATGAATGTGTCCACTCCCCTCTTGAAGCCTTCCAAGTTGGCAGCCATCACCACATCCTGTGGCAGGGAGTTACTAATTTAACTAACTGGTTTCAACTGGGAGATGCAGAAATATGAATACACTTCCGTTTTTATATTGTAAAGTGTTTTTTTTTAATCTTATTAATTAACTTGTCAGCAGTGGTGACTATGAATAATGCTTTTTGTTTATCATGCAAGGTAACTATTTGTGCCCAGAAAAATTGCTACCCATCTAATCAGAGACTTGTTTTAATAAAATCACCATTTACCAATGCTAGCATTCTACCTCTCCTTTCCCCAACAAAATTGGTTAATTTTTTATTTCTCATCAGTTTGTTTGTGCAGATGCTGGAACAAAACTAGCTGAATCAACAATCTTGCCCAAACAGATGATTGCTTCTGTGCCCGGAGTAAGTATCAAAACAAATGCCACCCCTGGTTTGTTCTCTAACAATCTTCAGCATCTTTTAAGGTAGAGGCACCAAGGTTGGAGCTTAGCTGCTGGTGACTCTCCTTAGAAGAACTCCCAAGTTTGGTGAAGATTGGGTCAGGGGGTCCAATTTTATGGGCCCCCAAATGGAGAGAAAATGAGGCCCCATAAAATTGCCACCCCAATCTTTACCAAACTTGGGGCTTCTTGTAAGGAGACTCACCAGCTGCTAAGCCGAAAATTTGGTGCCACTACCTTAAAAAACAGCTCCCCTCAAGCCCCAGAGAGATTTCCCTTAGGCTACAATAAAGAAGAAGGGAGGGGGATTTAAACTTTAAAGCACTTGACCGAATGTGCTGAAGCAGGATTTTTCCCTTTTAAAGGGAGTTGTAGCTGGCCATCCTGAAATGATGGCAATAAAAGCAATTTTTTTCGGTTCTTTTGGGATCGGGATTTGCTGGCAACTGTTTAAAGGCGTCATTTTTTCCGGTTCAGCTTTGCCAAATTGTCCTATTTAGTATGTGGTTTCTGTGAAAACAACAGAAACCACAGACATTTGAAGCCTACTTAATCATAGCCATCAGTTCAATTTTCCAGTTGAACTTGCCCTTTGAGTCAACTGGTAGAACGGAGAATCTTGCCTTCCATGACAAGGATTCCAAGGGAGTAGCCCTTAATATAATAATTCTGTTGCAGAAAAAATAAATAAACAGTAGCTATGTGGCACCTTAAAGACTAACAAATTATTGTTCAAGCATAAGTATTTGCGACCTGGAGCGTACTTCATAAGCTACCAAGTAGACTTGAGTCCCAAATGAAATCTTATGCCAGAATACAAATTTGTAAGACTTTAGGGGCCAGAATCTTATGGCTTTGGAAGAAATGATGGTAGGGGGGATTATGCCACGTGCAAAGCAATGTGTTTAGAAGTATGGGAAGAAACAGAGTAAAATGAAAGACAGTACCCTCTGCCTCCAGATTGAGCCATTGTTATTCAAGAAACCAGCACACAATACCCCTTTTTATCATTCCGTCACTCAGTTTTGAAAGAAACAATGTGTGGAATCCCTTCCTCCAGTCACATTAGAAGACGGAGGACATTCTGACAGGGCTCTGTGTGACCTTATTTTTTTTTTTACTGCTTGTTGTCTTGTCAAGTGAATTGACAGGCATTGCACCAGAGAAGACAGAAGGTGGTGTAGTTCACCCCCATGTAATTTTATATTAACATAGAGAAATGAGAAATACTTGGGTTTACCGCTAAAGTCTGAGTAGCTATCCCCCCCCCCCCAAATCTAGCAAATAAAGCACAATTTGTTTTGTTTGGATCCAAACCATCCTGTCAAAAAGAGGTAACTTGTTATTAGGATGCAGAGTTGGTTGCCTCAGGTTGGTTGGGGAGCCAAGTCTAAATATTTCGATGCAGAATCAGCCAGAAACCTTCTAATTTCTTCTTTCTGTAACATTATGGTAATATATGGCTGCTCATTTCAGGTTAACAGGGCAAAAAATATTCACACCCCACTTACACTCAGTTGTACTTCTGCCTGTGTGAATCCACCACTGTAATTCATCTGAGAATTGCAATGTCTCTTATTGATATTACTCAGTTGCATAGTAATTCCCCCTACATTGTCAAGAGCCAGTCTTTTCTTCTACAACCTGTTTTATTCTCCATTAGTCAAGAGAACCTTTTTTTGTCTCCACTAGATGTGGACCACGGGGGTGGCATACCTTCCCACAAGAGCTTGATCTTTGTCCCACAGTGTTGTGAGACTATTTTCTTTGGGCTGGCGAGCTGTGAAGGAGCTTAGAATTTGACTATTGTGACTTGAGGAATTATTCTTTTTCTATATTTTAGTTTGGGACAGCAGCAATGGAGTGCATGAGACAGTACATTGGGGAAGTGTTGGATTTTATTGCCGATATGCACACCTTGACTAAATTAAAGGTGAGTATAGTGTCCAGGTACATCAGCTGTGTCTGTGGTATGGGACCATTAAATGTGATGGCATTCTGTCTGTAAATCTGCCTATCTATCTAAAACATCCTGCTTATTTGCTGAGAGGCAAGGCAGCTAATGAAGCAATGTCAAGGTGCCAGGACACAAAACAAAGTGGTCCATTACTGAGATTTTAAAAGGCACAGAGTTAAAAAAAAGTATGAACTCTCTTTCATTTTTCACCATCAGAACAGGTGGTTAATAACATAAGAACATAAGAAAAGCCATGCTGGATCAGGCTCATTAGTCCCATGGCCCCCTTCTCACCCACCCACCTGCGTGCTCCCTACCTGCCAGTGTATCATTTTCCTACATGCTTGTGACTTCTCCCATCCTTTCTCCAGTGATACTGGGCTGTCCATTAATGGCTTTCCCTGATTCTAAAATTTCTCCCAGTCTTAGGATTGATTCTTGGCTGTAGAGTCAATTTAAACGTTCATTCTTCTTTGCAAATGACGATCATATGTACTAATGTTCCTGGCGGCTACTAGTTCTTTGTTGGAGTATGCTCTGTTGCTTTGTTTTTGTTTTTCAATTAATGGCATTGGTTGCAGCCAAAAAATTGTGACGAAAGTTCTGCTTATGTCATGGGTCTTTCCTGTCTTTTTTCTCCAGGTGCAGACCATTATGTCCCCCAAATTATGCCTGCAGGGTTTAGGAGATATCTAGGAAAAGCATAGGACATAGGGGGTGGGGGCGTGATACAGTGAGAGTAGGGAAGGAGCAAAAACTGCCTGCACAGACAGCTATTGGATACAACTCATTGCGAACCCCTTTGGGTCACATAACAATAATCACAATCTTCATAATTTTTGTTGAAATTGAAGAACGTTCCAGTGCTCTTGTTTTTAAAATGCCTTTCATATTCTTATGTGTTCCTTCAATTCACTGAATGCCCTTGCACCCTAGAGTCACATGAAGACGTGTTCCCAACCGCTCCATGAGGACACTTTTGGTGGGCATCTCAAGGTTGGTTTATCTCAACTCGCTGCAATGGAAATTTCGCGGGGCAACCACAGGGATAACAAGGCTGTAGTTCGCTACCTACCTTGGCTTTATCACCCTCCATCTGCAATGCAACAGGGGTAAGACATAGTTAGTCATAAATATTGTTATAAAAGTGAAATTTTGAATGGGTCACCAAATGGTATGATTGAGATGGAGAGGAGGAGTGATGTTAATCTCCAGGCAGGCAGTGTTCAAGACGAGTCCATAAAATGTCCACATAGTTATGTCCCAGACAGAGATTAAGATAGCAATGTACCCACTAGTTGGGAAGAGGGGTGGAGGAATTGCTATATCCTAATGTCAAAATATTGTGATTCAAGCACTAGGAAAATATGATATGACAAAAAGCAGACCATGAGGAAGGACATTCCTGCAACCAACAGTTGTGCATTTACTCCTTGAAAGAACTGATTTTCTGGAAAGTCCCTTTAATGAGTTTGACTCTTATCTTGCATATGTTTTGCATCCATTTAATAACACTAATAATTCCTAGCATTTCTGTATCACATTTCAGGTATCCAGAGCACTTCTTATGCTGGCACAGTAAACTTTACAATCATCCTACGATAGGGTTGCCAACCTCCAGGTCGTAGCTGGAGATCTCCCGCTATTACAACTGATCTCCAGCCAATAGAGATCAGTTCCTCTGGAGAAAATGGCCACTTTGGCAATTGGACTCAATGGCATTGAAGTCCCTCTCATCCCCAAACCCTGCCCTCCTCAGGCTCTGCCCCGAAAACCTCCCGCCAGTGGCGAAGAGGGACCTGGCAACCCTATCCTATAGTTAGGTCCATAATAATATCTCAGTAATAGAGGCTGAAAGCACAGTATAGCTTTCCTAAGGTGAATTCATGGCTGAACGAGGAGAGGATTGAATGGTCTCATAGACCATTTAGTGATATTGCTAAGCAGAACATGACACCACTAGGCTTATGCTGTAATTAGAATAGGTGTGGCAAACTGTATATCATCACCACTAGAATGTTAGATCCCATCGTTATTTAGCAAGGAATAATTTATTCCTGAACCAGTTAGTATGAGAATCTTATAATACAGACACTATAATTGCTTTTATATGCTTTTATGCTTCTTGGTTTCATTGGCTGGTTTTTAATGGATGCTGACTTTAATGCTTTTATGGTTTATGATCTTATCTTTTATGTTGTGAGCCACCTTGGTGACATGTCAATCTGACATGTGGCTTACTCCTTGAAAGCCATCTGAAAACGTGACATGTCAATGTTTAAAATTAATAATTTTCAGAAATAAGCTCGGACCTGCCTATCAGCGAGCAATCACTTTATACAGCATCCAATAGAAACAGAAACACATGCCAAAATCTTAAGCTAGACAGTCCTTTCCCCCAAAGAATTTACCCAAAATTTTAGGGAGTTCATGTATTTGGCCTCTGTGTGATTTGACAATGATTTAGTAAACATGCATGATTTCGTGAAGGTCCCATTGCTATGAAAGTGCGTGCTCTTAAACTATAGTTACATGCCTGCCCAGACCAAGAATAGCCCAGTCTAGCCCTTGATTGGAAGCTAAGCAGAATCAGCCATGGTTAATATTTGCATGGGAGACCATCATGGAAGACCAGGGTTGCAATGCAGAGGAAGGCAATGTCAACCACCTTTGCTCAACTCATCCTGAAAACACCTGGAGGGGCTGCCATAAGTTAGTTGTGACTTGACAGCACTTAATTATAATTATTATATGCAACTGTGATTCTTCTTTAAACTGGAGAAAAATGTGATTTTTGAGAGAAAGTTTGAATGAGATTTATCAGCTCGTGGTGTATATATCCGTGTCCCTCTTTCATGTCTGGTAAACAGGTTTTACTGTCATTTAAAATACTTAATCTATTTGACCAAAAGATGAAAGTAGGGCAAAAGAAACGTTGGCACAACCCATGGTAAGTGATTCCATGTTCAAACCACACGGACCTTCCTCAAAAATCATTGCCTGTTTCCAGACTTAAAATAATCTATGGGACACAACAGGTTCCAGCCATTATGTTGGCCCGTAAAAATACACAGAACCTCTTTTTTCCATTAAACTGTGCAACAGCCATGTTCAGGAAGGTCTTTTGAAGGAGTGAGAAACTTGCACACAACATGCTTTCTATTATTATTCTTTTCCAACAGGCCCAAAGAATTCATTGAATGCGTAACTCATATCCGCCTGCTCTCGTGGCTTCTTTTGGGGTCGCTGACTCATAATGTTGTCTGTCCGAATTCCCCTTCGGTCTGTATGCCCATTCCACTGGATGCCGGCTCTCATGTCGCGGATCACTTAATTGTGATCCTGATTGGGTTTCCAGAGCAGTCCAAGGTATGAGAATGAGTGATTATTCTGAATCAATGACATTCAGTTCAGCGTATTGTATAGCTTGTGTGGTGCTGTGGACTGACTCATCCCTCGTGTCCAAATTAAATTCCATTGAATTATCAAAGCTCTGTGTTGTTTTATATAGGACATATTTTAAATTTACAGAGATACATTTGAATTTATTTGTATCCTTTTCTATCTGTAGATTGTATAATTTTTTTACATTAAATCAAAAAGCAAAATCCCCATAAAGAAACAGGATTTCCCTAAATAATTTGTACACACCTCCAAAAGAACTGGTGTCCAGTGACAGTGATTCTGAGAACAGCTTACTGCTGTCAGGCCTATTTTTTTTATTGGGGAGCGGTAGTGGTGGTGACTGAAGCCAGTTCATCCATTACTTGCCTCTGCATCCACAGGGCAAATGAAGGCTGTATCAGAGATCTTTCTAGCAGGGAGGGGGAAGCAGGCTCTCAGCAGCGTTTAGTCTTCTGACCAGTGACTGAGGCCGGGGTGATCTTCGCTTTCCTACTGTACAAGCTGAAAAAGACTATCCTGAGAGAAAGCCACACTGAGTTGACCCGAATTAGGATTTGGAGTAGACCTGCTGCAAAGTGGGCTTAGAGGCTGAAGATCCCCCCCCCCAATAATCACCTTTATAATTATTCTAGGTTTGGTGTATTTGGTACCAACATGGGCAAGAAGCAGGTTTCCAATGAGACCTAGAATTGCTACCTCAGAACACAGATGCTGGCCGTAGCCTTTGAAATCTCTGGCTAATGCAAGCGATGAGGCACCTCTGGCTCCTCCCACCCATACTATGCACAGTCCTATTGTGCCCCTCCCAAATTTGCTGTACTGTACCCATGTATTAATTTTAACAATACCTAACATGAACCAGCTATGGAGACACTGTAGCATCAGACTCCCTCTCAGTGAGAAGTGCAGCCATGGGACTGATGAGCTAGGATGTCCACCAAACATGACCATACTACAAAATGTGAAGCAAATTCTAATTCTATAAACCTCTCTGAAACAAGTAATATCTTCCTTGGCTACCGTGAATTTGCCCACAGGTAAGAGACACTGTTTTATACAGTAGTTCCCAGCGGCTTTATGGATTTCTGTGGGAACTTCTCAGACCCCAAACTATTGTAGCGGCCTAAGAAGATTCTGGCAACCGTTGGCAGAAGCTGCAGTAGTCCACTGATCAAGAGCGATGCCCTCGCATACTCCAAAGAACTCTTGTGATTTTTCAAACATGTCAAGTTCTCTATCCTTTCCATCTAACGTTAGCCTTTGAATGTAAACGAGGTATTTCAATATGAATGTGTTGACATATCACTCACAGTATGCTGACAGGAAAGAAAATCTGAAGGGATCTTGACAGGAGGGTATTTGATTAGTATTACTTTGACAGGTGCGCATGGAGTAGAATAGGGAACGTTTGCCCTGTTGTATTTTTGAGGCAGAGTGTATGCACCCCCCATCATGGCACTGTTTGAAAGGAGCCCCCTTTCCCCCGTCTTATTTCTCTTCAGACATCCGTCTTGCACATGTGTTCCCTCTTCCACGCCTTTATATTTGCCCAGCTGTGGACTGTATATTGTGAACAAGCAGCGGTGGCTCCAACTGTTCAAAATCAGAACGAATTCAGCTTCACGGCCATCCTTACAGCCCTGGAATTTTGGAGCCGAGTGACACCGAGCATCCTCCAACTGATGGCACATAACAAGGTGGTGAGTCAGATGGAGAGATCAGGTCTAGTGGCCGTTTCAGCTGAGCCAAAAGCAAGGGGTTTATAATTTAAATGTGACAATCCCATTAGGGAGTTCGTCCAGGTAGTCGGAAGTCAATAGCAAGGGTAGAGGCATTCAAAGTAAAAAAAAAGTTACATTGAGGGAAGAATAAGAGCTGGTTTTTATACCCTGCTTTTCTCTACCTTAAGGAGTCTCAAAGTGGCCTTACAATCACAATCCCTTCCTCTCCCAACAACAGGCACCTTGTGAGGTAGGTGGGGCTAAGAGAGTTCTGAGAGAACTGTGACTGGCCCAAGGTCACCCAGCAGGCTTCATGTGTAGGAGTGGGCAAACCAACCCAGTCCCCCAGATTAGAGTCCATCGCTCTTAACCACTACACCTTGCTAGTGGGGGAGGGGGGTGTCAATCCTTTCAGGCTATCTTTCCTTTATCCCTTAGAAGCTCCTTGATCCATTGATCTTGAGCAGCACAAATCTAATGTTTGAGGGATATCAGGACTTAAATAAATCTTGCCACTGACAATGCAGCCTTGGGATCCCTGACAGTTAATAAAAAAGGCATTATGTCAGAGATAGAGGCATTAGATTTATATGTTAAAAGGGGGGAGATATAATGTGATCAAAGTTCCTCATAAAAGCAGCATTCCAAGAGAGCATGAGCTAATGAATCAAGAGAGCCAGAAGGGCAAGGACAGGTCCTGTCTGGGTATGGTATATTCAAAATCCTACCCTCCCAGGCTACCGTGTATAATACCCTGAGCTTCTGCTCTCACATTGTCAGTAGAGTCTAGTGAGCAAAACCTGGACTTTGATAGGGGGAGAACATAATTAAGACACTTAGGGGAATTGGTTCCTGCAGAAAGACCAAGGTACAACCACGTTTTGCAGCTGTCTAGGCTGAATAGGTGGGTGGCATGTGGAGGAAAAATGGCATATGGGTCCCTCTGAAGGAGGACTGTATTTATTTCTTTGATGCATTTCTGTATTGCCTTTATCTCAAGACATCTAAGATGGTGAACAGCTTAGAATTTGAAAAGGCAAAACAATGAACAGTACACACAAAAAAACCACAACCTCTCAGGCAATTGGTTGTTTTCTCAGGAGCTGATCGTATGAGCTCTCTGTCGTGTGTATCTCTCTTGCCCTCCCCTCTGGGCCTCTCAGGTCTTGCAGCAGCTACAGAGAAGGCTGCTGAGATACTCAAAGATCAGCCACATTGGAGAAATCTGGGACCCCTCTTCAAGCCAGCGCCAGGGACTGAATTCTCAGATTCTCTGAAGGGGGGGCGATCGTCTCCTTCTGCCCCATCTTCACCATAAAATGCATAGGAATACCATTCCCTCTCACTGTTTTGAAATGCAATGATCTACTCTTTACCAAGTAAAGTAAGTTACCCCCAGAGGAGCTAATTTTTTTAGAAATATGATAGGGAATCTATACTCAGTTTGGTCAAGCACTGTAACTTTTCTGTTTGCCTTGATTTACTTCTGTATTTACATAACATAAAGCTTAAAATAATGGCTTGGAGCCTATGAACACATTCCCCTTTTTCTAAAACTTCCATGTGAGCAAGAGCCTCTTGAAAAGCACTGATGCTGCACAAACAAAAGGTTTAGTGGAAGAGGAAGCACACTGCCAGGACCAGGGTATACAGCATCAGGGTGTATGGTCTGGGACCTTCATACCTTCGGGACCTCCTCTTAGGATTGCCAACTGCCAGGTACTAGCTGGGGATGTCCTGCTATTACAACTGATCTCCAACCGATAGAGATCAGTTCACCTGGAGAAAATGGCCGCTTTGGCAATTGGACTCTATGGCATTGAAGTCCCTCTCCTCCCAAACCCCGCCCTCCTCAAGCTCTACCCCCAAAATCTCCCACTGGTGGCAAAGAGGGACCTGGCAACCCTAGTTCACCTGGAGAAAATGACCACTTTGGCAAGTGGACTCTATGGCATTGAAGTCCCTCCCCTTCCAAACCCTGCCCTCCTCAAGCTCTACCCCCAAAATCTCCCACTGGTGGCAAAGAGGGACCTGGCAACCCTAGTTCACCTGGAGAAAATGACCTGGCAACCCTCCCTCCTCTCCTGGTACACCCCCTGAAGGACATTACATTCTACAGACAACAACCTATTGGTGGTTCCCTGCCCTAGGAGTGTGCAGCTGTCCTCGAAGAGAGGCAGGGCTTTTTCTGCCCTGACTCCAGTCTGGCGCAACTCCCTTCCCAGTAACATCAGGGCCCTGCGGGACCTTAAGGAGTTCTGCAGGGCCTGTAAAATGGAATGATTCCACCAGGCCTACAATTGAGGGCATCGGTGCTGGCCTCCCTATCTCCTCTCTTCTTTGATTTGTCCATTTTATGAGCTGTAGAGGGTACTGTCTAACTGTCGCGCTCTCAGCAGTTATTATACTCCAATTGAGTGCCATCTGCTGTTTTAATATTGTTGTCGCTTTTAATTGTTAGATTTTACTGGTTTGAAATATATTTGTATTATGGTATTTATATGTATGATTTTAATGTTGTTACCCACCCTGAGCCCGGTCTTGGCTGGGGTGGGGGCGCGGGTTAGAAATTCCAATAATAAATAAATAAATAAACGTAGGTCTGGGAAAATCCTGGAGATTTGGGGCAGTGCCGGGGGAGGGTGGAGTTTGGGGAGGGGAGGGAGCTCAGCGGGGATGTGATTCTGTACAGTCTACCATCTGAAGCTGCCATTTTCTCCAGGAGAACTGACATCTGTCATCTGGAGATCATTTGTAATTCGGGGAGAACACCAGCCCCCCCGGAAGATAGCAACCCTATACACAGAACTTGTTCAGAGGACCCAATCCAATATTTACAACATCAAAAATAGTTTCTGCAAGACATATTTCATGTTTAGAAGGGAAATTGATATGATATATATTAATGGCTCACTTACGGATGCCAGCCTCCAGATGGAACCTGGGGATCCCCTGGAATTAAAGTTCATCTCCAGACTACAGAGAGCAGTTCCCCTGGAGAAAACGGGTGCTTTGGAGGGTGGGCTCTATGGCATTGTACCCCAGTGAGGTCTCTGTCTTCCCCAGGCTCCATCCCCAAATCTTCAGGAGTTTCCAGATCTGGACCTGGCAACCCTAGGCTCACTGCTGATTCAGAACAGTAAATTGGTTCAGTAAGGAATAAGTATGATTTTGGAGCAAGCTAATTTTCAGAGACAATCCGGTAAATTTCAAAAGAAAACACCATTCCAGCTCTATGATTAATGGCAACTGGCCAGGCCCAGGATGGGACGTCAAAGGCATAAGTGGACCAAGGATGCATAGTTGCTGTGGAAGTTTTCATGATATGTTGCACAAGGCCTTTATTTTATCTTGACATACTTTTTTGCCCCTCAGATGGTAGAGATGGTGTGTCTCCATGTGATCAGCTTAATGGAGGCTTTGCAGGAATGCAATTCCACTATTTTTGTCAAGGTGAGTTTTGATGTCTTTATTTCTTTAGATATTTACACCCCACTTTTCTCCCCAGTGGTGATCCAAATCAGCTTAAAACCTCATTCCCTCCCAACATTAACCCTGTGAGGTAGGTTAGGCCAATGAAGAGCGACTGGCTAAAGGCCACCCAACAAGCTTCCATGACAGAACAGAAGTTCAAACCTACATCTCCCAGACTGTTCAAACCTACGTCTCCCAGACTCTAACCACTCTGTGATGTTGGCTCTCAATCTTACACTGAGAATCCATTTCAAAACAATGGCTAAGGTCTAAAAGGCTGTGCCTACCCTCTGTCTCTTGAGATCTCTGCTCTCCACTGCCACTCCCTGGCTCCCTGAGAGGAAACTTCTGAAAGCTTAGAGAGACGGGGATTCTCCAGAGTGGCATTCACTAACTGCAACAAGCACTATGGCACTTTTGACTTCTGGTATTGTCTGTTACACTTTGAGCCCCACTTTTCCTCCATTTTATCCTCCCAACAACTCTATGGGTTTCGTTGGCCTCAGAGAGAGAGAGGGAGAGTGGGAGAGAGGGGGAGACACAGAGAGAGACAGAGAGACAAAAAGACTGAGAACTCTTCCCAGTTTCATGGCCAAGTGGGAATTTGAATTCCCACTTGGCCATGAACTGGACTTTCAAGTCTGACACTCTACCCACCACACCACACTTGCTCTCTGAGGGCAATAGGACCTGAATTTTCCCTGGTCTGGAGTTAGCACAGGAAATTAAAAGTTACACTAAGTAATAACAAGGCACTGGTAATTTGATGCAGCTGGAAAGCTTTAAGCTTAGCTTGTATGTCACTTGGCTGTATCCCTTTCCAAAAAGGATGTTGTCATTTAGAGCAAAGGGAGAATAGGGGAACTTGTGATTAGTTCATTCCAGCATTCTCTTCAACAGGTTCTTATGTTACATAAAAACAAAATATGAATGTTTGTCATATTTTTATGATGAAAATGTTCTTGCAGTGGCACAGGGGAATGAGTCTTCATGGCACAGGCATAAATTTCAGCCAACAAGACAGGAGGAAACTTGGCTTATTTGGCCATATTTCCAATAGTGCCTCCCTTCTCTTAGACAAACAACATCTGGCCTTAAGTTACTTCCCACTCTGGAGAGACACAAACAAGAGCCACTCCCCAGTGCAATTGTGTAGAGTTCAGACAGCAGGACTGCAAGGGTTTGTTGGGACCAAAATGTCTTGCAGCTCTTGTTTGGCACTGTAGTGCCAAATCAGAAGAATAGGATAAGCCCCCCCCCCCCCCCGCAAAAAAGCACCATATGACTTACTGGAAAGATGAGAGAGGCTACAATCTCTAGGTTCCTCTAGCTCTAATATTGTTTATAGACACCATCTCCCCTCTGCTGTTTCTCTCATTATTTCTCATGTTATTGGTCCTCCTAACTCAGTATGGGCAGCAGCTCTCCAAAGTCTCGGGCAGAGAATGGTCTTTTTCAACATCTGTAGCCTAAGATCTTTTAACTGGAGATGCCAGGGATTGAACCTGGGGCTTTCTGCAGGTGTTGTGCCACTGAACTATGGTCCCTCATTCTTTAAACCAAGAATATTAGTTAAACTAAGAACATTAGTTGTTAATTATAACAAGACTGAAACTATAACAGATTTATTATGGTCTTTGTACTATTACTAATACTGAGTTTCTCTCCTACAGCTGATTCCAATGTGGCTACCAATGATCCAGTCAAATCTAAAGGTAAGTGATCCCTTCCATCTATGTATCCCCTCAGCACATCCCTGACTGAAATCTTGCCTGCAATGCCTCCATCTTGTTCTCCATCCAAATTAGGTCTATCTTCCAATTTTGGTTTGCTCCAGGGTTATTTTTACTCTTTAAGCGATCTCTCCCTTCGTAGGGCTTTTACGCTAGCAAGACTAAATGCTTTCTCGTCGGAAGTCTTATTTGGGAGATTTAATAATACCCCCTTGGAAAGGAGAATTTGATGTTGCAGCATGAATCAGATAGCTTCCATTTACCATATTTTATTGGAATGTGAAATGTTAGTCGATTAACGCACCAAACTTTTAACGCCGTTAATTGTAAACAGGAACTCTTTTCCTCATTCCCTTTTTAGATTCCTAATGAATGGTTACGATCCAAAAATTACAGAAACAGTAGCCATGTTTTTGAAGGACGCCTCACTGATTAAGATCAAATAAAAAATACAATAGCTGATATCATCATTTGTCTATTTTAGATACCTGTTTTATATGTATTCCAAATTCATTTTATTTTGGCATACTCCATTTTATCTATTGATATTTTATTATCTGATTAACCATGGAATGTCCTGAATGACTCGCTATGCCAATAAAGGTTTTGAATTGAATTGAATTGAATTAAGTGCACTGGATTTTGTGACCAAATCCATTTCAAGAATTCCAGTTGGTCATAAAATCCACCCAGGTGGAACATATCAGTGTCTCTTAAGTTGGTGTGCAGAAGAGGGGATTTTGCATGTGGTCATCCAAGATATCATGGACCTGGCTCACACATGTACTCTCATCACTTGTTTGGCAATTGGGTGCTGAATATGGGAAAGGGTTCCATTGAAAAGCAGTGCGATTAAGCTGATATACATCAAAATGGAAAATGTCTGTGGTGTCATATCTGTGATGACCTGCTCTCACATGCAAATCATCATTCGATGTTGCAGTAATTAAGCAATAAAACATTAATATGAGTCAACGCAGCCTTTAAGAAGAGCCCTGTTGGATCAGACCAGTGGTCCATCCAGTTCAGCATCCAGTTGCCCTGGAGGCCAACAAAAAGGTTACGGAGGCCGAGGTCTTCCCTTGATTTCAACTCTTAGCACTGATATCCAGAGCTTTACTGCTTCTAAACGTGGAGGTTCCTTTTAGTCATCATGGCTAGTGGATCTATCCTCCACGAATCTGTCGAATTCCCTTTTAAAGCCATTTAAAGCCTTGAAGACTGGTGGATAAATATGTGACACGATTCTTTCAGAAAGCTCTGCAGGTGAAGAGATATGAGATGAGGGAAAGTTCATTTGTGTTGTGTGTGTGATTCAGATGTGCGAACAGTGGTACTTAGTCCACAGCTCTCAGAGAGCCACTTTTTGCAATGACCACCAGCTAAAAGAGCCACATTCAATTCCATCTTTGTCATGAGGCCTGTACCTCAGGAAGGCCCACAGCTTACCTGTATCTTCAGTGGTGGCTGTTTTGAGGTGAAAACCACCGGCTAAGCCCCAGTGGGCAAGGAAACATGGGGCATGTGCCATATTGGGGGATAGTGCTCAGAAGTGCCATAGGTGGCATGTCAAAGAGCCACTGGTGGCTCCAGGTCACTGAGTGAGCATCACTGCTTTAATAGAACATAAGAAGAGCCATACTGGATCAGACCATGACCTATCAAGTCCAGCAGTCTATTCACACAGTGGCTAACCAGGTGCCTCTAGGAAGCTCACAAGCAAGACAACTGCAGCAGCATTGTCCTGCCTGTATTCCACAGCACCTACTATAATAGGCATGTTCCTCTGATCCTGGAGAATACTGAGGACATTGGAGTGTTGCTTTTTAAAATGGCAGGGGACCTACAGAGAATTGACTTGCTTCAGGCCCTCAGAGGTCATAAAATGGGGAGATTTGACTTGGGGGAGGGGAAAATCTCCCAGTTTGTCACCTCCCTCCGCGATTCCTCGCATGACCTTAACTTGTAGTAATGATAACGGTTGGGTTTTTGTGTCGGTGCTGAAGATTGACCCAGGCATTAACCCAGAATCCTTTGTCTGTTTCGACAGCATTTATCTGCAGGGCTCCAGCTTCGCCTGCAAGCTATTCAGAACAACGTGAACCACCATAGCCTTAGAATGTTGCAGGGGTCCGGCCAGATGAGCACGATCACCGCCGTCCTCCGCAAGTGGCTGCAGTGCACCCAGTTCAAAATGGCCCAAGTGGAAATCCAATCGTCTGAAGCAGCATCTCAGTTCTATCCTTTATGAAGGGCGCAAAATAAGCTGGAGGCTTCAGTTTAGTCTAGCAATAACAGGGCTCAAGCTAAAAGATAAAACACCATTTTTTTAAATCTCCTAGATACATAGAAAGAGGTGAGCTGGTTAGTGGTCTGACTGGTCTTGGTACCCATAACCACGAGTATATCTGTGCTCAGGTGAGCAATGCCCCATAAAGTCTATGGGACCTGATCTCTGAAAATGAGGATTTGTTAAGTTAAACCTGATGTATATATAACAAGATGTTGAAATAGTTTCATTTCTGTATTTTTTTAAATGACTCCCCCGTTATCTTTTTTTTTTAATTTCAAAATTGTATGTAGTCAAAGATATACCAATGAAAGTCCTATGCTGCTCTTTTTACATTACTACAAAATAAGCAGGGTTTTTAAGATCCTATCTAATGCCTTTTTTTCTGTCTTAAAGCTCACACTCGGCAGTGCAATAGAACTTGTCGCTGTGAAATAGTGCTTATGTTATTGAGGCAGTTTTTTGTTCCAGATGCTCGTGACGACTTGCAGGCATGGCCAGCGTGGAGGGGGGGGGGCTATCCAGCCTTGGTCCCCGGGGCCAATGACAGAAGGGCCACTCAGCGCGCCAGGAGAGAGATGTGCATTTCATTCCTTGGACCCTCTTTTTCCTTCCAGTGTAGCCACAACTGGGGGCAAAGAAAGAAGCCATGACTGAGGGTGGCTGCAAGGCAATAGGACCAACATTGGAGAGGGAGGTAGACATGAGTGGGGGAGGGAGAAGCAATGGAGGGGCCTATGGACACCCTTTGCCCCTTCCAATCTTGCATGTGGGCTGGTGCCATGAAACAGTCCTCTCAGCAGATGCCTTGCAGGATGCGATGTGGGAGGAGACTGGGGTTGCCAGGTCCCTCTTTGCCACTGGCGGGAGAATTTTGGGGTGGAGCCTGAGGAGGGCGGGGTTTGGGGAGGGGAGGGACTTCAACGCCATAGAGTTCAATTGCCAAAGCAGCCAATTTATCCAGAGGAACTGATCTCTATCGGCTGGAGATCAGTTGTAATAGCAGGAGATCTCCAGCCACCACCTGGAGGTTGGCAGCCCTGCAGGGGAACTGATCTCTATCGGCTGGAGATCAGTTGTAATAGCAGGAGATCTCCAGCCACCACCTGGAGGTTGGCAGCCCTAGAAGAGACAATAGAACGGCTGGGCTTCCATGGTCTTGTAGGAAACCCGAGAAGCCTGGGCCCAGCTGTGCTTGCAGGAAGCGTTCTTACAAAGTGCACTTAGAAATCGAGTAGTTTAATCTGTGTCACTTTACTCGTCGTTTTGGTTTAAAGAACTGTTGAGTCAAGACTCTTATCTTTGTTTTGTTGCCGCCTCTTTTCCTGCGGTCCTCAAGCTACTAAGGGCTAAGTTAGATGTGACAAAGATCTGTACGTGTAGTCATGCATGTGTCCATCCACTGATTTGAAAAACCGCATGCTGGGGACTCCTATTTCAAAGTGCATGCACAAGGGGAAAGGAAGACCACTCCCTTTTCCCATCTCGCTAAGCAGCACTCTGTTGTTGGAAGCAAATGTCCCACTTCCACCTTCTGCTGTTCCAGCCAACTTGGAAAGTCACGTGCATGACTGATGTACTTTCTACATCTCTCCCCAACAAGATTTGCTGTTGTCTGAGAAGAAAGTATGAGAAATAGAGCACAGTGAGGTCCAGGTGACCAAGGGAGGATATTTAGCTCCTTCCCCGCCATGTGCTCCATTTTGTGTGAAAGAATAGACAACCCCACATTTTATATAAGAGTGGGCTGATGCATACATGAATAAATACACATTCTCCCCATCACATCTAGTTTGGCCCTTGGTATTCCTCTGTATAATAACTGTATAGAATTCTATATTTTATTAATTCTTATATACTGTAAGATTTAAATTGTCCCATTCCTGATGTCTCTAGGGAGAATATGAACATAGAGCTTTCTCTGGGGCGAGGTTTGGGATTGTAGATTTGCATATAGTACATAGAAGTTATAGAAATGCTGCATAGTACGCTATGTGAAATATTTTTTAAAAGTACACTTTAATAGCATCGAGAGGGGCCGATCCACCAAGATGTATAGAAAAAAACACACACACACACCTCCCATTGCTTTGCAGTGGGCTTGGGATCAGGGTCTAAGAACAGCAGAACTGTTCCTGTAATTATAACTTAACTTTTTTTTTCTGCATACCCAACTAAAGATACACTTGTATTTATTGCTGTAATCTGCTGAATCAAAGAATTAAGGAAAAAATATTTCATATATATAAATAAATAACTATAGCATTGAGATGCTATAAAACATATCACTCTTTAATACCACTCTTAATAATGTTTGTTATGATTATTTTTCCTTCCAATAAACTCACTAGCATATGATGTGGGATTTGCTGCTGTCATTGTGTGTGTGTGTGTGTGTGTGCCCCGTGAAGTCACAGCTGACCTATGGCAACCCTGTAGGATTTTCAAGGCAAGAGACATTCAGATACGGTTGCCAGGTCCGGGTTGGGAAATACCTGGAGATTTTTGAGGTGGAGCCTGAAGAGGGTGGGGTTTGGGGAGGGGAGGGATTTCAATGCCATGGAGTCCTATTGCCAAAGCGGCCTTTTTCTCCAGGTAAAATGATCTCTATTGGCTGGAGATCAGTTGTAATAGCAGGAGATCTCCAGCTAGTACCTGGAGGTTGGCAACCCTGTGTTCAGACATGGTTTGCCATTGCCTGCCTCAGTGTGGGCTGAGAGAGTTCTGA
This sequence comes from Euleptes europaea, assembly GCF_029931775.1. Taxonomy (NCBI): domain Eukaryota; kingdom Metazoa; phylum Chordata; class Lepidosauria; order Squamata; family Sphaerodactylidae; genus Euleptes; species Euleptes europaea. Next base: position 24,270,766 of record NC_079317.1, on the reverse strand, counting down.
GAGAACTATGTCTGGCCCAAGGTCATCCAGCAGGCTTCATGTGGAGAAGTGGGGAATCGAACCCATAGAGAGAAGAAAAAAAGACGGACCTATATGATTAAAAAGACAGTCCCCTACTGAAGGATGGGTTTAAACTTTAAAGGTTCATCTTGAAATTGAAGACTACTGATTTAGAGAATCCAAACCAAACTGTACACCCACCCTTTAAAGGCAAAGAAATTTATATTTGCTACAATCATGCTGCAGTCTTGCAAATTTCTCTGCTCCCTTTACCATATCTATTTTGTTCAAACCGAGCATGGTTGGAAGATATAATGAGCATAGGCAAATCATTCCCTTCCCTACTCAATTACCTACGAGCTTGACACTAATGAACATAACTAAAACTGAACATTGGATCCATTATCGGGATTTATTCAGGACTTCCTTTTATTCAGCAATCTTAGCAATGAAAATCTTTTACTCAATTACTTCATGAAATTACGGGCCATTTATATCATAGTTTTAAAATATTACAGGTTCGGAAAAGTTATTCCAACCTTCCTTCTCTCTTTCATACAGCCTGCACATAGGGGATTCCTGGGTTACCCTGAGACGTTTTGTTTCCTTTGGATTAGAGAGGGTGAGAGACAGCACCTAACATTTTTGAAGTTTTGTAAGTTGTATTTTGAAGTTTTGTAAGATAACAAATACAAAAGGAGTGCACAAGTAAGGATGACTCTACAGGGCAGAAGATCTGCTAGCCTATATCATCCCCACAAAGAGAGAGAGATCCTGAACCCCAAGAGAGCCAGTGTGGTGTAGTGGTTAAGAGCGGTGTTTTGGAGCAGTGGACTCTGATCTGGAGAACCGGGTTTAATTCCCCACTCCTCCACATGAGTGGCGGAGGCTAAGCTAGTGAACTGGATTTGTTTCCCCACTCCTACTCATGAAGCCAGCTGGGTGACCTTTGGCAAGTCACACACTCTCAGCCCCACCTATCTCACAGGGTGTCTGTTGTGGGGAGGGGAAGGGAAGGTGAGCTGGTTTGATCCTTAAGTGGTAGAGAAAGTCAGCATATAAACACCAACTCTTCTTCTTCTTCCTTCTTCTGCTGCTGCTGCTGCTGTTTTTTTCTTCTTCTGCTGCTGCTGCCAATGCACAGATGTGCCTGTCTCTCTCAGACTTCAGATTGTTCTTTCTTCGCACATATAGGGCTGGGTTAAGCCAGTTTTTCCACTGGTGAAAAAAGAAAGAAGTGGTCTTCTTTAAGTACAGAAAAGGCAATGCTGGGGAGATCTAGGGCTGTGCATGAAGGGAAGTCATGTGTGGTGGGGAAACTGGGTGAGATTGAGTGAAACAGTAGAGTGGATCCAACCCATGCCCATTCTCCTTCCCCTCATTTGGGAGGAGGAGTATCTCCAGAAGAATTCTAGAGTTATCTGGAACTCATCTACTGACAATCAGGTCCCTTTGAGGAAACATCAGCTGCCCATTCATAGCCAGAATAGTATGGTTAGCCAGCAACCAAAACATATTCTACTGACCCCGATGATCCTTATGGACAGTCCTCTTACAAGCATAGAATTGCATTCACAGGACAGTGGCACGTGACCAATGGGAATGACTGCATAGAGGTCTTCAGTATTCGTGCAAGAAATCTGAATCTACATGAAAATGGTGAAATCATCAAGTATACCAGCCCTCCAAACGTGCAAGATTACCTATAAATTTTTTATGCAGTGTGTAAAGGGAAAAAAAGTAGCGATTCTTTTGAAAGTTAGTAAAATATTAAAAAGCCATAACCGTTTCGTTTGCCTGGCTGCTGAATTATACATGGAAAGAATTGACCTCGTGTTCCATTATGTCTGTCAAACTCACCGTCATGGTTTGTCAGCTTTGATGGGGAGCCGTTTAAATACCATTTTAGACTGTAAAGACATCCAGCATTGCCTGTGCTTTTTAGAAATCTCAATACTTGGCTAACCAGTCATTCCTTTGTGTATTAGTTGCCTTTCTACCCGAAAGGTGCCCAAGCTGATATCTAACTCCTGAAATAGCTGAAACAACACTAAAACGTTGACCAAGCAAACAGTGCAAAAGGCGACAGCTTTAAAATGCCTGGGAGAAGAAAAAGGGGTTCCCTCTGCACATAAACAGTGAAGTTGCCTGGACGGGCCTGCCAATTTGCCTGATTCCAAAGCTGCACCAATGACCCCTGCCTGTGTGTGTTCTATGGAGCTAACAGAAGGAATAAACCTTGTAAGACAAATTAAACAAACATTTATTCAACTGAAAATCCTTCAGCTTGTACAATAATGCAAAATAGGTTCCCAAAGTGAAACACACTGTATGGCAGTGAGTAACAACTTCCAACCAACAGTATCTCTAAGTTCAATTACGAAAAGTTAAAGACATCGAGCGACAAGCAGATCTAGCAAGAATGCCTCAATTTATGTCTCCCCCAAATCTAAATTTATTCTTGCACCTCCGTTATTTAGAGATAAACAGATATAGAAGGGCCTCTACCCTGGTTAGGTGCGCAGCCCTTCCCTCTGCCATGCTAGAGGGGAAATTTAAGAAGATACCTAGGGAGAAGAGATTCTGCCCCTGTAAATCCAGGGATTTAGAAACTATTGAGCATGTCCTTCTATACTAAATTTTTATACAATACCCCGCTCTACGTTTATTGAGCCCCATATAGCGAGAATGGGACCTGAAGGAAAGAGAAAAGACCGAAAAGCTCCTACAAGGTGATAACCCCTTTATTACTGATGTGGAAGCAGGCAGATTAGCAGTTATCCAGGACACACCACCAGAACTCTTTGCTTTATAGAAAACAGTGTTGTTTAATTTACAGTGCACAGATACAAAAGACAAACCGTCACATTAACTTCTCTCCACCAAACTTCCCAACACAGAGTTACAGTTACATAGGCTTATATACAAAACTCCACTTGAAACCAATAAGGCCACCTGCAGACCTGGCCTCAGTATTACATCATCCTACTGCTTCAAACCGGTTAGTTGCAGTTCACCCTAGAACCTGCAAGGCTATTGTTGCCTCTTGCATCATCCTAGATGCCTCTGATCTGACAGCTACCTGTCACTTGATTATTATGGGCAACGTGTTACTCTGACAATTATCTCTCAGGTCGCAAAGTTTTGTACAGCAGCAATGAAAATACGTTGTCATAGAGCAGGGGTGGGAAACCTTTTTTTTTTTTTTTGCCAAGGGCCATTTGGATATCTTGGACATTATTCGGGGGCCATACAAAATTTATATATATAAAATTTATATATATAAAACAAAAAGTGATCAGCAGTGCAATCTTATGCAGGTCTACTCTAAATCCTACTCAAGTCCAGTCAGCGGGGCTTACTCATTGGAAAGTGTCAGTAGGTTTGTCCTGCAGATGTCTAGGATCTTAACCTATTGGCAACCTACCCATTTTGGCCCAGAGAAACTATGAAGTACATTTTGTTTATTGAGAAATTTTACATGCTGCCTGGAACTTGACTTGGATGGCCCAGCCCAGCCTGATCTCATCAGATCTCAAAAGCTAAGCAAGGTCGGCCCTGGTTAGTACTTGGATATGAGACCACCAAGGAATACCAGAGTCGTTATGCAGAGAAAGGCAATGGCAACCCACCTCTGTTCATTTTTTGCCCGAGCCAGCAATGCTGTGGATTGAATTTAGAAGGGTACAGATTGGGGAGGGGCACAGAGTACACAGAGAAGGATGCTGCACGTTTGGTAGTCCATCCTGCACCTGGGACCTTCTGCATGCCAAGCAGATGCTCCACCTCTGAGCCACAACCCCTGCCAAGCAGAGGCTTTACCCTTGATCCACAGCCCCTGCCAAGAAGATGCTCTTCCCCTGATCCACAGCCCCTGCCAAGGAGATGCTGTACCACTGATCCACAGCCCCTGCCAAGGAGATGCTCTCCCCCTGATCCACAGCCCCTCCCAAGCAGATGCTCTCCCTCTGATCCACAGCCCCTGCCAAGGAGATGCTCTCCCCCTGATCCACAGCCCCTGCCAAGATGCTCCACCCCTGATTCACAGCCCCTCCCAAGCAGATGCTCTCCCTCTGATCCACAGCCCCTGCCAAGGAGATGCTCTCCCCCTGATCCACAGCCTCTGCCAAGATGCTCCACCCCTGATCCACAGCCCCTCCCAAGCAGATGCTCTCCCCCTGATCCACAGCCCCTGCCAAGGAGATGCTCTCCCCCTGATCCACAGCCCCTGCCAAGATGCTCCACCCCTGATCCACAGCCCCTCCCAAGCAGATGCTCTCCCTCTGATCCACAGCCCCTGCCAAGGAGATGCTCTCCCCCTGATCCACAGCCCCTGCCAAGATGCTCCACCCCTGATCCACAGCCCTCCCAAGCAGATGCTCTCCCCCCTGATCCACAGCCCCTCCCAAGCAGATGCACTCCCCCTGATCCACAGCCCCTCCCAAGCAGATGCTCTCCCCCTGATCCACAGCCCCTCCCAAGCAGATGCTCTCCCCCTGATCCACAGCCCCTGCCAAGGAGATGCTCTCTCCCTGATCCACAGCCCCTGCCAAGATGCTCTACTGAAGCACGCCAGCTGGGAGATCAAGTGGGGAGGGGGTGGCCAGGGGGCTCTGTAAGTTGTTGTCTGTAATTTTATCTGGCTAAGGGCCATAAATAAACAAACTGAATCTAAGTTCAATTAAATAATAGACTCTTGCATGCAAGGGTCTATTATTTCTGGCAACCTCAGGCCAACTTCCCCTCTAACCGGCCAGATTCATCCAGTGCACTCCTCTTGCAAAAATAGGGAGCCTGAGGAAGGCAGGTTTGGGGAGGGGAGGGACCTCAATGCCATAGAGTCCAATAGCCAACAGACACTATTGCAATAGCATACCTGGCAGCAACCAGATTTTGATGGCAGAAATTCTTGATCCTGAAAGATGCTTTAAGGCGCAATCCTATGCAAAGTTAACCCCATCTAAAGCCATTGAAATGAGTGGGTTTAGACTGGAATACATCTGCGTAGATTGCACTGTTCATGTCTTTACTGCTGCATGATGAGGCAGAAGTTCAACAGCTGCAGCTTTCCCCAACAGGGAAATGCAGCAAAGGGGGAAAGCTGCACCTGTGGTGATTTTTGCCTCTCTGGATCCTGTTAAAAGCGCGGAGTCTGCCAGGGAAAAACATGGCCGTTCCAGGTACTGTTCTGTTGTTGGAACGGAACATGCTAAGCTGGCAAAGCAAGTCTTAGGGTTGGGCTAAAAATCACTTAAACCAAGTACTTCCTATTCTTCCTTAAAGCTTTTGTTCCTAAGCCTAAAAAGCAGGCAGTTTTCTCACTGTGCCATCTGCCTTTTCTAATGAAACTCAAAGAGTAGAAGATAATGTCCCTTTCACCTTGTACGGAGAACAGAGAACGATAAAACAGAGAAAGCAGTACCTTTTCTTAAGAAAAAATAATTGGGCAGGCTTTCCTGGATTTTCCTTATACAGTAGTATGATCAAAATGTTTATAATTATGAAACCAAGTAAATAATGTGTAACTTTAGGGAAAGCTCATATCTTAATTCCTTTTCTCCCAGCTATACTTACTGATTTTGTTTAGTAACATTTAATACCTTGAACATTCATTGTCAAGGAAGAATGTGCAAAGACTAATCCTATAGCCAAAAGAAATGAAAAGCCTCGATGGGTAACTAATGAAAGACGAGAAGCAAAAGTAAAAGGTGACAGAAATAGAATCAGAAGTCTAAATGCAGCTTTCCAGCAACTCACATGTAGAGACAAAGAGAACTATTATAATAACCAGTGTAAAGAAATAGAAGAGAGCAACAAAAAGGGAAGAACAAGAGATCTGTTCCACAAGATCCAAAAACCAAAGGAAATTTAAAGCACGGTTAGGTAAAGGTAGTCCCCTGTGTAAGCACTGGGTCATTTCTGACCCATGGGGTGACGTCACATCCCGACATTTACTAGGCAGACTTTGTTTATGGGGTGGTTTGCTGTTGCCTTCCCCAGTCATCTACACTTAACCCCTAGCAAGCTGGGCACTCAATTTACCCACCTTGGAAGGATGGAAGGCTAAGTCAACCTTGAGTCAGCTACCTGAACCCGACTTCCGTTGGGATTGAACTCAGGTCGTGAGCAGAGCTTGGACTGACTGCAGCTTACTACTCTGCGCCACAAGGCTCTTGCAAAAGCACGGTTAGGCATGCTGAAAGATCAACATGGCAATACATTAACTGAACAGGACAAAATAAAGAAAAATGGGAACTATACACTGAAGAACTTATAGACGAGATGAAAGAATTATTGATTCCTTCCTAGAAGAATCTTTTGAAGAAGTACAGTGTTAGAAAGTAAAGTAAAAGCTGCACTGAGAGCAATTGGGAGAAACAAATCACCAGGAGTAGATGGGATATCAACAGAGCTATTCCAAGCCACAGAAATAGGGCCGGGCTTCCTTTATAGAGTCAATCCATCTCTTGCTGGGTCTTCCTCTTTTCCTTCTCCCTTCAACTTTTCCTAGCATTATTGACTTTTCCAGTGACTCTGGTCTTCTCATAATGTGACCAAAGTACCATAGCCTCAGTTGGGTCAGTTTAGCTTCTAGGGAGAGTTCAGGCATGATTTGATCTAGAATTCACTTATTTGTTTTTGTTTTTGGCAGTCCACAGTATCTGTGACACTATTCCAATACCACATTTCAAAGGAATCTACTTTCTCTATTTGCCCCACTGGGGAAACTTCTGTGACTCCAATTGTTACACATTTAGGTAAGGTAAAGGTAAAGGTAAAAAAGGTAAAGGCAAAGGTAAAAAAATTACTGACCCATGGGGTGACGTCACATCCCGACTTTTCCTAGGCAGACTTTGTTTACGGGGTGGTTTGCCAGTGCCTTCCCCAGTCATCTTTCCTTTACCCCCAGCAAACTGGGTACTCATTTTACCGACCTTGGAAGAATGGAAGACGGAGTCAACCTTGAGCCGGCTACCTGAAACCAACTTCCATCAGGATCAAACTCAGATCGTGAGCAGAGCTTGGACTGCAGCACTGCAGCTTACCACTCCGCCATGGGGCTCTTACATATTTAGCCCAGAAAAATAGCATAAGAACATAAGAAAAGCCATGCTGGATCAGACCAAGGCCCATCAAGTCCAGCAGTCTGTTCACACAGTGGCCAACCAGCATGATGGGTAAGACATAAACCCCCCTCTCCCTCTGTACCAAAGGCCCAATCCAAACTGGTCCCCATATACCTGAGAATCTAAGCTTCAGTTGCAAACTCCCTGAATACATCCATTTGACAGGACCTGGGTTGAACCTGGGAAGATCACATTGTGGTTAGGCCCTGAAAGTCAAGCTGAACAAGCCTCCAAATTGGTACCCTACATGCTACTGTAGCAGCATGTAGGGTACCAATTTGGACCAGGGCCAGGAGGCAGGAGATTTTTAAAAACCCTTTATCTCTGTGCCATAGATGTGGAATGGTATGGTATAATCAGATCTCGTTACATCTTGGAAGGTAAGCAGGGTCAGTACTTAGATGGTGAACCACCCAGGTAGACTATGCAGAGGAAGGCAATGGCAAACCACCTCTGATTCTCACTTGTCTTGAAAGCCCCTTGCTGGGGTTGCCATGAGTTGTTGTGACTTGGTGTCTAGGGTAGCCAACCTCCAGGTTGTGGCTGGAGTCCTCCCGCTATTATATCTCATCTCCAGGCAACAGAGGTCAGTTCAGCGGGAGGAAATGGATGTTTTGGAATGTGGGCTCAATGGCATTATGCCCCATTGAAGTCCCTCCCCTCCCCAAACCCCACCCTCCTCAGGCTCCACCCCCAAAATCTTCAGGTACTTCCCAACCCAGAGCTGGCAACCCTACTGATGACACGTACGGTTCTGTCCCTGGGCCACTGTTGCAATCTTAGTTGTGCTATGGATGCTCTTTGTCCTGTAGGGGACATTAACATATGCACTGGCCTAATATTTTTCCTATGAGGAAGACAGCAGTCCCGGGAAGTTGGAGGAGATGTAACAAAGATAAGGCCCAAAGAGCTTTAAAAACCTTACTTGGCATCCCTCTGCTTTCACCCTTCGTCCACGGAAGAGAGCAACCAAGTTTAGTTTTGATGAAACGGCAGACGCCTCCCACCGTTGCATGAAGTGGCCTCCCCTTGGCTTTCCAAGGAGCAACAGCAATTTCAGTGACTGCAGGGCCCCTTGTTATGGGCAAGAATCAGAGCGTAATCAAGCCTGAAGCACCAAAAAAAGACAGCATTAAATTATTTAATACAATCACCACTTGGTTGGGCAGCAGGGAAGCTCCAATTTATCTGTTTCTTGATGGACCAAGCACGGGGCGATGGAACCGCTGAGTCAGTCCCCTCTCTAGGACAGCTTGTTTTGTTTTATGTTGCAGTGCACCATTAAATGTTTTGGAAGGAAAGCACAGTGGCTCAGCCATTACTGGCAGATTTGAGATGGATGGTTCCTGTCAAGATCTAAGCAAAATCCTATATTGCTTTGCTCGTTTCCCCCCCTCCCTCCTCCCACTCTTTGTCCCATTTGAAATGAAATTAGAAAGAATTAAATTTTTGAAGCATGACTATGGCTTAGCAAATTATTCAGGCAAGCTCTGGCCAACTTCATGAAGATCTCTCTCCCCACCCCCACCCCCAACCTGACAGCACTTGCTCGTTGTCTTTCTTACTAATTAGGTTTTGTGATTTAAACTTCATTTGCGGGTGATGGATTTTAAAAAATATTGTACAAGACAGTACATCAAGGTCAATCTTTTGTGTTGGGAACGAAATAACCTTCAGCATTCTGATTCTTCAAATAGCGGGGTGGGTAGGGGACGGACGAAGGATGGCTTGTCTGCTGAGAGGTTGCCCTAGTTAACAATGATGTTTTCCCCTTCCTGACCATAGATCAAATAAGAACTGGCAACAGTGGAAACAATTGGGATGTTTGACGGCATGGTTCGTAAGTGGCCCAAGCAAAGTCATGTTCGGTTAAGGGAACTTCTTTGTCTCTCTTCTTCCACTGAAGTTTTTTTGTGGCCCATCCCCAGTTCAACTCCCATGGGTCAGTGGATCCCTAAGAATGATGTGGTGGGCAAAATGGCGAGAGTTTACAGTTGTAGGAGGATATCAGCAGAAATTATCCTCCCCTCCTCTGCCAACAGAAATGCTGTTTTCACCCTTATAAGCCCTGTTTGTGTGTGTGTACATGAGAACATAAGAGCAGTCATGCTGGATCAGACCAATGCCCATCAAGTCCAGATGTCTGTTCACACAGTGGCCAACCAGGTGCCTCTCAGATGTGGTAGTACCATGTTAATGGAGAAAGAGGGAAAGCTTGACAGGAAGAACAGAAGAAGAGTTGTTTTTTATATCCCGACTTTCTCTACCACTTAAGGAAGAATCAAACCAGCTTACAATCACCTTCCCTTTCCCTCTCCACAACAGACACCCTGTGAGGTAGGTGGGGCTGAGAGAGCTCTAAGAGAGCTGTCTAGCTCAAGGACTGATGTCACAAGAGAAAATGCAGTTTGTCCAGGATCATCCTATGGTGCAATTGGGTGATCACCTTCAATACGATAAAGACTTTTCAAAAATTTCCAGATGTTCTTCTCTCTACCCCATTTGAAGACAAATAAGTCCTGTGCCATGTTCCCAAGTGGACACAGACTTAGGGTTGCCAGGTCCCTCTTTGCCACCAGTGGGAGGTTTTTGGGCAGAGCCTGAGGTGGGCAGGGTTTGGGGAGGGGAGGAACTTCAGTGCCATAGAGTCCAATTGCCAAAGTAGCCATTTTCTCTGGGTGAAGTGATCTCTATCAGCTGGAGATCAGTTGTAATAGCAGGAGATCTGCAGCTAGTACCTGGAGGTTGGCAACCCTACACAGAATGGCTGAAATGTTGGCTTTCAGAGACCACAAAAAAAAGAAAGAAAGAAAACTCCTCTTGATATAATGGGCAGAATAGGCATGCTGTTTTATTAGAGTTTTCTAGTAAGCCAATGTACAGAGACCAAATTCTGGGCCTGACAGTTGTTCTGTAGCAGAATATCACCCCCTGGTCCTGCATAGGGCTCCCCTAACATCAGAGAAGCACTCAGTAGAACGGAACCCTGAACAAAAACCCAGGGATTTGGCACGGGCTTCCTCCCTTTCCAGCATCAACTTTCTTGACAGCTCTTGACAAATCACCATGCAGAATCAGATTAGAGCTTCATTTCAATATTCCAGTTGTCTTTTCTGCTGGAGGCATCCAACTGGAAGAGATGTGGGCCGCAAACCATGACATGATCTATGCACACATTCCCAAATGTCTCCAGTATTTCGGAAGCTTTTGGACATCAACTTTGAGCATCTTCTGCATAGGGAGGGGAATGTAATTTCAGTGTTTTGTGTGTAAAGAACAAATACCTGGAAACAGAGCCCCAACGCCAAGTTGGTATCACACTGATTAACTGTTGTTTTCATCCTCCCTACATGGTCAGCTCAACTCCCCCGTCTCAGGCTATTATCTCTCTTTGTCTTGTTGAAGATTTCTTGATATTTAAATATGCAAAGCCACATTTTCTCACACTGGGCTCAAGAGTTAAGACCTACTAATTTCAATCAGGTTCACATTTGTAATAACTTAGCTCCCTGCAGCAGGTTGATTAGATTCATTGGCTAAGACAGCTGCTGAATGTCCTGTGGCAGGAAAGCATTAGGCTTTGTAAAAGCACTCATGTTGATGGACGAGATTATGATAGGGGAAAAAGCAGCAGTGGGTAAGATGAGAGTATTTTTCCCTCAAGGTTAAAAGATGATTGTCAATGCACCAGTTAAAACCTCTTACGGTGGACTGTTTGTCTGGTGTGTTTTTTAAATAAAAAGAATGTTTTTATTTTCACAAAACATTGTTAACTGTCTTACCAGATCACGGTGTAAATATAAAGAAGGGTTTCTTGTAGGATGGTAAATCCCGTGTTTTGATCAGTAGAGACTGTGGCAATTAACTTCTGCTTGCCTTGATGGTTGGGTTGCCCACCTACCAGAAAGGAAATATCTGCCTGGCAATTTTAAAAAAAGGGCAGTTGCTAGACTTTTGTATAGGGTTGCCAACCTCCAGGTACTAGCTGGAGATCTCCTGCTATTACAACTGATCTCCTGCTGATAGAGATCAGTTCCCCTGGAGAAAATTGTCGCTTTGGCCATTGGACTCTATGGAATTGAAGTCCCTCCCCTCCCCAAACCCCACCCTCCTCAGGCTCCGCCCCAGAAACCTCCTGCCAGTTGCGAAGAGGGACCTGTATGAGAGCCAGAAATTTGGACCACTTGTTAATACACTTTGAGTAAAGTTGATTTTTTGGTGTAATATCCAGAATTTAATGAGGATTCTTGAGCAGTGCAGTCCACACACCTGTATTAAGGCTTCGAGATGCAGACTTGCCCTACCATGCCCTTTTATAATATGTGGGTATGTGGGTTCCTCCTTTCCCCTGGAGTTGCTTGCGTAGGCTGTTCAGCTGAAGGATGCAGAGTGGCTAAAGATGGAGGTAGGAGAACCAGAAGCAAGGACCTGAAGGGTACTAGGTACTGCTCCGTCAACCAAGAAAAAGAAGAAGGCCTGCAGTTAATATAAGCAGGGAACCTGCAAGGACTTGTGGGGGTCACTTCATTTCCCCCTATATTCCCTTCTCCACATTATTTCCTCTTTCTCTTCTTCTGGCAGCCCCATACCCTCTTCCCTTTCCCTGCTTTCGTCTTTCCTCCCCACTCATTAACCAACCTTGCTTTTATATGCCGCCCAGCTTTATGTATTATTTTCATTTCTCCCCAGTGGGACGCAAAGCAATTTACATAATTCGGCGTATCTCCCAGAATTACAGCTGATCTCCAGACTCAGAGATCAGTCTTCTGGGAGAAAATAGCTGCTTTGGAGGGTGGACTCTGTGGCATTATATCCAGTAGCACCTTAAAGGCTAACAACATTTCTGGCAGGGTATGAGCTTTCGTGAGTCACAGTTCACTTCTTTATATACAGCTAGATACCCTGCCAGAAATTTTGTTAGCCTTTAAGGTGCTACTGGACTCTTGCTCTTTGCTGCTGCTACAGACAAACGTGGCTACCCATCGTGATCTATTTTCTGTGTATGGCCTTATTCTCTTCTAAGAATCTGACCATATGCTCATTGCACAGAGCCATCAATTTCCCCATATCCTTTAATCTGTCATTCATGACCGAGCTACAAATTTGATACATAGCCTGACTATGTTCCACATTTATGAAACCGGATTTCCCCCTCAGAGCAATCAATTCATGCTTATTGATTTAGTCAGACAAAAAAAAAAAACCTGGTGAGAAATTGAAGTAATAGTTAAGAAAGAACTGAGCTTTGGCAGGGGAGCCCTTTCGATTTCAAAACTTAGTTAATCACTGTCAATTTAGGGGAGAGACAAGAAGGGCTGAATAAAATGGCTAGCGTTGTAATGGTCTTGCATAGATCTATGGTTTAGCCACATAGCAGTGGTTCCTGTATCTCAAAAGGTACATTGTGGAGATGGAAAAGATGGAGAAAGTGGCAACTAAAGGGATCAAGGGGTTAGAGCACCTTCCTAACTAGGACAGGCTGAAGAATTTGGGTTTTTTAGTTAAGGGAAAAGATTGTGTGATGGGTGTTCATAAAATTATGCATGGGGTAAAGAAAGCAAAGAGAGAGAACTTTTTCCTCTTTCTCCCCAAATTCTAGAACTCAGGCACCAAAAGTGGGTGAAGTAGGTGGGCAGTGTGTTCAGGACAGACGAAAAGAAGTGCCTTCAAAGATTAAATAACTTGTGGAACTCACTGCCATTGGATATGATGACGACTATAAGCTAGGGGGATGAGGTCTCTCAGTGTAGCCATGATGGCCAAATTGAACCTCCATGTTGGCTTCATGTCCTGCTTGCATACTTCCTGTAAGCACTTGATTGATGAAGCTGCACTGGATATGTTGGAAGTGAAGGACTGTACTTCAGAGGTACGGTTGCCAGCCTCCAGGTGGTGGCTGGAGATCTCCTGCTATTACAACTGATCTCCAGCCGATAGAGATCAGTTCATCAGAAAATGGCCGCTTTGGCAATTGGACTCTATGGCATTGAAGTCCCTCCTTTCTCTAAACCCCGCCCTCCTCAGGCTCTGCCCCCAAAATCTCCATGTATTTCCCAACCCAGAGCTAGAAACCCTATTCAGAGGGGTCAGTAGAGATCACTTTCCTTTATCCTTCCTCTTGCTTGTTCTGCTGAATTCTCTTTGTTATGTAATTACTTAGGGACCCCCTTCTTTCTAAACGCATGGTCGCTTTAGCCTCCTTTATTCCCCGTTTCAGCCAGGATTCAGCCAGGATTGAATGCACGTTCGGCGAAATGCATGCGTTAGATCCTGGCTGAATCCTGGCTGAAACAGGGAATAAAGGAGGCTAAAGCAACCATGCGCTTTCGCCCATTCTCTTCCCTCTTCTTCATCGAACCATGGACTCTCTGCAGTCTCTCTCCAACTATTGAGGAAAGGCTGATATCATAGTAATAATAAATGAATCAGACCAGTTTGTTAAGAAGCACAGTTAGGGTTGCCAACTGCCAGGTAGTAGCAGGAGATCTCCTGCTAATTCAACTGATCTCCAGCCGATAGAGATCAGATCACCTGGAGAAAAGTGGCCGCTTTGGCAATTTAACTGAATTGCTGAAGCCCCTCCTCTCCTAAACCCCACCCTCCTCAGGCTCCGCCCCAAAAATCTCCCGCCGGTGGTGAAGAGGGACCTGGCAACCCTAAGCACAGTCCAGGAAGTATCCATCTGGCCGTCATGTAATCCAAGCAAGGTGTCTCTCTGAAGACACGAGGATCAGTGAGCGCAGTACATACATGGTGCAAAATCGCCAACATATGGGACAGCTGCCGTTGAATATTTCCCTCCCATCCTAGAAAGACTGTGTGGTTGGCCAAGGCCAACACATCGGATCAGTCACAGGGCAAGATTGGCTGAGAGAAGTGCCATTTCCCAGGGAACAGGGAGAAACATTTTTTAATAAATGGACTAGCAAGATGGAACTTGGTCTGATCCAGTTGCTAATTTTGTAATTTTTTTTCAGGCCAACAAATAAGAAACAAGGACTGCCCCAAGAATCTTAGGAAACAGCCAACACAGCAAACCACCAGCACTGTGTATTATACTGTAAATCAATTATAGTGAGCAGCAATTTCTTTTTATATCATTTCCAAGTGTCTAATTTCCAATGATTAGGAAGTAATGGATAATATGAATAACATGTTTTTAAAAATTGACCCCTACATTAAATGATTATTCAGCAAAACGAATGATTCCTTCTCCATGCATGAGGCTGAGCTGCATGTTATGATTGCTTCCACATTTATTTTAAATGGCTTTTTAAAATTTTCAAATTGAGATGCCAGAATTGCTTTATCATGGAGGTGACTAGCGCGAGTAAAGAGAGAAACTTCAAATCTTTCCTTCCCTGCCATTTTCTCACTGGAAAAAAACCTCCCTGAGCTGTTTTTACCTCTGCAGGAAGAAAAAAAAGAGGTATCTGTAATTTTCTCCAGGTAAAAGCAGCTCCTGAGGTGTGGAACTGTTCCAAAAGGGTTGCCAGGTCCCTCTTTGCCACTGGTGGGAGGTTTTTGGGGCGGAGCCTGAGGAGGGCAGGGTTTGGGGAGGGGAGGGACTTCATTGCCATAGAGTCCAGTTGCCAAAGCTGCCATTTTCTCCAGGTGAACTGATCTTTATTGGCTGGAGATCGGTTGTAATAGCAGTAGATTGACAGCTAGTACCTGGAGGTTGGCAACCCTATGTTCCAGGGAGAAAATGGCAGTGGATGAAGACATTAAAATTCCATCCACACTATTCTCTTCTCCTTGATAAAGCAATCCTGGTAGCTCAGTTTGCCAGACTCTCCCCTTGGTTGCCAGCACAGGGTTGCCAGCAACCTAGATTGCACACATAGCAGCTCAATTTAAATGAGTCACTGGGTGTTTGGGACAGTATGTGAGTACATTCCTATGGCCTGCCTAAGGTTGCCAATACAGCAGTGTGCGGCTGCTGTAAAAAAGGCAAATTCCATGCTGGCCATAATTAGACGAGGAATAAAGAATAAAACTGCTGATATCATACTGCCCTTGTACAAATCTATGGTGAGACCACACTTGGAATACTGTGTACAGTTCTGGTCACCACACCTAAAAAAGGATATTACAGAGCTTGAGAAGGTGCAGAAAAGAGCAACCAAAATGATTAGGGGACTAGAACAGGGGTCGGCAAACTCATTAGTCAAAAGAGCCAAATATCAACAGTACAACGATTGAGATTTCTTTTGAGAGCCAAATTTCTTAAACTTAAACTATATAGGTAGGTACACTGTTTATTAACTTAATAAACTTTAATTAAATTATAGGTACACGGAATAAAACTTGATATCATACTTAATAGTGATCTTATTTATTGATAAAAATTAAATTGTAAGTCCCTGCCATTTCCCCCTCCCCACCTGGAGTCCTCGTCTGGAGGCCTGGTCTACTGCCATAAAAGCCTATTGGTAGATCTGGCCTCCGGCTGAGTCCCATTGGAAGGCCAGGTCTACCCATTGGCTTTCTTGGCAGTAGACCTGGCCTCCGGAGGCCCATAGAAGCCAATAGGTAGACCTGGCCTCTGAAGGGGGACTTTTTCCCCCTCCTCGGAGTCCAGGTCTACTATCAAGAAAGCCAGTGGGTAGACATGGCCTCCCAATGGGACTCAGCCGGAGGCCAGGTCTACCAAAAGAAGCCCGCCCCGCCCAACAGATGATAGGCGTGGGGGCCAGGAACCGCCGAGCCGCCCGCCCAGAAATTGCGCGGCTAGAGGGGAGGCTTTAGCCTCCCAACCATTGAGGGCAAGGGGGACCCGGCCATTCTCCATGGCGGGGGGGGGAGAGAGAGAGACAGAGCACCCACTCTCTCTCTCAGGCACGCCGGCTCCGCAGATCGGCTGCCGGCGCGAGCGGGCGCAAGAGCAGGGGCTCTGAACCAAGTTCGGAGAGCCACACTCAACGGGCCAAAGAGCCGCATGCGGCTCTGGAGCCGCAGTTTTGAGACCCCTGGACTAGAACAACTGCCCTACGAGCAGGGGTTAAGATGCTTAGGGCTGTTTAGCTTGGAAAGAAGGCAGCTGAGGGGAGACATGATAGAGGTCTATAAAATTATGCATGGTTTGGAGAGAGTGGACAGGGAGAGGTTTTTTTCCCTCTCCCATAATACTAGAACACGGGGTCATCTGCTAAAGCTGGAGGGTGAGAGATTCAAAACAGATAAAAGGAAGTATTTTTTCACACATAGTTAAATTGTGGTACTCCCTGCCCCAGGATGTGGTGATGGCTGCCAACTTGCAAGGCTTTAAGAGGGGAGTGGACATATTCATGGAGGAAAGGGCTATTCATGGCTACTAGTTAAAATGCATACTAGTCATGATGCACACCTATTCTCTCCAGTATCAGAGGAGCATGCCTATTATATTAGGTGCTGTGAAACATAGGCAGGATGGTGCTGCTGCAGTTGTCTTGTTTGGGGGCTTCCTAGAGGCACCTGGTTGGCCACTGTGTGAACAGACTGCTGGACTTGATGGGCCTTGGTTTGATCCAGCAGGGCTTTTGTTATGTTCTTAATAGGGGTGTGCATATCGATTTTTGAACTCTCAAAAGACTTGAACAGATCAGCCAACATTTGGATTGCCCTGGCCACAGGCAACTATAAATGATGGCAGAACTCTTGCGAGAAGGACGCTCATGAGAGTTCAGGAAGCCCTAAAAGGGCATATGCAGCGTGCCACACTAAGACGAGGAGGAGGAGGAGAGAAGAAGAAGAAGAGTTGGTTTTTATACCCTTCTTTTCTCTACCATAAGGAGTCTCAAAGCAGCTTACAATTGCCTTCCCATCCCCCCACCTTGTGAGATAGGTGGGGCTGAGAGAGTTTGGAGAGAACTGTGACTTGCCCAAGGTCACCCAACTGGCTTCATATGTAGGAGTGGGGAAACTAACCCGGTTCACCAGATAAGAGTCCGCCGCTCATGTGGAGGAGTGGGGAATCAAATCTGGTTCTCCAGATAAGAGCCCACCTCTCTGAACCACTACAACACACTGGCTCAAATGAGGGGGGACTGGTATGTGTGGCTGGCCACACTGCTTTTAAAGAAGGATGAGGGATTGAGGAGGTAAGGAGGGATGTCCCATCTGGTTCCTAGGCAGTGTGACAGTCGGGGGGCAGCAGGGAAGGCAGGGAGGAGTGGCTGGCTGACAGGATGGGAGGCTACGGCACCCCCAGCCTCTGCAGCCGATTTTGGCCCCCTCGTTGTGGATCCAGCCCTGGACAAGGGGTCCTTAACCTGAGCATCACTTTTGAAAAAAGAAAGTTGGGGGCTGACATGATGTCATTTTTTTTGGTCAGTGATGGTTGACGAAAATAGTGATGGTTGGCGAATGAATTCTAGTATAAATTACTATATGTGATATGATCACTTTGGTAGGTGGGGGGAAACAATATTCTAGAATGTAGCATTATTATGACTTTGGAGATGTTGGATATTGAGAAACACATACAAATATGGAGTGTTTATGTATCGTAGATATATGTATTGTTGTCTTTGTGTAATAGTTGAAATAAAAAAATAAAAAAAGAACTTTTCTCTCTAGTTTGGAAGTCCAGGTACAGACTAATAGTTGGAAACGATGTGTCGGCAATTAAGGGAGAAAGGAACCTAGAATGCCACGGTTTTGTTTAGCCATAAGTCACAGGAAACATAACCTGCTGCAAAGATGCTAAATGTCTTCCAGCTTTTTAGAATTTCACAGAATGCCAGGTTGTTTCCCTCAGCTAGCCTTCTTTATTTGATAAAAGGCCATTCTTTCCCAGCTAATGCTGATAGACTGCAACCATCAAAATAGATGAGTTGGCTTTTTTCGGCATCCCGGATGATTCTTCTCCATGGCATGGGGCCAGACAGCTTGAGCAAATGACACACTTTGTCATATTTGAGGCAAATACCTTCAGAGCGTCGTCAGACTGTTGAATAGCCTTGCAGAC
Organism: Euleptes europaea; assembly: GCF_029931775.1. Classification (NCBI taxonomy): domain Eukaryota; kingdom Metazoa; phylum Chordata; class Lepidosauria; order Squamata; family Sphaerodactylidae; genus Euleptes; species Euleptes europaea. Next base: position 24,252,688 of record NC_079317.1, on the reverse strand, counting down.
TATGGGACAGTTTATAGTCAGCAGAAAAGTGTTTACACTTCAGGCTGCATGCATGAATGGCAGATAGGGATAAGAGCTTGGTGTAACCCCTGATGAAAGAAGAGTTAGAAAAGGTCCAGGACAAGGAGCCCCAGTTGGTTGATGGGGCCAGTAAACCCACTCTCCTTTGGTTCTTGTCGGTTATCCGGGCTGTGTGACCGTGGTCTTGGTATTTTCTTTCCTGACGTTTTGCCAGCAGCTGTGGCAGGCATCTTCCGAGGAGTAACACTGAAGGACAGTGTCTCTGACAGTGTCTCTGACACTGTCCTTCAGTGTTACTCCTCTGAAGATGCCTGCCACAGCTGCTGGCGAAATGTCAGGAAAGAAAATACCAAGACCACGGTCACACAGCCCAGATAACCTACAAGAACCGATGAACTCTGACTGTGAAAGCCTTCGACAATATTTTGACTCTCCTTTGTTGGTGTAATGGAGCGGTAGAGTGTTTCTGCATCTACTGAGGGGATAGCTCAAACTAAGAATAATTTAGAAGGGTGTAATTTTGGTCACATTATGAGAAGACCAGAGTCACTGGAAAAGACAGTCATGCTAGGAAAAGTTGAGGGCAGCAGGAAAAGAGGAAGACCCAACAAGAGATGGATTGACTCTATAAAGGAAGCCACAGTTTGCAAGATCTGAGCAAGGCTGTCAAAGAGAGGACATTTTGGAGGACATTGATTTATAGGGTCGCCATGAGTCGGAAGCGATTTGACGGGACTTAACACACACACAAAATTTTGTTCAGTCCTGACGTGGATAGCCTAGTCTAGCCTGATCTCCTCAGATCTCCGAAGCCAAGCAGGGTTACAACGTGGATGGGAGAACACCAAGGAATGCCAGGGTTGTTGTGCAAAGGAAGGCAATGGCAAACCATCTCTGTTTGTCTCTTGCTTTGAAAACCCTACCAGGGTTGCCATAAGTCGATGGTGACTTGCCAGCACTTCACACACACATAAACTTTTAACTTTTAAATATTACCCTTTTAGGGATCAAATAGCAACAAAATATATTTTTTTAGCTTCTCTATTTCAACATCAGGAAATCCATTAAAACAAGGTTGCATAGACAAGTTCACAGTTACCACGTTCCCAAATGGGATACAAGCTAATGGATATCCTGATGTTGAAATAGAGAAGCTAAAATATATATATTTGGTTGCTATTTGATCCCTAAAAGGGTAATATTTAAAAGTTAAAAGTTTATGGAAATCATTGAAGCTACAGAAGCTTATATTGAAATAAGCACATATCTGACATCAATATTTAAATGGGACTGAGGAAGAATTGAAACGATCATATCCCTTTCTACTTTTCTTCATTTGAAGACATCGTCCTCGGATTGATTGTTACTGTACCTGGACTAAAAGACTTTTTGTTGTATATTTGCTTGGTAGCACGTTGTTATATCCAATACACCATTGTTATTAGGCATTGTTATCAGCCTGTTTCTGTACTAATTTTCTAACCTTAGGTATAGGTACAGAGGTGTTGATTTTTGAGTGCTTACCCTCTAGGTGGTGGCTGGAGATCTCCCGCTTATATAATTGATCTCCAAGTGATAGAGATCAGTTCACCTGGAGAAAATGGCTACTTTGGCAATTGGACTCCATGGCATTGAAGACCTTCCCCTTCCCAAACCCCACCCTCCTCAGGCTATGTCCCCAAAATCTCCAGGTATTTCCCAACCCAGAGCTGGCAACCCTACATGGCAGCCTCTCCTTTGTACCCCTCCTCCAAGGGAAGGGTTGCCAGAAAAGAGAGAACCTTTTTCGGTTCTTTCTCTCCCCCATCTCTGGAATGAACTCCTGTTAAAAGGTGGCAACCCACCGACCGGTCCCAGCTTGCCTTTCAGCAGCAGGTAAAAACACACCTGCTTGGACAAATGTTCAACTGACTGCATCCTGTAATGACTAACTGTTGCTGATCATAGCTTTTCTGCTGACGTCTGTAGATTTTAATGATGGTCTTTTATTGGTTGATTTTATTGTAAGCTGCCTCAAGCAGTTTGCGGCAAGGCAGTATGTAAATATTTAAAGATATACATAAGCATCAAAGGTCGGTTTTGGAGTGGACTGTGGGACGGGGCCGTAGCTCAATGGCAGAGCACATATTTTCCACACAGAATGTCCCAGCTTCAATCTCTAGCACCTCTAGTTGGAAAAGGATTTGGGGTAGTAGAGCTGGGAAAGAGACCCCTCCATGGCCAGTCAGAGCCGGCAATCCCAAATTAAATCTCTGTCTCGGTATGGTGAAAGAAGAAAGAGGACTTTTAACAGTTATGAAGTTTGCAATGCTTGATTAATGGATTGGCATCTTTTAATTTTTTTATCCACTGAAAAGGGCCCCATTTAATCAGACTGCCCCTTTTAATCAGATTTTTGGTTTTTTAAAAAATCATGATATTTGATCCAAATAGTTCTAAATGGCTCAGGTGGCAAGCATGGCGTAATGGTTAAGAGCGGTGTGAGGAAATCCAAGTTAGCAGTTTGGATTACTACAGCACACTCTTTATAGGACTATCTCTGCAGGCAACCTGGAAATGGCAGCAGTGCAGTTCTGGTTATAATAAGGAATAGAGAATATATTACGCTGGCTCTTGGTCAACTGTGCTGGCTGCAAGTATGTTTCTGAGCCTGGTTCAAATACTGGTGCTTACAATCTGGTGTTTACAATTGTGGTGTAGTGGTTAAGAGTGGCGGACTCTAATCTGGAGAACCGGGTTGGTTTCCCCACTCCTACACATGAAGCCTGCTGGATGACCTTGGGCTAGTCACAGCTCTCTTAGAACTCTCTCAGCCCCACCTACCTCACAAGGTGTCTGTTGTGGGGAGAGGAAGGAAAAGAGATTGCAAGCCGGTCTGATTCTCCTTAAAAGGTAGAGAAAATCGGCATATAAAAACCAACTCTTCTTCTTCTTCAAGCACCCTCTTCAAAAAGTCATTCCCTTTTTTACGACAGGGTAGATGATGCATGCTGTATGCGCCATCCCAAAGCGAAGAAAGCATGCTCTCTCTCTCTCTCTCTCTTTTTGCCTTGGGAAGCTTTCCTATGAAAATTTATGCAGATTAATCAACGACAGTCAGCGGTGACTTCTCCAATCAGGTGACAGCCCTCATGATTCAAGAAGGAATGCTAGACATTCGGATGGTCAGGTGTGCTGTGATTTGAATCTGGCTCAAAACCGGATTCACGAAACACTTCAACGAAGGACTTCAAAGGAGGTATGAGCTGGCTAACTGGTAAATAAAAGCCCAGGGGAACGCTTGCAGTCCATTGTGTGTGAATGTACATTTGCCCTCAGGAGGTACTGATAAAGTAAAATCTCTGTTCCTAAGGTTTTAAACACTGGGATTTTGCTAAGGCTTGCTAAGGCTGTCAAGTCTCATTTGCCGCTGAACAGTTCATGCTTTGGTGCTGGACAATGCGCAAATGTTTAAATGGCTTGAAATGTCTAATTGAATTACCTTCAAATTGTAAGTCAAAAATGCAAAAGGCTGTCTCTGGCTCACAGGCTCAGTCACTCAGATGTGTCTTCCCATACTGACGCTCTTCCCCCCTACCCACCCCGCGCCATTCTCCTTTTTTGCTTTTTACAAGATGGAGTTACACAAAAATCTTAAATGGTGAAAGCGTTTCTTAAGAGTGACAGAAGAGAGGGGAAATGATGCCAAATTTCTGCCATTCAAAACAGAGGGGGGTAAAATTTGGGGTTATTTTTCCAATGGGCAGAGGGGGCAAAGAGACTGTAATTGAAGAGTTGGGCCGAGATCCAAAGGCCTGTTCATGAATGCATTGAATTTTGAATTGCAAAAAAGCAGTCCATTGAAAGCTAACTATTTTGGGGGAGGGCTGTATACTTCACAAGAGCACAGGAAAATGTGACCTTCTGAAGCAAGGGGTTTATGGATCTGCTTAGTATATTTTTAACCCCACCCTGTGTCCAAGTGGGTCAGGTGGTACCCATGCTTTCCCCACCTCCATTTTATCCTCACAACAATCTTGTGAAGGAGTTTCAGCTAAGAGAGCACGATCGGGCCAAGACCACTCAGAGAGCTTCTTGGTGGTATGGGAACTTGAACTCAGGCCCTCCAGATCCTAGCTTAACCCTCCAGCCAATAAACTATACTGGCTCTGTACGGTTTATTTATTTAAATATTTATGCCCTGAAACCAAAGCAGCATACAACATTGTTCTCCCAACCTCCATTATATCTTTACAACCCTAAGAGGTAGGATACCCTGAGAGTGACTGGTCAAGGGTCAGTCAGGGAACCTCCTAATATTCTGATCCATTCAGTTTTTAACAACCTCTAGAATCACTCAACGAAGGATCAGACTGCTACTGAGGGGTCTGGAACAATATGAACAAGCCCTGTGTTCAAGTGCTCCCTCCTGTCTCCCTTTCACACGCACCAAGTCAATCACTGCCTTTGATTGGCACAAACTCTAGTTTGCTGCTATATCCAAACCGTCAAACTAAATTTGACTTTGATCTCCAAACTAGGACTGCAAACACATTTCAAAGAACCCAACAGCTAAGCAAATAAAGCGAGAAAGAGGTGGTTTTTTTTTTAATAAGTACATTTTTATTTAAAATAAAATTATGGTGCCTTTTTTTAATTAGGGTACTGCACAATCTGTATATGCAACACTTTTTTTTTTGGTACAGAACATATGTATTGAGCAATATCCTTAAATGCTAAATATATATTAATGGCTTGTCTTAGAAACATGACAACATTGATTTTTGAGATTGTAGCTGGCCATGATCCAGGGGGATCCAGGTCCATGATCCAGGCTACAAAACGAGCTCCAAGAGCATTGAAATTTCTGAGCTCCCTCTTCAAAAAGCAGACACCCGGGTGTTGCATGAAGCGTCCCTAAGGAAAGTCTCTGGATCACGGTCATCCCCTTTAGTCATTTAACCACCGGTACAGATTCTCTATGAACAATAGCAGTTTTAATCTGCACATGTGGTACACAGTCAAGAAGGCAGATTTTAAGATTATTTACATTCATGCATTAGAGTTTGTTTGTTTGTTAAAACACGCTATCTTTTGCAGTTTAAAAATCATAGATTTTGTCTTTAGAGATGCAGGGCAGGTCATAAAGATATAGAAAAATATATTTATAACAGTCCCGGTTCTCCATTGCCTCAGACGCTTGCATATACCTGTGCAAAGTGAGTACAAAATGGGGATAAGGACACCATGCAAAAAACACAGTTTCACTCCCATCTTGCATGGTCCAAAACAAAATGCAATGTGCTAAGAAGCAATGGGGATCCCGGGCCATACATATATAATATATGGCTATGGTCCAGCCAAAGTTGAACACTCCCATTAATGTCACAGGAGAGAATTTATACATGTGCTTCACTCTGCCATTGAAATTATCAGGACTCAACAAGTGCTTAACTTTGCCTAGATCATGTCCTCTATGTGTATCTCTATACCATAAAATCTCTGGTTGTGACACAGAAGTTGCAAACTGACAAAAATCATAGCTCTTTGGGTCAAACTGAGGTACACAAGCAGCTAGATTTAAGTAGAGCTAGGTTAGGATATAGCCAATGGAGAAGCTTTGCTCATTGCATGCCCCGAGGTATGCAGAATCTTTCAGCATCTTATTTTACAGAATAAAAAAATTAAACTCTAAATCTCTGTAAACCGCTATCTTGAATTACCAGTTCTTAGTGTAATGAGTCCCTATTGTGAGGATGCTTTTATCTGTCAAGACTTGTATATTCTGTTTGTATTTAATTAACTGGATTAGAAGGGACGGATGCCCCTTTTACAGCTTGTTTGCAAGTATCTACAATTTCAGACAAAATTCGGTATACATCACAAAACTGTTAGAGCCCACCTCCTTAAGGTGACACACCTCCTTCATTTGCCCCACATCTGTTCTGAAAACTGAGGGGTGTGCTACATGTTCAGAACAATGTGGTATTGCCCTCCTGAGACTGTACTACTTTGGAAAACTGGTGGGGAAAACTGCATGATTTGAGTGTTCTCAAATGAAGGAAAATCTCCATGTGCATAGCAGCAAGCCATATTAGAAATCTGACATAGTTATTTTCCAGGGGTACAGACAGCAGTTTTTTTTTCACATGTAACAAGTATTCAAACATTTGATGTCCACCAGCACTCTGAAATGGTACATCCCAAAGAGGACTACACCACAATTCTTCAGAATACGTAGATCAATCCTGAGAGCTTCCTGCAGCCTGGCTGGCCACTGTGTGAACAGACGGCTGGACTTGATGGGCCTTGGACTGATCCAGCAGGGCTTTTCTTATGTTCTTCTTTGTATTGTTCATGCGCAGGACCAGGTATAGTGATAAGGGCTTGTTTTAGATGCAACACTGCAAATGTCGCTTTGTGCTGCTTCAGCCAAAATGGTGTCTTGCAGGGTTTAGCCACAAAGTCCCTCCACCCCCAGCATTAAAAAAAACCCACTGGATACCATTGGACAGATATGAGGAGGATGTTAAGTGTAAGACCTGAGCCAGCAGGGCTTAACTGTGCTGGATATCTGCAGAACCCTGACACTAGTGCTAGAATGCTCACCTTGCCTCACCCTATGCGCTACTATGCCTGCAGAACAGTGTATGCATTAAAAACAACAACAACACACAGAGAGATGTTTGAGGGGTAGCCAAAATACTAATAAGAAATAGGCTTCTGCATACTGCATAAGCATAGCCTTTCTGGGTTCCTTTGCCTGTAATTTCAATAAAGTCAACAAGTAAAACGGAAGTATGACTGGTGGCAGTTCAGAACCGCTCATCAACATCTACAGGATTTGCTAAGCAGTTCTGAATAAGCACAGTGGTAATACGAGGACAGTAAAACAAATATAATAAGGATATTGTAACAATAACAAATTAACTCTTTATAAATAATATTATTTTGTAGAATTCAAGTTACTTTAAAAGTAGGGGCTTTTAAAAAAATAATAAGACCATCATCTCAGAAAAATATAGAGCAGAAATGACCAGCACCGCTGCTGTCAAACGTCTATTAATTCAATGGTAGTTGTACAAGGATGCTGTAAAACTCTCTCCTTTTAAGGAATGGAGGTTACACAGCAACCGGGCCAAACTTGAGGAACATACTCCAGGCTTTCTTCCATGTTCCATTAGTAGGCAGAAGTTAAGAGTAAGTTTGGATTCTAGCTTACACACTGGAAGTCAATGAGGGATCCTGGGAGGGGATAAATAATTGGAAAATCTCCCCCTCCAGGACACTGGGAGCATTTAAGAGCTTCAGCAGACCAATCACCCCATCTCTGTTTTGCATTTTTTCTTCATTTGAACTGAATAAGACCATCAGTCCATCACTGTCAGTACTGTCTACTCAGACTGGCAGAGGCTCTCCAGGGTCTCAAGCTGAGGTCTTTCACATCACCTACTACCGGATCCTTTTAACTGGAGATGCCAGGGATCGGACCTGGGACCTACTGCATGCCAAGCAAATGCTCTGCCACTGAGTCACAGCCCCTCCCCATTTGCGGACAATCAACTTCTGTCAACATTCCAAGGGTATTGAGTCTGCTCAGTTTTCATTGGGCCTTATTTACAAACTTTTTTTTGTATATCTAGGCAATCTGTCAAGTATGTACATGAAGCTGCCTTATACTGAATCAAACCCTTGGTCCATCAAAGTCAGTATTGTCTACTCAGACTGGCAGCAGCTCTCCAGGGTCTCAGGTAGAGGTCTTTCACATCACCTACTTGCCTAGTCCCTTTAACTGGGGATGCCGGGGATTGAACCAGGGACCTTTGGCATGCCAAGCAGATGCTCTACCACTGAGCCACAGCCCCTCCCTGTAGAAACGTCTCTGATGTTTGTGGGTGGATCTCTTTTGCTGTTTCTGTTATAGGTACTCAACCATGACATTTGCTATTAGAGGGAACAAATTTGGGTCTGTGAAGAATTGGAGGAGAGGAAGCGAAGAGTCTGGAAATCCCATAACCTAACCTCCCCCCTCCCCCAGATTACATAAACTCCTGGGACTTCCCCTGTTTCTTCTTTAGGTAAAGGTAAAGGTCCCCTGTGCAAGCACCAGGTCATTCCTGACCCATGGGGTGACGTCACATCCCGACATTTACTAGGCAGACTTTGTTTATGGGGTGGTTTGCCAGTGCCTTCCCCAGTCATCTTCCCTTTACCCCCAGCAAGCTGGGTACTCATTTGACCGACCTTGGAAGGATGGAAGGCTGAGTCAACCTTGAGCCGGCTAGCTGAAACCAACTTCCGTCGGGATCGAACTCAGGTCATGAACAGAGCTTGGACTGCAGTACTGCAGTTTACCACTCTGTGCCATGGGTTTCTTCTTTAACTATCTGTAAACTGCCCTCAGTATTCCATGCCACTGAAGCAAAGTCGCTCCTCAACCTTTTTTTTTGGTTTTCTTTTGATTAATTTAGAAAGACTTCTTTTCCTGCATAACTAGAGAGTCCTCTTAAGAATGTAAACCCCCTACTTATCTGTGGTTGACCTGGCTTTCTCTGCTTTTGTGACTGACCCAGACCACTCCCTTTACTATTAGATATATGAAAGTAATACTGACAGCCAAATTCCCCCAGTGAAGCCATAACAAACGTTACCATTTCCATGCTGACGAGGTTTGCCATAGCTTAGTGGCAGAGCGCATGCTGAAGGTACTAAGATCAACTGCATTCCTATTTATTCTCCCAGCAGAAACAAAAAATGGGCACAGTTGATTATTACTTGTTGTAACCATACCTTGTTTGAATGGGGTGAACTACATGTCTATAAATGAAAGCAGAAAGCAGTTCGTTTTTTTTTGAGGGGGGAAAAGAAGATGACAGGCAATAATACTGGGAAAGATCTCTGATTAAGATCTTGGGGAGCTGCAGCCAGCTGGTGAAGATGGTGCAGGGCTAGACAGGCCAATGATTTAACTCTGTATGAGGCAGCTTCATAGTTTCACAAGACTGAAGAAGAAGAGTTGGTTTTTATATGTCGACTTTCTCTGCCACTTAAGGAAGAATCAAACCGGCTTACAATCACCTTCCCTTCCCCTCCCTACAACAGACACCCTGGGAGGTAGGTGGGGCTGAGAGAGCTCTAAAAGAGCTGTGACTAGCCCAAGGTCACCCAACTGGCTTCATGTGGAGGAGTTGGGAAACAAATCCAGTTCACCAGATTAGAGTCTACCACTCATGTGGAGGACAGGGGAATGAAACCCAGTTCTCCAGATTAGAGTCCGCCGCTCCTAACCACCACCCTTAACCACTACACCACGCTGACTGCACTGCCAGAAGTGAATGAGGATGCCCTCATGGGATCGCATCCTATGATTGTGTTCCGCAAACAACGGAGTCTTCCTCCAGCACAGAAATCTGCTTGAGCGGAACATACCTTTTCTGTTGGCGGAAGGCTCTTTGACCAGTGTTCGCAGGACAGAATCATAGGATACAGCTCCTGGTTTCTTCCTTTACTCACCATCCCCTCCTGAAAGGCCTATATGCTTCAGCATGAGAGAGGCAAAAGTAAAGGAACCAGTCCTGTATGGGGAAACCATGGCTGTACAGTCTAGCGTGGATACAAAGCAACTGAGACAGTCATGACTTTGGCTTGGGCCCTGGTTGGGACCAATTCCGATTAATCATTAACAGGTTCTGTGGAGTCCACTTGGTCAAATGGATGCAGTGAGCCTTTTGACCTTGCCATCTACAGCTTTTTTTTCTTCATAAGTTCATATATAAACAGCTACCAAATGAAGGCTCACCTCATGCATGAGACAATCCAGAATTTCCCAAATTGTAGGTACCAATCCAAAAGAGTGTCTCAAAGCCTGTGCCAATGAGTCCCAACAGTTTTACTGATTTGTGCAGGCTCTGATTTTAAATGGGTCACCTTACCAAGAAAATTTGGACTTACAGGGAGGCTGCGAACCAGATACAGTAGCTAATGCTAGAATACAATTTGTTAGTCTTTATAATGCCACAAAGATCCCAGGTTTCCCCCCGCCCCTCCGCAATAGACAGCTACTCCTCTGGATTTGTCACATAACTAACAAAAAATATGATCCCCCACCCCCCAAAGGACAGTATATCTGGGCCTGCGCTACATTCTACCTGTAGGCCAATATAACAGAAAACATGTGGGGGAAATGATTACACCAAATAACATTACAATGTTTGGTGGGGGGAACCAAGCCAGAAACATTCATTGCTGCACTGAAGGAAAAGTGCAATTATAAATATATGAGACAGTGGATTTTGATTTAAGCATGTTTTTGTCAAAGCTGACAAAAATGTCAATCGCTTTTATGCAAGAACGCACCAAATGAACAGAAAGGAAATTATTTATGTTCTTAGAGCAAACAGTTGCCAACACTCTTTCACTACACCTTAAGAAAAGTCTTGACATTTAATAGACTGTATTCCTAGACAGAGAAGAAAGGTTAGAAGGCTGAGTAAATGAATAACTCTGTTAAGATAAAATAGGATTTTTTTTTGGTCTCTTAGAGGACACATATATTTACGCATACGCTACCATTCAGTAACAAACATTGATTTTATGGGGGGGGGGGATATGACCCAAATATCAAAACTTAATACCTCAAGTATTTTATGGAGATGGGGTTGCAGAGCCCAGCCAAACATTGCTTTCCAACAGATAAATTCAATGGGAGTAACATCTAGCTTTTGCCTGCCTTCCCTCCCTCTATCTTCTCAGCAAGTTCTGGAGAAATAGGGTTGGATCCAGACTACATTTTCTACCAGCAGAATAGAACTTTCCTGCCTCCCTGCTGTCATGAAATGCTGTTCCTGGAAGATAAGGGAACCCTGAGGAATGATATTGGGGCACGGGGGGGGGGGGGACGACGACTCTGCAGCAGGAAGGGGGAATTAGAAAAGATCTGACTTATGATGACCCCTGGTGGGGTTTTCAAGGCAAGAGACTTCAGAGGCGGTTTGCCATTGCCAGCTTCTGTGTCAGGACCCTGGTGTTCCTTGGAGGTCTCCCATCCAAATACTTGACAGGGTCAACCCTGCTTAGCTTTTGAGATCTGACAAGATCAGGCTAGCCTGGGGCTATCCAGGTGAGGGCACTGGAAAAGATAGTCGGGATCAAACCTACAGATTTCAAGGTGAGGCGATCTCCATATACAGACAGGTCAATGTGGCACATTACTATCCACGTACAGATAAGGGGCAGGAGGTGAGCCCGCATGAGCTCAATACTTGCTCCTACCTCATTGACTTTCCCTACTGAAAATAAGGGTAAACAGGCTCTCAGAAGAACTCCAGATCTCATTCTTACGTTGAATATGAATGGATGCAGCTGTGGGGTTTTGGACTGGGGTGTAGTTCATTGGAGTCTTGACCCTGATACTGTTGTTTGGGACTAGCCTTGTATAAAATGAACTAGAACAGTAGCTTCTCAGCACTAAAGGGCTGTATTGCCAAGATGCAGTGATTCTATGCAACGACAGCACAATGGCTTGTTTGGACTGCTTGAATACACAAAGACAGAGGATCACTGAAGCTTGACAGCACAACAGGAAGCTAGAGGTGTTTTCGCTAGGAATGAAGGAATACAGAAGCAATGACAAAATAATTATCTGAGCAGCTTAATCCAGGTCTGGGCAAATACCAGCAACTAAACAGTGGCCTTTATTGTAAGAAATTAAGGTGACCGAACCTAGTAAGACACCACGCAAAAATGAGTTTGGCAGATTCAGCTTTACATCGTCCCTTATCACAAAGTGGAACAACACAGAGCTACCACGTATAATTTGGCACAGTTGGCAGTCCCTTGTCAAGAGAGAGGACTGAGCTAGCACAGCTTTCTCCCTAAAGCAGAGAGTCCTTTCTTCAGAAGAGGTCCCTTAGAGGAGTTACTCAGAAAATGGGGGAACCATCAGGAAATCTGAGCTGGCAAGCAGAATAAGGAGACCTTCAGTTTCCATTGTGGCTAGTCTTCCTCCATGTTCAACCCAAAATATTTAAAGCCACTCTAGAGAGATCCTGCTTACAGATCTGTATGATGGAAATACATATGTTAAATTATGTAGAATTGCAACCAAGGAATAGAAAACCAAAACTTTTAAAACTTAGGACATACAAAAAAATAATAATACTATGTGGTAACAAAAAGGTAAATAAGACCGATTATGGATTAACAGTAATCAAAGCACCTTTAAATGTTATTACCTATAATAATTTTCTCCTTTATTAGCAAAGCTAATCGCTGAAGATCATAGTGCGACTTCTTTCCGCCTGAAAAGTCTTCAGCCGTGGAAATTGCATAGCGACCAGGCTGCACGTGTGGATGTATACTTCATGAGATCATGCAGTATTTGGGAGCAGGGGGAGAGGGGAGATGCTTTGTGGAGTAAGAGAAACTTTCCACTTTAATAATACAATCGTAATTAAGAATGGAAAGGCTGATGGTTTGGAAAGGCAAATCAAAAATGCAGAACCATGCAGGTGAAGCTCGGCATCTTCAGACTGGGTTACGACACTTTGCTGCCTCCGACAGACCACCGTCACCATAAAAAGGATCTGATTAAAGCAGCGCTTTTATGGACAGTCTCTCCCAAATAAATAAATAAATAAAGAGAAAAGTGGGGGAGGAAAACTGGGGGGGCATCATGATGTTGCTTTCAACAGATGCGGCATGCAGTGATTACGCCTTTGTGAGGCATTTCTCAGAGGAGTCCCAACCGGCAAGTTTATCCCTCCCTTTGTGACAATCAGCAGGCTGCAGAAGGGTCGTCTGCTTTTCTTCTTGGAATAACTGATGCGTGCCTGTTTCTGAAATGAAGTCCTTGGCCACAGGCCTTCTCTCCGTGCTGCTTTTCACCCACCTTGCTGACGCCGTGTGTGCTTTTAACATTTTCTACTCAAGGGGGGACAGTCTCAGAAATTATACCACCGCATTGTTCACGTCAACTGTCTTGTTATTTTGGGAGGCGGTCATTGCATATTCAGCTCGACTTGTTCCATTCTCTTCTTTTTTCAGCGGTTTCCTTTGATGAAGCACAGGAATATATTTTTTTTAAAGAAGAGAAGAGGGGAGGGGAAGAGGATAAACAGGTTCATTATCAACGAGCAATATTTCAGAAGCTTTTCGCTCAAACCATGAGAGAAAAGGCTTGTTGGGTGAAAAAAGGATCTTATTTTAGGTTGTTGATCCTTTGCACACCTCCATAAATCCACAACAAGGGTATTAGGTGACCGCAATATTTGGTGAATGTAACCTTCTTTCTTTAAAAATAGGTACAGGAATGATAGATGAGCTGTGGGGCGTGGCAAGGAAACAACACACCAGATACAGCACCATCCACTTTAGCCAGTTACTTCATTTCTCCCTTATCTGGATAGCCCAGGCTAGCCTGATCTTGTTACATCTCGGAAGCTAAGCAGAGTTGGCCCTGGTCAGTATTTTGATGGGAGACCACCAAAGAAGTCCAGGCCCGCTACACAGAGGCAGGCAATGGCAAACCACCTCTGAAATGTCTCTTCCCTTGAAAACCTCATGGAGTCGCCATAAGTCAGCTGTGACCTGATAGCATAAACAAATAGGGTTGCCAGGTCTCTCTTCTCCACTGGTGGGAGGTTTTGGGCGTGGAGCCTGAGGAGGGCAGCGTTTGGGGAGGGACTTCAATGCTATAGAGTCCAATTGCCAAAGCGGCCATTTTCTCCAGGGGAACTGATCTCTATTGACTGGTGATCAATTGTAATAGCGGGAGATCTCCAGCTACTACCTGAAGGTTGGCAACCCTAAAAACAAAACACTCACTTCTATTTAATTGATTAAAAATTAAAGGGGTGAGACTCTTGGGCCCAACTAGATGGGCTGTTGAGACATCCATAAATGGATCTTCCTCGGTATTTTCAGGCATAAATAACAGCTTGTGGGGAGGACAGGAGTCAATAGAGATGGGGAGCCAACTTTTGCTCAGTATCATTTTCTCAAAGGTGATTCTCCGTCACAGAAACTGCTATTTGCCCTACAGGGAAGATATATGAGAACTATATGGGTATCTGAATACCTGCCCTCTGGGATTGAATCCAGATTGGGAATATGGTGCAGGTGAAAGGGTTAAATCCCCACCCTTTGCCACAGCCTCAGCTTGGTTTGCCTCATGAATGTCCTTTAAGTAAGTGGGTGCCAGGCTGTGGAGGGCTTTAATGTGGGGCAGCTGCTTCCTGTCTGAACAACTGGAGGCTGGATTCAGCACAGCAGGATTTCTGCCAACATTGCATTACTTTCTTGTCTCCTCCCTCCTGTTGTGGTCCCAAATAATGTCCCCTGTGCTGGGGATGGGAACCATGTCTTCAGTGGCATCTGGATATAAGGGATGAAGCATTCATGGTTATCAGGGTGTCACAGTTCCAGTAGTAGTCCAGGTCAACAGGAGAAGAAACATTCCTGATCCCTAGCCATAGTGAGACTAGGAGCAAGCTGAGGTCTTCCTTCTTACTCCCCTCTCCCACACTAATTCCCCCTTTCCTTCCACAGTTTGTTTTAAGCATGGTGTAGCATTACTGGTATTAAGCATAGTTAATGTAATTAGTTTCCCTCATAATCCGGAGTTGCAAATCTACTTTGAACACCCTGGTTGCAAACTCTGCTCAGGTCCTAAAAATTAATTTCAAGAAAGCAAAGACATAAAATATGGTATACTTCAGTAGAAACAGGGTGGAGGGTTTACGATGAGTGAAGAAGAGTTGGTTTTTATATGCCGACTTTCTCTACCACTTAAGGAAGAATCAAACCGGCTTACAATCACCTTCCCTTGCCCTCCCCACAACAGACACCCTGGGAGGTAGGTGGGGCTGAGAGAGCATTAAGAGAGCTGTGGGTAGCCCAAGGTCACCCAGCTGGCTTCATGTGGAGGAGTGGGGAAACAAATCCAGTTCACCAGATTAGAGTCCGCCGCTCATGTGGAGGAGTGAGGAATCAAACCCAGTTCTCCAGATCAGAATCCACTGCTCCAAACCACCACACCACGCTGGCTTTCCTGAACAATGACAGGTTAGACAATGACAGGTAATGCACATTTTCAAAAACAGAAGTCTGTTATTGTTAGTTGAGGTTTCAGTCCTTGCCAAATGAGAACAGTACTGGAGGAGGAGGGCCACAAAACACAATCCACTTATCAGAAGCTTTGACGATGATGAATGATATCATTTAGATTTTATTTCTATTCATGTATTCTTTAAAAATACAATCAAATGTATTTGTTTTCATTCTCTTTGTTCAACCCCACTTTTCTGAATATCTGCAGAGTATAAAGTTTTTTTTAAAAAAAATAATTCTCCACATTTTTGAAAGTGATATGCATTATGGTAGTGAAAAATGCCATCAAGTCACAGCCGACTTATGACAACCTCATGGAGTTTTCAAGGCAAGAGATGCACAAAGGTGGTTTTGAGATTGTTGGCTCTGCGGAGCAATTCTGGAGTTCTTTGGTGGTCTCCCATCCACGTACAAATCAGGACTGACCCTGCTTAGTTTCCAAGATCTGACGAGCCTGGGCCATCCAGGTCAGGGCTTTGTATTTTATAGTGTACATATTCATGGAGGAAAGGGCTATTCGTTAAAATGGATACTAGTCATGCTGCATACCTATTCTCTCTAGTATCAGAGGAGCATGCCTATTATATTGGGTGCTGTGGAACACAGGCAGGATGGTGCTGCTGCAGTCGTCTTGTTGGTGGCTTCCTAGAGGCACCTGGTTGGCCACTGTGTGAACAGACTGCTGGACTTGATGGGCCTTGGTCTGATCCAGTAGGGCCTTTCTTATGTTCTTAATATAGTGTACAATTATAAACAAACTGTACATTCTAGAAAAACAGCAGTGTATTTGTAAATTTTTAATTTAGCTTTCATGGGGGGGTCTTTTGAAATAAGGCTACGAAGCTGCTTCTTTTTTGCTTGTTTACTTTTCTTCCCTATCCTGTTATCCATCTCATTCCTTCTTCCTTAGGGTTTCCAGGTGCCCGCTGGTGGCGGGCAAACCCCTGGCAATTTACCCTTCTGCCCGCCGACCACCTGAGGGTCGGCGGGCAAACATGCACATGCGCATGCATACCATGCATGCCACTTCCTGTTTAGAACCAGAAGTTCCGCCTCACTAGGGGCCTTATACCTCTTAGTTTGAGTGGTAAAGGGCCGCTTTACCACTCAAACTAAGAGGTAAAGGCCTTTTACGAGGCGGCACTTCTGGTTCTAAACTGGAAGTGACATGCGCGCATTGGCGCATGCGCACACACACGCTTTTGGACAACAGCCTTCCACCAGAGGAGAAGAGGGACCTGGAAACTCTATTCTTCCTACCAATTTGATTATATTTTGTTTTTCTTGCCACTCCAGTACATGCCCTACAGTTAGTACAGGTGACAGCAGAATGGTCATCAAATCCATAATACTCACTCCATGTCTGGAGATACAGTGTAGGCAGCTCCTTAAAATGCATTCCATCCATTTCCTATACATAGTATTTTGCTGTGTAGCAATTCATTAAACTTTTCTTACAAAATAGTTTGAAATGAAATGGAAGTTCATCTCTGTACAAAGGAAATATTTTAATATGGTTCCAAGGACAGGGATGAAATGGTGCTTCGACATCCCTTAATAACCATCTCTCAAATGCACGAATTTTCATCAATCCTAAAACCAAGAGAATACCATTAAGAAGATATTTAATGAAATATATATTCCGCTTATTTTAAGATTAAATTGAACAGACATAGAAGGGCAAACCATAAAAGCCCTGTGCACAATTACAGTGCAACTGTGAAGTATGCCCTGTTAACATCGAGATTAGATTACTGCACTATGCACTACATGTGGCTGCCCTTGAAGACTGTCCAGAAGCTATAGTTTGTACAGAATGCTGCAGTCAGAAACACTGTCTAGAGTAGGTCATAGGAACCATATGACTCCAGTCTTGCTCCATCTACACTGGCTCCTGATATGCTTTCAGGCCCAGTTCAAAATTCTGGTATTTAAACCCCTATATGGCTTAGGGCCAGCATACCTTATGGACTGCCTACTCCCATATGAATCTACCTGACCCCTCTAGCCATCTTTAGAGGCCCTGCATCAGATGCCCCCACCTTCTGAGGCAGATAGATGGCAACTCTAGAAAGGCTGTGGCGTCAAAACTTTGGAACACCCTTTTCAGAGAGATTCTTCCGTTTCTCTCTATTATTATCTTCTGCCAATGGATTAAGACCATTTTTGTTTCATTTGGCGCTCCTTCTGAATTGGGTGGAAAGGAAGCATTGAAATGTTTTAAATAAATTGGAAGAAACTAAATATTGAAATAAATGTTGTTAGCTTTTAAGAAGCAACTGGATTTTTCCTTTCTTAGGGAAGAGGCCCATACGACCTTGAAATACATGGAACTGCAGCTGTGTCTATATATGAGACTGAGAATATAAGAGGAGTGTAGGAGCTGAAAATTGTCAGTCAGCGTGGAGATGTTATTTAGCTTCTGACTCCGTATTATCCCACTCAGATGGGGCAGATGAGCAATATAGGCCAGTTTGTGATAAGTAGGGTTGCCAACTCCGGGTTGGGAAATACCTGGAGATTTTTGGGGTGAAGCCTAAGGAGGGCAGGGTTTGGGGAGGGGAGGGACTTCAATGCCATAGAATCCAAATGCTAAAGCGGCCATTTTCTCCAGGTGAACTGATCTCTATCAGCAACCCTAGTGATGAGCTGAACTATCTGAGATTCACTCAGCCCTTTCTTCCCAGTGCTAGTTTTCCACAGGACTCATAAGCTGACATAGCCATGTCTGGCTTCTGTGACAAGAACTTCTGCTACAGCCATTGTTGTGCAGATATTGTATCTATCCACTACAATGTTATCCCACCCTTTCTCGAAGGAGTTCAGAGCTGTATACATGATTCTTCCTTCACTTAGCATTTACAACAATCCTGCAAAACAGAATAGACTGAAAGAGTCAAAGCCCTGGCAGAAGTTTAAAGGGAGTCTAAAAGTGGATCCCGAATTATGTTGAATTTTTAAAAATTAAACAACTGAGAATTTTAAATGCTTCCATTGCTCCCGAAATCTGATTCCCGAGGAGGCTTCCTCACTCTGCCTAATGGGAGGGCTGGCCCTGTGACTATGCTAGATGCACCAGATTGACAATGTAAAGGAGATTCATAGGAACCGTGATTTATTTTTATTTTTTTCAGGTTTGAACTATTTTACAACGTCAACCCCATCCTATGATTTTCTCTGCAAGGCAATTGTGTTATTTTAAACTATCGTCTGAAGATAAAGACCTCTCTGAGGAACTGAAGATAGCTTTCCTCGGTGCCCAGAGATACACACGGAGGCTCTGCAAAAGCTACTGAATGTTCTCTGCCTCTGTGGGGAGAGACCATTAGCCTGTGTTCTCCTGCTGACAATAGAATTCAGCAATAGAATTCTGTCAGCAAATCCTTTGATCAATTCCACTACAAATTGAGTAGGGGCAAGAAGTCACTTCCCTAGGTAAAACAGACTGCTGGAAAAGTCATCTTTAATGTTTGGATATACCGGTGATACTTAAAAGACCTCTTTTTTTTTTGCAAACTAATATGAAATTAGTCTTGAGTGTCTCCCTCACAATACTAATCAACGCATGATTAAAGGGGACAGAAATTTGGAAAACAGAGGTCTGCTCTCCTTTAAATATCTCTGGACACAGCCTCATTACAGAACAACATAAAAGGTTTCGCTCCATTTGCTTTCATCCTAAATATCCTTTAACAATAAGAATTGCACCAACTTAGCAATTTTTTTTTTTTTAAAAAAGAACGTTATGTCCCCTTGTTGTTTTAACTCTAGTGTTTAGTTCTCAACAAACTTCTGGCTTCTCCTAAAAAATTTCCATGGCCCTCTCTGAACTAAGTACTTAAACTGTAGAAAGGATACAGAAATTGAATAGTTTCAGAGGGTAGCCATGTTGGTCTGCAGCATAAGTGCTAGATTTGAGTCCAGGGACATCTTAGAGACCAACAAGATTTCTGGGGTACAAGCTTTTGCAAGTCAAAGCTCCCTTCATCAGATCTGGCCACCTGGAAATAACATCCTCCCTGAAGTGGAGTAGTTAGGTGCCATCAGGATGATATCATTAGCTGAGTGGTGATTTTAGATTGTTAAATTGTATTGTATTTGGTATATTATTTATACTTAAATGATGCTAGCCACTCTGAGACTGGCTGCCAGGGGAGGTAGGGTTGCCAGGTCCCCCCTCCCAATCAGCGGAAGGTTGTGAGGGGCAGGGCTGTAGCGACCGTGTGCATGCGTGGGCGCGCGCTCGAGATGACAGCACTTCTGGTTTTCCTTCTGGAAACGCCGCATCGCCGCGGCCAATTTAACACTCAAACCCCCAAATTTTGTTTAAAACAGCCGTGGTGATATGGCACTTCTGGAAGTAAAACCGGAAGTGCCGTCATCGCATTTGTGCGACTGAACATGCATATGACCCCAGCTCCAAAGTGACAAATATCACCCACCTGGCAACCCTAGGGGAAGGGCAGGGTTCAAATAAAAATTAATTTATTGTTGTTGTCGTTAATACTTCCTGATGTGAGAGCTATACTGAAGTAATGGTTGGTTGTGTGATCACAAATATGACTATCAGCTGACTCATCTGTCTGTGTAAATTCACAAAATTCCACCTCAACTGGAGTTCGGACAGGATTTGAGAAAAGACAATAAGATGTGAGAAAAGACAATGTCCAACATGCTCTGGGAGTTGTTTGGTGGACAGGCATATAAAGCACCATTTGCTTTAAAAACAGCCCCTCCACCCCACCCCCTAAAAAATTCTCCATAGGGAATAATGGAGCCAAATAATCTCAGAATTGCAAAAAACAAAGCAAAACCAGATACGAATACCAAACCGGTATTTGGGACCTGAATACCTGGGAATACCAAGATAAACATGATATTATGCTACATGATATTTGGATCCAAAAAATACCAATCAACCATAACTTCAGTATAGCTGTGACATCAGGAAGTGATGATAATAATAATAATAATAATAATTTTTAATTGAACCCTGCCTTCTCCCGGCAAACTGGGCTATCCTCCACATGAAGCCTGCTGGGTGACCTTGGGTGAGAAGGGGAAGGAAAGGTGATTGTCAGCTTCTTTGACACTCTTCATCTTCACCACTGCGCCACACCCTTCCTCTTCTTGTCCAGAAGGCATGCTGAGCTACATTTACATAAAACCCCCATGAAGCTATAACAGTTTTGGTGAAGGCAACAGAAATGCCTTTTCTGTGACATTAAGCTAGATCTGAGACCATGTTTACTGAAGGCTAGCACAGTAATCAGATGCACTCACTAAGATTATGTTTTTCCAGTGATCCCTTGGCACCAAAAGAATTTACGCATCTGTTGCTGTCTCCTCTGAGTACGTTTGGAGAGATATACCAATCCACTGGCCAAGGAATTATTATCTCAGTAACTCATTTCTTTGCAGATCTCGGATTGCACCGGATTTATTTTCATTTGGGACTTTTCTTAGACCCAAATCTGTTCTGAATTATCTTCTCAATGCAAAGACCAAGTAGAAGAACATTACCAAGAAGTCGGGACAAATTGCTAAAACCAAAAAAGATCAGTTGTTACAGAGGATTATATAATCCAGAATCCATCAGCATGTAAAACAGAAGGAAAAGAAAGGAAAGGGGGGGGGGGAAGAGCGCCATTCCGCAGGCTCTATCAGGATTGGGCCCTTGTAGTATTTTAAAATCACTTTAAAGTGGAGTACTCGTGGTGGCCACAAGTTCTCTGTCATTTTTTTTTAGTTTGGCTCTTACAGACCATTCATTCTCTCGATGGCAACTCAAAGAATCATTGGGAAAGGAGGAGTGAGGAAAGTTTGTGAATGCTATGGGGCGCGGGGGGGGGGGGGGTCTGATTATGACTTCTACACTGCCACTGGACAGTATGTTTTTCCCAAACTGAACTTTTAAAAATTGGGGGTGGGGACTGATATATATGCAATACCTGCAAACTTAAATCTATTTTACAGCTTTAACGGCTTAAAATGCATAATGCACATTCAAATGTACTATTTTTGGTGTCAGTTTTTCTTAGTTTTCTTCAAGCAAAATTGTAGATATATCTAATACTTGAGAGTAAAAGTGGCAAACTGCTGCAGCCTATGTTAGCTCAGCCCAAGCATGTTTTTGCTTCCTGAGAGGCGCGGTGTGTGTGTGTGTGTGTGTGAAAATAAAAGCTGCAAATGGAAAACTACTTTTACAGTAAAACAAGGAAAGTGTATAATTTGAACCAAAAAGTTCCATATGATCACAATAGGACTATCAGCATATTTGGATACTGAGTTAAATGATATAACATTGAAAACACTCTGTTTTAAGGTAACTCTTCAATGGTGTATTATCACTGTACACATTATAGCACGTTCATTGTGAACAAAATCTGCTGTGTGTGTGTGTTAAGTGCTGTCAAGTCGCTTCCAACTCATGGTGACCCTATGAATCAACGTCCTCCAAAATGTCCTATCTTTGACAGCCTTGCTCAGATCTTGCGAATTGAGGGCTGTGGCTTCCTTTATTGAGTCCATCAATCTCTTGTTGGCTCTTCCTCTTTTCCTAGCATGATTGTCTTTTCCAGTGACTCTTGTCTTCTCATAATGTGACCAAAATACGTCAGCCTCAGTTTAGTCATTTTAGCTTCTAGGGTCAGTTCAGGCTTGATTTGATCTATAACCCACTGATTTTTTTGGCAGTCCACAGTATCCGTAACACTCTCCTCCAATGCCACATTTCAAAGGAATCTACTTTCACTGCTGCATACACATTATTCTCTGTTTAAGTTGTCTTCCATAAAAATGTTTATACTACACATTTTGGGTAATGTCTTAAAAGGCATTCATTTGTTTAAGAGGAGAAAATATTTCAGAACTCTCCAAAATTTCCAATGGGAGAATATCCCCCTTTTATTAATTTGTTTTTTTTTGGGGGGGGGGGGGTCCCCGGCCTTCACATTTCTATCTTGAAGACTGTTTTTTGTGTATTATGGTTTTATATTGTGATGGGTGGGTATCATGTAAGGTGCTTTGAGTTCTGCAATGCAAGAGAAAAGCAGGGTAAAAATATTTAAATTAATGAATAAATTGATAATTTCCAAAAAGCTTTTTCAGCCCTTGCTATTTTCGACATTACGACAACTCTGTGAGGTAGGCCATCACCATCACTGCTGTATTATTACTATTATCATCTTAGATAATAAAATTACAAAAACTGTAGAGAGAATGAATAAAGAGAATCTCTCTTCTTGTATTAGTAGAACACAGAGAAATCCAAAAAAGATGATGGGCAGTAGGATTGCAAAACATGTGTTTTTTCATAGAATGCATAGTTGAGTTATGCAGTTGGACGCCACAAGATGGGGTGATGCCATTAGTTTAGATAGCTCTAGAGGGGGTGGACCAAAGGCAAAGGCGAAAAGGTGCAAAATAGGGAGGTGAACTTCCAAAAACAGTTTTTAAATAATCTGTTTTGGTATTTCAGAATGGGCATAATTACCATAGTCCTGAAATTTCAGGAGTACTAATACCATTTTCAGAATCAAAACAGATTAACCAAAACAGGTTAACTTTTTTCAGGGCTGGGAACATCCGGTCTCCCCCCGCCCCTCTTCAAGCCACAGCTGACTTACGGTGACCCATAGGATTTTCAAGGCAAGAGATGTTCAGAGGTGGTTTGCCATTACCTCCGCATCATAACCCTTGTATTCATTGGAGGTCTCCCATCCAAATACTAGCCAGATCCAACCCTGCTTAGCTTCTGAGATCTGACAAGATCAGGCTAGCCTGAGGCTACCCAGGTCAGGGCATATTAGGTCTACTATTATCTTTTTTCAGTGGGCAGTAGATCTGGCAACCAGACTCGATGTCAGGTCTCCCACTAGTGAAAATAGAGCTTAAAGAGCCAACAACAGTATTTGGTGGCCACGCCTTGGCGTGCTCATTCTCTCTCTGTCCCTCCTCTTTCACTGCTTCTGCTGCCTCTGCTGACTGTGAGAGAGAGCGGAAAGCCCACAGCCAGGTTGGCTGTCACTGCGGGGCTCCAACTGGCTTCCCTCCCTTCCCTGCCAGCCTGTAAGATACCCGAAGCCGAAACATTTGTGACAAATTTTTGGCAATTCTGAAATTTCGGGAGTGTTTTGGCCATTGTATTTTCCAAGCCAAAACGAAACAGCAAAAATCTGGACATCATTTCATTGGGTGATAGTTTCAGAGGGTAGCTACGTTGGTCTGCAATAGAACAGCTAGATTCAAGTCCAGTAGCATCTCAGAGACCAGTAAGATTTTCAGGGCATAAGCTTTCAAGAGTAAAAGCTCCTTTCATTAGATGCCTTCGTCAGTGGAGGAATATCTGAACGCACACCCCAATGCAAAACCATTCTGTAGAAAATTCCCAGTTTCCACTGTGTTTCAATTATCTTTATCAGGGTGATTTCTTCAGTAGTTAGCTATTTCAAATCTTTCCATACATTTCCTTCTAGTGCATGCATAGGGAAGATGTTTCTCCAGATGTGTCAAAACTCTTCTAATGTAGTTCAGTAAGTTGCAATGGGCATTGAGATTTCTCTGCTAAATAACTTTGCTCCTCATTCATTTTGCTTTTTCTATGTTTTCTTGTTTTGCTGGGCCCCTAATTTGTTTTTAGCTTTTAAAAAGGAGACAATTTCATGAAGACTAGGCTATAGCCATGAGCCAACAAATTGGGGCCAAAAAATAGGAGGCTGACGTCTTCTTGAACAGAGGCATTTGGACTGATCAATCAGAACAATTTAAAAAGTTCTAATGTACCTATATGATACATGAAAAGCTGTATTGCTGTACTGCTTCACCATAAAAACTACCTCAGAGTTAATCCGCAAGAACCTTTATTTTACTCATTCATTTATCCCACTTATCTCCTACCCGCCCAACACCCTTAAGGCTTCATACGAGAACAACAAAACCATCATTACAGTAATTAAACCCTGAATAAAACAGAACCATGGAAAGAAAGGGTGTGACCTAGTACACTGCAGATGCAAACCCAAAGCATAACAGACCCCTTCTTTCCTCCTTTTCCCATGGATTGTCGAAACAGGTGGGATCATGCTGGGTTACTGGGGAACAGGAGTTGTATGTGCCTTTATCATTTTTGCCAGTCCTTTTCCCCTATGCTCGGTCATGGAATGGAAGCTTAAAGCTCACATTCCAGAAAAAAATGGAAAATTTTGGGATAAAAATGACCCATTTTTTCCAAGGCCCTTTTTTCAATTTTT
Source organism: Euleptes europaea (assembly GCF_029931775.1). NCBI lineage: Eukaryota > Metazoa > Chordata > Lepidosauria > Squamata > Sphaerodactylidae > Euleptes > Euleptes europaea. Next base: position 24,228,329 of record NC_079317.1, on the reverse strand, counting down.
CTGATGGAAAAACTGGAAATTTTGGGGAGTACTGGTAAAAAAAAATGCAAGCTTTCGATCCTGGCTGAATCCTGGCTGAAACAGGGAATAAAGGAGGCTAAAGCGACCTTGCGTTTCCGCCCTTAGAATGGCCTGTCCCATTGCAGCAGGATGGTCACTTGTTTGAATGCTCCTCTACTTTACAAACTCATTGCAGACAGAAAACCAACATGTAAAAGTTCTCTACAAACTCCTCGCCTTCCTCCCTTGTGAGAAAGTTTTCCATTTGTCAGGAAGTTGTATATTTTACATGGAGAAGAATGCAAAATGAGAATCCTGTCACTTCAGCATTCTACCTTCTACATGTGAAGACCAGGTTTCAGGTAGGAAGAGTAGGGAAAGATTTTTATTTGATTGAGTCCCGGAAGAGCTTTTGCCAGTAAGAACAGGCGATACTGACCTAGATTGCCCTATAGTTTGGTGGCATAAGACAACTTCAAAGGCATTTGCCTGGGAGAACTTCCTAGTGTGGTATGTGGTGAGGAACAGAAGTTTGAACATTTATTTTAATTATATTTAATTATATTACTTTTATTATATTCCACCTTTCTCCCCAAGGGGGACCCAAAGCAGCTTACATTGTTCTCCTCCATTTTATCCTCACAACAATCCTGAGGTAGCTTAGTCTGAGAGGGGGTATTGGGCCCACAGACACCCAGGAAGCTTCCATGGCAGAGTGGGAATTTGAACTTGGGTTTCCCAGATCCTAGTCCAACACTTTAACCACTACATGAGCTTAGATTCCATTGCAAATTTGGGTGTGTGTGTCCGGAGATAACCTGGGCCAGGATATTCCTTTCACTTTTGGCCCTGGAACTCCCATGATCATCCTAAAGCTGGTGGCCAATTTTGAGATTTCTGGTTTCATTTTCTGATGAGTCATGACTGCCACAAATGGACAGACAGATGGACATGCAGATCCTTTTATTATTACAGATGTGTCTTAGCAGCCAGCGAAGTGATTTGTTTTGTTATGATATTTGGTTTGGATCAGGGTCACTTGTGGGGGGAGGGAGCCATGGAATCGTTGCCTGAGGGCCCATGCTGGCTCTCGGCAGCCCCGTAACCTGGCATGCAAGGAAGAGCCTGTTCTGGTAGTGGGAGAAGAACAAACAGTGGAGCCCAAGGCAGATAAGTCACTACAAATGGTAAGGAAGGAAGGAAGGAAGGAAGGAAGGAAGGAAGGAAGGAAGGAAGGAAGGAAGGAAGGAAGGAAGGAAGGAAGGAAGGAAGGAAGGAAGGAAGGAAGGAAGGAAGGAAGGAATTTGCTGGAGCAGCAGCAGCAAGGGTCATGGCTCAGCCACTGGGAGTCTTTTTTGTACACCAGCTATTTGGCTGTCTTTTTTTTTTTTAAGGATCCACAACAATATGATTTTTAAATATCATTCTGTAGGATAGATTTTGATTGGACAACCCTATGTTTATCTATAAAATGACTTTTCTCGCAGCTCTGATCCACAATGCACTGTGATACGGAATTAGGGTTGCCAACCTCCAGGTAGTAGCTGGAGATCTCCTGCTATTACAACTGATCTCCAGCTGATAGAGATCAGATCACCTGGAGAAAATGGCAATTGGACTCTATGGCATTGAATTCCCTCCCCTCCCCAAACCCCGCCCTCCTCAGGCACTGCCCCAAAAACCTCCCACCGGTGGGGAAGAGGGACCTGGCAACCCTATACGGAATACAGGCATAAACAGAGAGACAAGAGTCTTACCTTTTTATGGCTTTGTAGCAAATGATGAAAACTAGAAAGAGGAACACTGGTGTGGTGCAGCATGCTGCAATAATTAGAACTGGGCTTGGCCACCAGGTCTCTGCAGTGGGACAAGTGGGAGGTGTGGGAGCTGCAAAAGACAATGGGGAAGAAAAAACAACAACAACCCACACTCAGTTGTGTTTCACCAGACAGTAGGGTTTGTCAGCCCTGACCTGGATGACCCAGGCTAGCCTGAGCTCATCAGGTCTCAGAAGCTAATCAGGGTTGGCCCTGCTTAGTACGTGGATGGGAGACCATAACATGAGACTGGTATCACTACGCAAAGGCAGGCAATGGCAAACCACCTCTGTTCATCTCTTGCCTTGAAAACCTTAGTGGGTTAAGAACATAAGAACATAAGAAAAGCCATGCTGGATCAGACCAAGGCCCATCAAGTCCAGCAGTCTGTTCACACAGTGGCCAACCAGGTGCCTCTAGGAAGCCCACAAACAAGACAACTGCAGCAGCCTCATCCTGCCTGTGTTTCACAGCACCTAATATATTCTGCATGCTCCTCTGATCCTAGAGAGAAAAGGTATGCATCATGACTAGTATCCATTTTGACTAGTAGCCATGAATACTCCTCTCTTCCATGAATATGTCCACTCCCCTTTTAAAGCCTCCCAAGTTGGCAGCCATCACCACATCCTGGGGCAGGGAGTTCCACAATTTAACTATGTGTTGTGTAAAGAAATACTTCCTTTTATCAGTTTTGAATCTCTCACCCTCCAGCTTCAGCAGATGACCCCGCATTCTAGTATTATGAGAGAGGGAGAAAAGCTTGTCCCTGTCCACTCTCTCCAAACCATTCATAATTTTATAGACCTCTATCATGTCTCCCCTTAACCACCTTCTTTCCAGGCTAAATAGCCCGAAGCGTTTTAACCACTCCTCATAGGGTAGTTGCTCTAGTCCCCTGATCATTTGGGTTGCTCTTTTCTTCACCTTCTCAAGCTCTGCAATATCCTTTTTTAGGGCTGATGTAGGATTGGCTGCGAGTTGACAGCTCTTTACACACACACACGGTTTGTGACCCAATAAGAAGCTCAATTCACCAGAAATTTAGGGCTTTGGACATGACCAAAGACTTTATGCACCGGGCAATAAAATACTGTGGTCTCCTGCCCCTTAGGGCACTGTCACAGAGGGAAAGACTGGGTGCCCGATGACCCCCTTCTGCTTCTGCCGCACTGGCTCTGAGTTGGGACCAGAAATGAAAATGGCTCATCGTTGCTGGCAGTCACGATCCCTTGGTGGCTGCCCATCAGATGCAGCCATTAGCTTTCACAAACTTAATGACACGCTGCTATGTCCAGCTTCTAAACTAAATTAGGGGAAATCAATCTAGAACTGGCAGAGTCTGTAATCAGAGGCAGGGTCACTATCGTAGTAACCTTGGGTGGAGAATAAGTTTAAAAGTGGTCAGGGGAGAGAAACCCCCCCTCCCCATCTGAAAACTCAGTTTGATGAGGGACCTTTTCCCGGTTGTCAGGTCTAAGCACTGCATCCAAACAAAAGTTTCTGTCGAAAAAACAACACCCCCCCCCAGTCCAAATCCTGTTTCTACATAGTTTAGGATAACAACTAACCCATACACTAGCATAATGCTGAGAAACGCCAACATAGCTCCAAGGCATGCCAGCATAATGCCAGCACCAGTCTGGTTTAACCCCAGAACTGGCACAGAATTGGGAGGCATTAGGGGCATGTTGGGGGCAGGATGTGGCTCATTCAGTATCCTAGGTCTTTCCATCTTGGATCCCAGCCCTGCATAATGTTATGCCAGTGTCAACCCTGGCCTCACTGGAATTCAGGGAGAGTGAAAATAACCTGCCTTGTACCTCCTGCTGTGCGCCCACGCCAAGGCAGAGCTTAAAGGGCCAAACTACACATTACATCTACCATGTGACTGCTACTGAGACTTGTAGCAGGACACTACGTGCGAGCATCCAGTGCATGTGCAGCCCTCCCCCAAGGGCAAATAATGCCCCCAGGCTTGTTTTGAGTCAGGAAAATGGTGCAGGGGGAAGGCAGGAGCCACATCTCCTACCACACCTTGGTCCTGAGCGGAATTGGCCCTTGGGGCGCTTCTGAACGGGTAGACATAACGTGTAGTTTGGAAGATCCCAGCTAAGCATGCAGCTGCTCTATAAACCACGGCCAAGATGCCAGTATCGATAGAGTGTGTAGCAAGCACATGAATACATGAAGCTGCCTTATACTGAACCAGACCCTTGGTCCATCAAAGTCAGTATTGTCTACTCAGACCGGCAGCAGCTCTCCAGGGTCTCAGGCAGAGGTCTTTCACATCACCTACTTGTCTGGTCCCTTTAACTGGAGATGCCGGGGATTGAACCTGGGACCTTCTGCATGCCAAGCAGATGCTCTACCACTGAGCCACAGCCCCTCCCCATATGGCAGCCAAGCAGCTGTGGCTGGCCCATCCAAGTTGGGTTGCCAACAGCCTGGAAAAACAAAAAGCCCTGCCCTCTTAATAGATGTTATGTACCAGGCAGTTACTCACCCCCATGCCATGAAAAGTTTCAACTGCTCATTTCCACACCTTCAGCCTCTATGAAAGAGACCGGACTTTTCCCCTCCAGGTTGTTAGCAATCTGCCAAAGTGCTTATGTTTAATGGTGCAAAGCCTCACCTGTACCTTGGACTCCTTCCAGGGATATTTAGCAGCCAACCCCATGCAAGGCTTGAATGGTGTGCCATGCCTTTCTCCACAATGCTCTCTGCCCTGGTGTATATGGCTGGTTTCAACCCCACGGCTGCTGGGGCATTCCTAATGCTCTATGCTGTGCCTTCCTCCTGTCTAATGAATGGGGTGTGAGGTTACAAGACTGCTCTTAAGTGTCTGAGGTGTGGGTTCTAGTCTGGCCTCCTTCTTCTGTTTTGCTGCTCATTGGCCTGTTGCTAACCAAAAGGTGAGCTTTACATTGTTGCTAGTGGTGGAATTTAAACCCATGGTTTCTGTTCAAGGAGAAGGAACCCAAGGTTCAAGTGTCTTTCCCCTGTGTCCTATTGGGGCGATAACAGGGATGTTTTCTGTGCATGTGGGGCTGTGCGTTTCCTTGTTTTCCCTTTAGCACCTGCATCCCCCTCGCCAGGCGAAAGGCTAGAGCCCAGTGAGTGAGCAAGGATTTGAATTCAGGTCTCCCCTGCCTGAGTCAAACACTTTACATATTGCACCACAGTCCTCTCCCGCTAAACATCTTCATGAGTTAGCAGACATCCAAGCCCCAGAGGCAAAGTTCTACAGCTGTATTTCCTAATAGCTTCATTTCTTTAATTTGGCTCCAAGGAGACAAATGTTGACCATGGGTGGCAGCACTTCTGGTAATAGTGCAAGGCCATTCCATCTCCCACATTTGTGACTGAACACAGATTGCTAATCATGTCTCAGAAAACAGAAGCTATTTATAGAGCTCAAGCGCAGTGTTATCATATTGTCAACAGAAGAGCCCGGCCACCCCTTGAATGTTTCATAAGGGTACCCTCCGTTAAAACTCAGATACCCATTTTAAATATAGATTTGCCACCATGCAAGGCATTAAAACCTTCAATTTCAACCACTGCCTCTCATGCTCTGTTATTTACCACCCTTTCTCCATGGCTCGGTGGTGGAGCATCTGGTTCAAATTCAAAGTGCTGGTATTGACCTTTAAACCGTATACAGCTTTGGGCCAGCATACCTTAAGGACCACCTTCTCTCACATGAACCTACCTGTCCAGTCATCTTTGAAGGTCCTGCTTTGGGTGCCCCTGCCATCTGAGGCAATCCCAAGAAGGTGCATTCTCAGTCGTGGTGCCAAAACTGTGAAACTCCCTCTCCAGGGAGATTCATCTGTCTCCCTCTATTGTTTTCTTTCAGCAGCGGGTGAAGACTTTTTTTTGTTATGTACGGCATACCCCCAATAACTGTGATTGCCCCTTCTCCCTGGTTGCGTCTTTATGTTTTTACTGAATTATTTTATATATACTTTATTTTATATGCTGTTTTAATGTTGAAATGTTTTGATGTTTGCCACATTGGGACTCTACTTGAGTGGAAAGGCAACATATAATTTTTAAATAAATAAATGCATACATGCCTGCATGCCTGCATGCATGCATACATACATACATACATACATACATACATACAATCTACTCTGGCATCCTGCTTCACACAGCAGCCAACCAGTTGCCCAGAAGGACCAACAAAACAGAGTACAGAGGCCAAGGTCTTCCCCTGTCGTTGCCTTCTAGCATTGGTGTTCAAAGTCTTACTGCTTCCGGATGCAAAGATGTCTTTTAATCATCATGACTAGTAGTCATTGACAGACCTATCCTCCATGAACCTGTCTAATCCCCTTTTAAAGCTATTGATGCTAATACCTTAACCAACATCAAAACTGTCTCAGAATATTAGAAGGTACGCCCCAGTTATAGAAGGGAGCTGCAGGCGATGAACTTAAGGAACAGAAAGTACCATCTTTAGTCAGCCAAAGGCCCATCTAGCTGAACATCCCCTCTCAAGCATTGACCATCCAAGATTCAGAGGTACAAATGTTACTTCTAAGAAAAATCTCTACCTCCCTTGAGTGCCTCAATAACATCCAACTAGTTGACCCACCATCCAGTTACCTACCACTGTAGCTAGTTGGGTTTGATTAACAATGATCATTCTCTAACCCAATAAAGTAGAGTAGAATTTTTAAGCCTGCATCCTACTAATGATCCCATCATAAAGGGAATCTACGAAACCTTCTCTGCAATCTTATTGGCAACATGAATCTTTTTAACACAGCCAAAGGGGACCACACAGAACAAGCCTGGTCCAATAAAGTCAGCAGGGGGCTCTAATGCCCTACTCCTATCTGGTTTGTATCTCCAAGTGAACACATCCATTTAATTCAATTTCTCTGAATGTTAACTTGTATTTTTAGGCTCGGGTTTGTTTGCAAGCTTGGCTTGAAATTTGTTTGGATACCTGGAAGCCTGCCTGGAATTTCTAGCTATCCTTTATTTGGTAAAAGAACTGCAGTGCAGGATTCTCTGCCTGCTCTATCAGTGATTGAGAGGCACATTACTAGGGGCAGTGGATAGAGAATATGTTGGGGCCCTCACGATTATTAAGGAACAAACCTTTCCCATTTTCCTGCCACGACAGACATATTAGCCCACTGGGAAGGCCTAGCAAGACACAGAAATCCTGGAGGATCTCTCACAGGATGATCAAACAACATTTGACCTCTGGAGGCTTCACTGTTGTTCAACTATAATATTCAGAATTTTGAACAGTGAGTTTTCTGTTAACAACATGAATTAAAAATAAAACAATATCTATGGTTCATGATGCAACAATAATGGACTAAAATTGGCTATAATAAAATCAACTAGAAACATTAATCCTCTCACAACTACAATTTACAGTCTTATTAACAACAGGTGTAATAGTTAACAACATCTCACAATCCAGAAACAGTAAAGATCAGCGGAAGACCCTCTGGAACAGCCAGGTTTTACAGGTTTTCTGAAGGGCAAGAGGGTCAGAATCTGACTTACATCAAGGGGTTATTCTATAACATGGGATGGGGGCTCACAAAAAGGTTCAGTGTCAGCCTCTGTGAGTAAAAGAAAAGCCATATGTAGAATACTGGATTGATTCCATTTATTTATTTAGACCATGCCATCTCTCCAGAGTCCTGCTCAAGGCATCTTACAATAAAAAACCACAGTACTGAAACCCAAGCCTTTAAAGCCCAAGCAGCATATAAACTAGGGCCATTTATTCATGGGCATTTTACCTTGGGTTCAACGTTCTCTTGATGCACTCTGTTCTCATCCAATTTTTCAAAACTCTATGCATAGGGGCTTTTTGCCCCAAAGAAATTCCAGGAGTACTTGGAGTAAATTTGTGTAATATGGAAATCACCAGCGAAAATGTGGTGTGTCTTAGTCCCTGCCCCCTGAAAATGCTACTTTGTAATTGGCTGTAGTGCCTGTTTTGTGAAATACGTCACCACCACCACTGGCCAGCTTCCGTCAGCTCCAGAGCAAGTAGCCATTTTACAGCCAAAGCATAGGGTCTGAACAAACATCACCCCAACCAATGTTGAATAGAAAACTGCAGGGAAATCTTGTCCTGGTTAGCCACCCCGCCTGTTTTTTTGTTTGTTTGCTAGTGCTATTTCAGTGATAAAATACTAAAATATTTATATATTTAGTGTTTTATTGCTGAAATTGCACAAACAAACAAAAACAAACAGGTGGGGGGCTGGCTGCCCAGGGACACTTGCCCACCTGGGTGCAACCACACAAGACTGCGCTGCAGCCCAGGGCTTAGATCCCTCTCCCCTGCCATCTCTGATCATGGAGGATGCAGAGGAGGGGAACTAACCCCTGGGGTTCAGCCCAGAACTTGGCTCCCCCTACCCTGCGACCTCCATGATCGGAGATCGCAGGGAAGCTCCCCCTCCACACCCCACACCAAAACCACCAAACGTACCACCTAACTACCAAAATGGTAAATTACATCAAATCTTACAGAACCGAGTCAGTCCAGCGGAGAACACACCAGGAGAATTTTTGACATGTGAGGCTGCAGTATCTGGAGGTCCATAAGGACAAGCACAGAGAGGCCTTTCAGCACTACTCTTTCAGACCAAATGGTTTCATTCGACCCCTCCCACCCCCTACTTTCTTCTCCTTTGGTTTTTAGCCACTGAAAGGGCATGTGGGGATGGAAACTGTTCCGTAAGCAAAAATGTCAGAAGCAGGCTTTCATTAAAAGAAAAAGAACACCTAATTGAAAGGGGGGGAAGAGAATGCTTCTATGTATGACATGGAAATGTTTGACAAGTACAGCCTTTCCTGAGATGAGGAGAGAAGGGAAAGTAGAAGTCACACCTCAAAGCGCGCTACACCACACACTAATTTAAGATGCAGAGGAACATTTCAAGGCAAAATGATTGGCAACCTTATTTTTAACAAGATTTTTAAATAGTTTTTTTAAACATAAAAGTGAAAGCATGGGGGATACGACTAACAAAAATACTACTGAAGCTGGAAGCTTGACTACTCTATGTTCTCCAACAAATGGACCTTGAGCTTGTTTGGAAGTTCTAGCAGCTATTGTATACCCTTGACCAAAGAATGGTACGCTCCTTCTATCTGGGATGGTTGTCCTTTTCCACCGAGCATGCAGATTCGGGAGGGAAGCACGTGGAGCAGGGAGGGAGGGAGGGGACACCAGCCTAGCCAGCCAGATCAGCCGAATCAACCCTGGCGATCAATGGGGTGACAGATATCGCAGACAGATCACCCTCTCATCTATACTCTGGTTTCTCTTCAGATTGTATAAATCTTTACTACTGAAGCTGCACCTATTTGGACTGACAATTAAGCTCTGCACTTACCACACTTTGTACAAAAGGCAGAGCTGGCTTTCCTCTGAAAGTAGTAGTATTGGTAGTATTTATTTTGTTTTCATTTGTCATTGTATGTGTGTGTGTGTATGTGTGTGTGTGTGTTAAGTGCCGTCAAGTTGCTTCCAACTCATGGCGACTCTATGAAAGAAAGTCCTCCAAAATGTCCTAACTTTGACAGCCTTGCTCAGATCTTGCAAATTGAGGGCTGTGGCTTCCTTTATTGAGTCCACCCATCTCTTGTTGGGTCTTTCTCTTTTCCTGCTGCCCTCAACTTTTCCTATCATGATTGTCTTCTCCAGTGACTCTTGTCTTCTCATAATGTGACAAAAATATGATAGCCTCAGTTTAGTCAATTTAGCTTCTAGGGTCAGTTTCGGCTTGATTTGATCTATAACCCACTGTGTGTTGTTGTTTTTTTGGCCGTCCATGGTATCCATAACACTCTCCTCCAATACCAACTTATTAAATACTTTTACAAGGCAAGTTTAAAAGATAAGGCCCCATTTGAACATACAACAGTCTGAGACACCAAAATGTTTCAGCTCTGAATTTCACCAAAAACATTACAAAATTAAGCTTTTAACACTGGTATCAGTGAAGATGCATTTCAAATATATATCTATAAAATGTCTCATACTGTATTCATGATTGCACTTCAGTGACTTCTTGGCATATCCAGAATGTCACCATATCAGCTTCGCTTCACAGCTCCTGACCCTTAGAAATGCATCCGGCAATGCTTGATCAGCCATGGACAACATGGTAAATTACATCAAATCTTACAGCAAGAGGAGATATGCTGATAATGGCATGCTGCCCTTCCTCAGGTGTGTCAGAATCTGAAGTTTTTCACAGGTGCTTGGACTGAGGACATAACTTGCAAAGCCCAAGGCAACTATTAAAACAGGACAACTACATCCACCACCTATGTGCACTTAAGACTAGCTGAATCAGGGGATTTATATTGGCTTAATTTTGTGTTGGGCTGTAGTCAGCAAGGGAAACAATAGCCTGTTCAGGTGTTCAAAATCACACCTGCTGGTCTGGTTAGAGCACTGACGCACAGAGCTGACCATCTACAGTAATGGTCTTCAAAACACAGTTAGGGACCGTCAGGTGGGTTGTGAGCTATTGAAGAGCTGCTGTTTTTCATGGCTTTTTGGAAGGATCTGCTGCTAGTGCACAAGCGCAGAGAGGAAAGGCACCAAACTTCCTGTCTCTCTTTGCCTGTATACTATGAGGAACAACAGGATGGTGAGGTGAAGCGACTTTTTCAGTCAAGCAGGTTCAGAAGCATTTTCCAAAGCCCCCTTCCAAGACCACGGTTACACAGCCCGGATAACCTACAAGAACCCCCTTCCCTTGTTCTTCTTTTCTCTCTTCTCCCTCTCATCACCGTCTAGTCACCTCCCCACAAACACACACACAAGCTGGTCCTCCAGCGTTTCACGCATCTGGAGCCCCTCTACCAGTAAGTTATAACTAGGCTTGCCAGTTCCAGGTCAGGAAATGCCTGGAGATTTTGGGGGTGGAGGCTATTAGGAGGGGAGAGACTTCATTGGGGTATAATGCCATAGATTCCACCTTCCAAAGTGGCCATTTTCTCCAGGGGAGCTGATCTCTGTCACCTGGAGATCAGTTGTAATAGCAGGAGCTCTCCAGCCACCACCTGGAGGTTGAGTAATCAAAAACTGGCTCCAAGTACACAAGGAAGGCAAGGAATCAAAATAATGCACTTGTATAGCTAACAATAAAAGCTCAGACTCAAACTGAAATGCAATTAGGTCTATTCAAAGGAACAACCTTAATTATAAGAATAAATACGTGCTCAAGGAGCAAAAGACAAAAATCAAACAAAATTCACAGTTACAGTATCCCAAAGGTAAGTATAAGTATACAATTTCTCTAAAAGGTAAGTCGAGGTATAATAGGCCAAAAGTCCGAACATCCAACTGGTAAGTATGCACAGGCAACAGAGTAGTTATAAACCGCAATGGGCTTCCGGTAAAGTCCCCATTTCATATTCTTTTTTCAAGCTTCAAATGTTTCCGTGTGCCAATAACCTAAAAGCCAAAAGGGAAAATGCAAAACCACCAATAATATATACTAAAATTCCTGTTACAGTCAATTAATTAATATATCAATTCATATTATATACATACCCTTATGGGAAAAGAAGCTTGTAAGCTTGCAATTAAATATGGACAGCTTTGGTAAAGCGTCTAAAGTGATTTATGCTGGGTTACATTAATATAACATTCTCTTAATTCCACAGGTGTCATCAGTTTGCAGTCAAGCTGGAGGTTACCGTATATACAGAAAAATAAGCGCCATAACATTTTACAAAAAGCTAGAAAGGTCCATAAAGGAGTTTAAACCATTTGGAATAATAGTATCAAATAAAAAGATAAAGTGAGACTCTTGTTGTGACAATATCCTATCCATATCCTGGTTCTGAAAAGGTCTACCATGGTACTGCCATATCACAAAAAACTGCATTTCTGAGTCAGAATGTTTGAGATCCCTATAGTGCTCCGTGAGCGGAGCCTCCAAATTTAAATTTCTAATTCTAGACCTATGCTCCCCGATATGGAGTTTAATAGCCCTCTTCGTTTTCCCCACGTACAAAAGACCACATGGGCAACGGATCAAATAAATAACACACTTACTATTGCAATTACTGAAATGTCTTAATGTAAAAGTACTTTATCGGGGAGCATAGGTCTAGAATTAGAAATTTAAATTTGGAGGCTCCGCTCACGGAGCACTATAGGGATCTCAAACATTCTGACTCAGAAATGCAGTTTTTTGTGATATGGCAGTACCATGGTAGACCTTTTCAGAACCAGGATATGGATAGGATATTGTCACAACAAGAGTCTAGCTTTATCTTTTTATTTGATACTATTATTCCAAATGGTTTAAACTCCTTTATGGACCTTTCTAGCTTTTTGTAAAATGTTATGGCGCTTATTTTTCTGTATATACGGTAACCTCCAGCTTGACTGCAAACTGATGACACCTGTGGAATTAAGAGAATGTTATATTAATGTAACCCAGCATAAGTCACTTTAGATGCTTTACCAAAGCTGTCCATATTTAATTGCAAGCTTACATGCTTCTTTTCCCATAAGGGTATGTATATAATATGAATTGATATATTAATTAATTGACTGTAACAGGAATTTTAGTATATATTATTGGTGGTTTTGCATTCCCCCTTTTGGCTTTTAGGTTATTGGCACACGGAAACATTTGAAGCTTGAAAAAAGAATATGAAATGGGGACTTTACCGGAAGCCCATTGCGGTTTATAACTACTCCGTTGCCTGTGCATACTTACCAGTTGGATGTTTGGACTTTTGGCCTATTATACCTCGACTTACCTTTTAGAGAAATTGTATACTTATACTTACCTTTGGGATACTGTAACTGTGAATTTTGTTTGATTTTTGTCTTTTGCTCTTTGAGCACGTATTTATTCTTATAATTAAGGTTGTTCCTTTGAATAGACCTAATTGCATTTCAGTTTGAGTCTGAGCTTTTATTGTTAGCTATACAAGTGCATTATTTTGATTCCTTACCACCTGGAGGTTGGCAACCCTAGTTATAACTCAGATTCTTCCACTTCTAGTCACATGTTTGCAGCTCAGCAGGTCAGTTATATTTTGTTGCTCTAGCCAACCACCCAAAATAAACCATTGTAAGATTTTAATATTTCCAAACGGTTTCCTGTTCCTTTGAGATCCTTCCCAAACTGTGCTCCACAGAGCACTTGGTGCTCCGCGAAACATCTCCTAGTGCTCCGTGAAGAGACTGGAAAGAAAAATACTACTGTCGTTCGATTTAGTATATAGGTGCTAGGTGAAAATTAGAGCTCCATGACGAATTTCTCTTCTGAAAAGTGCTCCATGACTCAAAAAGTTTTGGAACCACTGCTTTAGAGAATCTCAACCTAAACTGCAGAACATTTTTTAAAAAAATTGAGTGTGTGTATCTCTGTTGCACAGCCCTTTAAAAAAAGAAAGAAAATTACATACAAAGCAGGCTGAGGCCTACTTTATGAAGTGGCAGGCCACAATTACTTCATAATTTTTATTACTACTTTCATCCTATGTTTGCAAGTCAAAAGCTCTGCTCACGACCTGAGTTTGATCCCAATGGAAGTCGGTTTCAGGTAGCCGGCTCAAGGTTGACTCAGCCTTCCATCCTTCCGAGGTTGGTAAAATGAGTACCCAGCTTGCTGGGGGTAAAGGGAAGATGACTGGGGAAGGCACTGGCAAACCACCCCATAAACAAAGTCTGCCTAGTAAACGTTGGGATGTGACGTCACCCCATGGGTGAGGAATGACCTGGTGCTTGCACAGGGGACCTTTACCTTTACCATTTAATGTGGGAGTAAGCTTCACTGAACACAATCGGACTTTCTACCATGTAAACGTGCAAAGGACTGGGGTATAGATACATTTACTTGGAAATAAGTCCCATGGCTTCCTATTGCTTCCAAATAAGCTTCTCTTACCTGTCTTCTCTCTACTGTCTGAGCTATTTAAGAAAAAATGTTATTATGTAATTGTGATGGACAGGAGGCTGCCCTGCCCCTGAAGTGAAAAACAGCCACTCAGCTGAGCCAATGGGAGTGCGGTTTCAGCATCCAGTCATCTTGGAGAAAGGGGGTGGAGTGTTGGAGGGAAGCACGGGAGAGCGGGAGTTGAGTTCTATGGCAGAGCGATTTAGCTCTATCTCTCGGAGAGAGCACACATGAAGCTGCCTTATACTGAATCAGACCCTTGGTCCATCAAAGTCAGTATGGTCTACACAGACCGGCAGCAGCTCTCCAGGGTCTCAGGTAGAGGTCTTTCACATGACCTACTTGCCTGGTCCCTTTAGCTGGAGATGCCAGGGATCGAATCTGGGACCTTCTGCCTGCCAAGCAGAGGCTCTACCACTGAGCCACAACCCCACCCTGCAAAATATCCCCCCCCCCCCCGTTCCCAAGCCTCGCGGCTTCCCCTTTCCCCCGTGACTGAGCTCCAGGTTTGCTGTTTACATGCTCGGGGGTCGCATAACTAGAAAGCACCTGATAGTTAAGCCTGTCTCTGTTAATGAGCAGACCTTATACCATTAAGAGCGCAATCCTAAGGGGTGGTAGTTGAGAAGTGCCTGGGGACGGCATAACCGTGCAGCCTCCTGAGCGGCTTGCTGCCAAATGCAGCTAGCTGAAAATGCCTTTCTCAAGAAAACCCCATGCAACTCTCCATTGAGTTCTGTGGGGGCTACGCCTGCCTTTCTGCAGCCGTAACTTGGCATCTGCAAAAATGGGCATTCCTAGGCTGAAAGGGCTTAGGGAGCCACCCCTGGGAATGCCCCGGGAACACCCCCTTTGATGCTGGTGCGAGCCTTTGCACTGGGAAAACACTGTCGGTGAGGCTGCGCTGGCGCCCACAGCTCCCCATAGCCAGCATAAGGGGCCCATTGCCGGTGTTAGTGCCACTGACCCCTGTGTTAGTGCCACTGACCCCTGGCACTGGGGTCATTCTGGCTCCTATCCCATTTTGCCCCCCTCAATTAGGATTGGGCTGTTATTCTGACGCTTGGGAAAGGGCAGGCTGGTGTGGAGGCAATCCTGTGTGAGAGAGAGGATCCAACCTAGGGGCTGGTCAGCAAAAGCCTGCTTGTGCCTGAAAGCATTAAAGAAAACTCTAACTACTCTCTGAAAGCCATAACTAGTTTAAATTTATGTGCCTTGGCCAGGTTTGTCCTTTGTCTACCTGGAGACCTGTGCTGCTGATCCGTTCCTTTGAAACCAACCTGTAAAAAATGAACCTTCTTTGTTGTTTATGTACTAATCCTGCCTTAGTGATCTCTGTATTCTACTTGTGCACCAGAAAACTGACCTCACAGCAGTGAACCCATTCCTATACACTTGCTACCTTAAGAACACCTGGTAACGGAGGGGAAAGTTTATAGTTTAAAACAAACCTGGTTCCCCAAAATCATAGGAGGCTGTGTGGGTTCCCTCAGTAGGTAGAAAGGGCCTTTCACAGTAATATTCAGATTTATTCCACTCAGCTGCCAACTGATTGGTTCCAAGAAAAAGAGGTCAGAGAAAGATCAAGAAAAGAAAAAATGAGTCAGCAGATGAAGAAATTGACAGGGGCGTTTGCCTGTCAGCAGAACTGCACAGATCTCTTGCCTTTCCCTCCAGTTTGTGAACAGTAGCTTTGCTTGAAACCAGAAATCCATGATCTCCAAGCTGTGTACCAGGGCACACAAGCAGAAAAGATTAATTATGTCTCAAAAAAAATGACCACATTGGATTCATCCACTATGCTGCCCACTGCTCACCAAAGCTTTCTGCCAATATTGGACAGTGGCATCATCACAAGATTCCCAGAGACAGACTGTGATGTACAGAGGAATCCCATAAGCATCATCATTCAACAGAAAGCACTGAGCAAAAGGAGGTTGGAATACCAGTAGACAGCAATTCATTGGGCTATCTTGTAACCTCAAGAAGGATGCCTGCTCATTGTTCTGAAAGTTGATATAACTCATTTTATCTATATTTAGGAATTAAGTAAAATATGCTTCCAGACAATAACCTTACCTAAGCTCCAGGATCAAAGGTTTTGGAACATTTCCCTTAATATAAATCCTCAATTTGACTGCTGTAGCACTCTAAGCAAACACAGGCTTTGAGTTGAACAAATGAAGCTGTCTTATATTATTTTATTTGTTTGTTTATTTATTTATATATTTTACTTTTGACTCACCCTCCCCAGCAAAACCTGGCTCAGGATGAGTTACAACATTATAACCATAAAGGTAATGGTAGTCTCCTGTGCCAGCACTGGGTCATTCCTCACCCATGGGGTGACGTCACATCCCAACGTTTACTAGGCAGACTTTATTTATGGGGTGGTTTGCCAGTGCCTTCCCCAGTCATCTTCCCTTTACCCCCAGCAAGCTGGGTACTCATTTGACCGACCTCGGAAGGATGGAAGGCTGAGTCAACCTTGAGCCTTGTATAGTCTGCCTTGTAAAAGTTGGGATGTGACGTCACCCCATGGGTCAGGAATGACTGGTGCTTGCACAGGGAACCTTTACCTTTATTCTATAGACTGTGTATTTTATCAGTATTGAGCCAATTCAAAGGTGCTTCGCTTTTCTGCCACCATGAGAAGAAGCTCCCAGTTTTTCAAGGTCAAAAACAGACAACTCGAATGGGTTTCCACCTTCCGCTACTTGGGCATTGTCTTCAGTTACAACCTATCTTGGTCTGCCCATCTGGACCATGTGAAGAAGACAGCAAGATCCACCACTGTCATGGTAGAGAGTTTTTTTTTCGAACCAAGGGGGCCAAGCACATCCCGTCTGCCATTGATGTCTTCAAAGCTAAGGTGGTTTCCCAGATTCTGTATGGAGCAGACATTTGGATTTCTGGCGTGGATGAGAAACTAGATTGCCTTTTGAACAATTTTTTCAGGAGAATTACTGGAACTCCGAGGTGTGTTGCTGGGCCTGCCCTCCGTATGGAATTGGCCCAACCCTCGCTTGAGGCACGTGCGTGGAGGAGAGCAATTAAACTTAGGTTTAAGTTGCCTGACGACAATCTCCCGTCCCAGGCAGAGTTTCTCCATCTTACTTTTAAGGACCCAGCCCCCAACCCCTGGCTGAATCTGCTAGCAGAAAAACTAAAAGTACTGGGACTCCCAATCTCTGCTCCCTCTGACAACCTGGTTCCATCTCATTTAGTGGCAATCTTGAAGAGATTGAAGGAGTTAGACTGGGCCAGTATGGTTGGGAGGGCCAGACGTACTTGCTCCGGTCTGGTCTTGGGACTCCCCCCACCAGAGAAGCTTCCAGAGTTCCACTTTACGGTTTCAATCTTCTCACATCGTCGGGCTCTCCTTTTAGCTCGTTTAAATGCCTTTCCATCCAATGGTCATGTTGGGCAGATATACCGGGATACCTTTTCCGGACCGTCTCTGCCCATGTAACACGGGCAATATTGAAACGTTGGACCATCTGATGCGCCGCTGTCCTCGCTGGTCTCAAGATAGAGATGCTCTTATTGCTCCAATCCTCACCAGCTTGAACCTCCCTCTACATGCCTGGGTGTTGCCTTTTTTGCTTGGCGACTCAACTAATGGTGCAGCCACATCGAATGTTGCCCGCTGTTTGGCCAGAGTGGCTGCTCTTAAGAAGAAAGAACTCTCAATGCCTACCTCTGGCAATTTTTAGTCAGTTCGCTCCGCCCCTAGTTTATTTTAGGTAGGATTTTTACTTATTGGGCTGACACCTAATTTTTAGATTGTGAACTTAAGATTGTATTATCCTTATTATGTTTACTATGTATTATGCTTCCTATCCTCCCTCGTCTTCTCCTCCCTTCCTTTCCTCCTCCCTTGGTCAAAGACTGCGGTCATAGACCTAATAATAAATTATTATATCAGTATTGAAGATCTTTACCAGTTGCCTGTTCAAGGTCCTTGTTTTGATCTGCAAAGGACCAGGTGATTTGATGGACCATCTATTCCCAAACACTCCTCCATGGACATTGTAGTAATCATCTCAGGCCCTGCTTTATGTTCTTTTGTGCAGAAGAACTACAGGTGATGATGAAGGGTTTTTTCAGTGGTAGCCCCCCTCCATGAGAAAGGCAGACTACAAAATAAGTAAATAAATAAATACATTTCTAGAATGCCCTTCCCATTTCTCTGTGCCCGGCCCCATTGCTGATGCACATGAAACACTCCCAGTCTCTTAACCGTACCTGGTTCTCCAGATTAGAGTCTGCCGCTCTTAATCACTATACCACAATTGCAAACACCAGATTGTAAGCACCAGCATTTGAACCAGGCTCAGAAACATACTTGTAATCAGCACAGCAGACCAAGAGCCAGTGTAATATATTCTCTATTCCTTATAATAATCAGAACTGCCCTGCTGCTGTTTCCAGGTTGCTGGCAGAGATAGTGTGCTGTAGTAATCCAATCTAACTTGGATTTCCTCACATCCTTATATTTTCTTGATTCTACAAACAATTCAATAACAGCAAACTGAAGTTGAAGAGAACCTCTTCATTTTTGCCTCAGTTGTTCAGAGTAGTAACAATCATTCTGGTACACAGCATCCATTACATAAAGGAGTACCATTCTGTTTGTTGCACGCAGGCATACAGATGACCACACAGAAAGCTATGCCAGCCACAAACTATTAAAGAACATATATCCTTTCTCAAGTGTGAATCAATGCAAAGTATTGTCTGTCCCAACAAACTATAGGTAGCATTCATTCCACAACATAGAGAGGAGAGAACTGGGAAGGCATAAATCTATAGGATTCAGTCAACTAAGCACAATGTTAGCTTTGCCTCCTCTGCTTCCCATTGTGCGGAAATACAGCGCTACAATGTTGCCACAAATCTGGAGTCATTTTTTTAAAAAGTGTACTGGTTTTATTTCCCTTAGTTCCATTTTTGTCAGCATAAGCCCCCACGGCAGGATCTAAAAATAAATATAATGAATGATACATGGAGTTGCACTCACCGTTTTAAAAGATAAATGTTAGGCTTGCAGAAAGTGCCAGACTGACAGCGTTGGAGGGAAAAAAAAACAACCCTTACTGTTCACAAAAGAGAGTTTGCCTGGGTAACAAGGGCACAAAGTGCTGTTATCAAGCAGCTTGGAGAAACAAAACAAAATAAATACTTAGCCAGCGTGAATCCAAGCAGATCCCAAAACTACTGTCTCTGAGGCTGATTCCTTTCATATCTGGCCAGGTGGCAAGCTGTCCTAATCACACAAACTGTGTATCACAATCTTTAAATGGTTTCCAAGTCACAATTTCCATGTCATACATAGAATATGATCAAAACTGGCTGCTGCCATTGGTATTCTTCCAGTCATTCATGAATCCATCCTGGACATTTGGTGAAACTGCTGGAATACACCGGAATACTCATGAACATTCTAGTTAATGAACATAAAGGGAAAAGCCAAATGAAGGAATACTGATAAATGTTGCAGATTCTGTGAAGAGAACCTGTGGAGTTTCAAAAAGCCTTGCCCTTGACTGAGGGCAGGAGAGGGCTGTATGATGTTTGCAGGAAGTGAAAACAGAAGGGAAGAAAGTAGGGTTGCCCATTCTGGGTTGGGAAATTTCTGGAGATTTTAGGGGTAGAGCCTGGAGAGGGAAAAGTTTGAGGTGGGGGGGGTGTATCTCAGCAAGGTATAATGCCTTAGAGTCTACCCTACAAAGCAGCCATTTTCTCTAGGGGAACTGATCTCTATAGTCTGGAGACCAGTTGCAATACTGGAAGATCTCCAGACTCTATCTGGAGGTTGACATCCCTAAAAGAAGGCCCAGTAGGTAAAACAGATCACTGAGGGCTGAAACCAGAGCTGGTAGTGGGCTTGGAACCAAGGCCTAAGGGAGGACAATGGAGTGAGGGAGAAGGAACACGGAAAGAGAAATAGGAAGAGAAGGATTTGAAGGAAAATATAACACTAGAAAAGATCGACTTGTACACGGCTGAGACAAAAAGTCTAGGGACATGACGAGCTGTAGTGACATTATGGACTGAAAAACATAGCTGAGTTTAATAGCTCCCTTCATCTCCCACCCTTCCTGAGCTGGGAGTGTCAGGTCGCACTTAGCCTCAGGAAGGGTGGGAGATGAAGGGAGCCTGTCCTCTAAAAAAGGGACTGAAGTACAGAATAGGCAGTTGCTGGAGAGAAACAAGGTTTGAAGAGGATGAAAGAGAGGGCACAAGTCTATCAGTTGACAAGAGATCTGTGACTGGATAAAAAGTGAACTCTCTTTCCTTATCCTCCTCTCTGGTCTTGATCTGAGTTAGGGCTCTGTACCGCTACTGATAAGTTTTTCTTTTTTAAAAAAAAATCACAGATCACCTACTATCTTGTTGAGAAGGCAGGGAGTTGAGAGAAGAAGAGAACTGTCAGTAGGGGTAGGCACAGTAATTTTACCCAATAACCCACTATTGAGCACTGGTAATTCCTCATTCAGATTCTGGTAATGCAATGAGACCACAGTGACACATTGAGTGTGTACTAAAAAGCAGCTAGGGAATCATCCTTATAACAAATCAACCCTCAATTCCATTTTATAGAACACTGAATAGCTGTTTACTCAAAGTACTTTTACTCATATATTATCAAAGTATTATCAAATGTTAGATGGAAGGCCTCTTTACAAATTGTCAGAAATGTAAGGAACCACACTGAGGTTGAGGTGCCATCTGATTAGAAGACTGAACAGAGTGTGTTATTCTACCACTGAATTTCTTCAGTCTAGTCTTTCTCTCTGCCAAGAGTTTTGGCCCAGAATATAGAAAAATACATAAAAGCGCTGAAATGCATCAATCATGATTGGTCCCACTAAAAGCTTCCTATACTTTGCTTGCAGACTGCTTAGTACATTCAAAAGATGGATTAATACGAAAGCAAGAACAACATCGAGTCTCCTCAAATAATCTCTATTTTTCTTGCTTAAAACCGGTTACATCAATAAACTCAACGAGGTCAAGGCACACTGAACTGCCCAAGGGTTTTGGAAGAATGAATACAATCAGAGGTTTTTTTTTCTCCAGCTGTGCCAAGCCTCAAACAGATGTCCCAAAAGCTCTTTTATTTAAAGGCATGAGTATTCTCTCTGCAGAACAGACCTGCTGATACCACACGACTAGCAAATTCTTAAGACTTCCAAAGGTATGGACCCAAGGTTCCCATGGTACACTAGTTTGCTAGAAGACATACATTAATGAATCATATGAAACTGCCTTATGCCATTGGTTTATCTTGCTCAGTATTGTCTACTCTGACTGGCAGAGGCTCTTTGGGACCTCAGACAGAGAATGGTCTTTTCCAGCCATTCTCAAGGATCTTCTAATTCAGGGCTTGACAAATTCGTTGCTGAGCCTGGTATTTTTAGCAATGTCTCTCAACAATCCTCTGTAGAAGAAGCTACATCAGATGTTCTGCAGTATGGAATACAAATGCATACACAATTTTGTAATTGCTTGTTTACACGTTGACTTTATATCACTGAGAGGTGAGAGACTGGTTCATTTCTTAACCAGTTGCTTTCAACACAAGCTCCAATATTCAATTAAACAGAGATTTTTACAGCAGTAATGGAATGATGAGAAATAGGGGGAAAGTTAGGTTAGGAACAGGCTTTTTGTCATGGTGATGACTGCCAGGGCCATCCTCCATATTTATGTATATGCAACTTTTTCACCCTAGCTTTAATAAAATTATGAGAAGAGGTTAAGATTAGGCTTTAGAAGTTGAGTACCCATAAGGAGTTTCACAGGGCATCTTATTTTCCCATTCCCCGCTATTTTCTCTTTCCCTTACCTGAAAGCCACCATAGCCTCTACCCTTTTCCTGCTTCTTTCTCTCCTTTCCACCCACCAGCCAATGTACCTTTATCTGCACCCCCACCCCCCACGTTTGCAGCTTTCCATTCCCCTGGCAACCTCAACCTGGGAAAATTATGGCCTAGTTGTGTGGTGCCAGCTGCCAGGCCAGGCCCAACTACATGGTGGGGAATCTGCAAGGACGTGGGAAGGAACCAGAACCTCATTTTCTCCCAGTATATCCTTTCCCAAACTATTTCCTCTTTCCCTCCTCCAGGCAGCCCCCATACCTTCACCTTACCTAGTTTCCTTCTCTCTTTCCCACACACTAACCAACCAAAGATTTGTCTTCTCCCTATCTTCAGCTATATTTATTCCAAATATGGCCACAGTGTCAATCTATACAAGAGTATTTAAATACTGGTTGTTGTGTTTTCAGTCCTTTCCCTATTAATCCCTAGCACATAATTTGTCTTTTTCTCCATTATCACACACAGTGTAAACCTATTCATTCAATAATCAGTCACAACATCAAAGATCTCTTTCCTGATGAGTCACTACAACTTCAGACTCCCATCAATATATATATGTAAAGTTGGGAAAGGGGGTTGCCCCAGTATGCTCTTTACATTTATTTATACTGAACCTTATTTGCCATACTGTTTCTCTTTAACATAATTTAGAGAGATCCTTCCAAGAGCTCCTCACAACCCATTTCATTTTTCACGACCATGAAAAATGTGTTGTCATTCACAAATTTGGTCACTTCAGTGTTTGCCCTGCAATTCCACATCATTTACAAGCAAACTAAATAGCATCAGTTCTAATACAGGTCCCTGGTAGACCCCATTGCTTTACTCTCTACATTGTGGGAACTATTTACTCCTGCCATCTGTTTCCTTAGTAACCACTTACTAAACCATGAGAGAATCAATCAATGCTCTTTGCCATCAAGTTGCTGCTGACTTAAGGTGACCCTGTAGGATTTCAAGGCAAGAGATGTACAGAAGTGGTTTGCCATTGCCTGCCTCTGCATAGCAACCCTGGTCTTCCTTGGAGGTTGCCCACCTGAGAACTAACCAGAGCTGATCCTGCTTAGCTTTCCAAGAAGTGATGAAATTGGGCTATCCAGGTCAGGGCCAATCCACTTTACCCAGTGGTAAATGTACCCAGGAGCCTTTAGTGAGGAACTTTAATCAAAAGTGCTTTGGAAGTCCAAGTATATAATGTCCCCAGGTCACTCTTATGCTTATCAATACTTTCAAAAGTCTCCAAAAGGTTAATGAAGTGCAAAAGCCATACTGATACTTCCTCAGTAGAGTTTGTTCCTCTATGTGCTTGATATATCTTGAATCACTATTTCTGCCCAGAACAAGCATTAGGCCAATTGACTTGTAATTTGCTTAATTTTTTTTTTTTTGCCAATTTCCAGTCCAACAGTAGGTAGGCTAATTTTAGCAACATTACACATTATCAACAATTTTACATTTGAGTTCCTTAGAAACCTCAGGAGTATGCCATCTGGACACAATGACTTGTCAGTTTTTAATTTAGCAATTAGCCATAGAAATTCATCCCTTGTCACCTTGACTCAGCTGCCCCCTCTAGCAGGTTCCAAGACAAACTGTTCCATGGCACAATTATTTATTGGAACGCACCATCTTGTAGTAGTGAAGATTATGATGTCAACAATTTTGTGACATCACAGAAGCACAACCAACAGGCAGGGACAGCAACTGCCAATCTTGAAGTCTCAGGTTTATTTATTTAGAAAATCATTTTTTTATGGACAAGGACAAAATAGATGACACATGGGCTGCAAAGTTCAAGGGGAAAAAAGGTCCCAGAAAGCAAGTACGCTTAAGGGCAAGGAATCCAGAATCAAGGTGGCTGGAAGAAAGAGACAGAGTAGGCAATGGACTGAAAAACAAGAACCTGAAGAATGACTGTAAGAGAAGAAGTGATGCTGGGAGGAAAAGCTCTGGTGAATGTATGTTGTTGGCAGGAAGGGGATAAAAGAACAGGAATCCTGAGCATGCACAGAGGTTGCCTGAGTAACAATGTGGCTAAAGGAACTGGAAAAATGGTAGGGAAAACCAATATCGAAAACAAGTAGGGGTGGGCCCTATGGAACAGGTATGAAGTTGGTGGGAGGAGTGACTCAAGAGAAAGCAGCACTTGAGCAAAACCCCACATGAACTCAGGGACACGAGAAGCAGTGAGCTGACAGAATTTATTTATTTATTTACTTTATTAATAGTCTGCCTTTCTCTCTGGGTTTCTAGGCAGATAACACAGAAGAAGTCAACACAATCAACAGAGTGGGACATCCAACAGACAACGCCATAGGATGTGATTTGTAGGCATCTGGAGACCAACCAGAGGTGAATGTAGGAAGTGGGCATGCAATAAAAGCTGGAGTAATGTGGGACACAATGTCAAGGAACTAGTGGTTAGACTATCTGATTGTGAGGGAGGGTTGGCCAGGGTTAAACTCCACACTCTGCCATTAAGATCCCAGTGTGATTTCAAGCCAGTCACTCTAGCTCAGGAGCTATCAAGCCCCTGGAGAAAGATGAAAGAGGGCAGAGCTGCTATGACATGAAGATGATGACTGAGCCAAAGAGAAACCTCTGCCCTGCCTCCCTCCTTCAGAGCTATAGCCCACAAATGGATAGTAATGGCTGCCTCAGGCTCCTCAAAGAAATGCATTACACTGGCCTTGAAATGACCGAGCTATTTAAGTTTCCTTCGATGCCATCTGTACAAACATTTCAAATTCCACAAATCAAACTGCACACTTTGTGCTGACATCATTGCCAAACGGTTACCCTCATACCATTGCTTTTGCTTTTATCGTTATTTTTGTTTTTAACATTGGCACTTGCTCAAGTACAAATCACTAACAAATTAGGGTCCATTATCATGGCTGAGACCCAAAACCTTGGAGTTCTGGAGAGAAAAAGATTTCCTTTTGAAAAAAGAAAACAAAACAGTACAATTATAGCCTGAAGAGCAGGAATCCTGATCAATGATGTAACTCCCTTTGGACTGTAACAACTTGATTGTATTAAGAGAGAGCTAGGGGCGGCCTTGAGCTCACCGAACTTGAAAGAGCTAAAAATGTACCAACAAAGAAGAGGCACTCAACAAACCAGGCTCTACTTTACATGGCTTCCATTCACACATTATTTCAGATGCAGTTAAATCCTGAAGCTGTGGTCCTGACTGTATGCTTTGCACCAGTTTAAGAAATGGCACACCCTGACCTGGATAGCCCAGGCTAGCCCAATCTCATCGGATCTCAGAAATGAAGCAGGGTTAGACTTGGGTAGTACTTAGATGGGAAGCCAAACTTCTATGCAGAGGTAGGCAATGGTAAACCATCTCTGTTCATCTGTATATGGGGTCACCATAAGTTGGTTGCAACTTGACGGCATTTTCCACCACCAAGAAATTGCACACTTGAAGAACATATTTTTCTTTCAGCGCCGCTGGAACACACGCTGCTCCCCCAGAAGAAATCTACTGTATCTTCTTCTTTTTTGCCATCAATTCACATCTGACGTATGGTGACCCCTGGTGGGGTTTTCAAGGCAAGAGACGTTCAGAGGTGGTTTGCCATTGCCTGCCTCCACGTCACGACCCTGGTATTCCTTGGAGGTCTCCCATCCAAATACTTGCCAGGTTCAACCCTGCTTAGCTTCTGAGATCTGACAAGATTAGGCTAGCCTGGGCTATCCAGGTCTGGGCCTACTGTATCTACTTACACAGATTTGGCACACAAGGTTCCCCCCTCTATCTTGAAGCACAGTCTATTTGGCTACATAATTGTTCCCCAGGAAAACATATAGTAAACCTGCTGTTCCTTGATGATAAAATAGTGTGTAGGGGATTGTTAGATCCATGACACATAACTGACTCATGGTTTTTATGATTCCATACTCAAACATGGGACCAGGAGGGTCAGCTGCCAGATATATTTCACCACTGATAATGCCCATCTGGTGGGTAAAGTTAGATCTATGACAAGCTACTGAATCAAGAAGATAAGCTATAAAAATGTTCTCAAAGCAGTCAGCTCCACTTTGTCTACTGGATCCCTACTTTTCGACTTGGCAGGGGTTCTTTTTTGTTTCCCATCCTATTTAACATATGCACAAAGCCACCAGACATGGTCCTCCAAAGATCAGAGTTACCATCAGTAACAGTACCATGTTACATCAGTAACAGTACCATGTACACTGATGGTACATTCTGCTGTATTATTCCTTTTTGAAGCCTGATGTGGATGTGACTTCCATGATCAAGTGCTTGAACCCACTGGTGGAATGGGTGACCAAAACTAAATTCCAATGAGGCAAGGCAGAGATGATAATAGTAGAGCCCAGAGGTCTGGATAGATGGAAATATACCTGTTCCAGATGGATTCACACTCCTTGTTATGGATTGGATTTGCACTCTAGGGTGCTCCTGGATTCCCTGGAAGCTAGGATTGCCAGGTCCCTCCGGCAACTAGCAGGAGATGTTGGGTGGTGGATACAGGGGGCGGTGATTGTCATCTGTGTTATGACATCACTTCTGGGGCAAAACTCACTTGCCTTCAAAATTCTATTGTTTCCATAGAGTTTTGGGGAGAGTGATAGAGCGTCCCCCCTGGTCTGGATCCAGCATGCTTTAAGGATCACCTCCATCCCTCATGAATCCTCCCTGAGCATTAAGTTCACTTGGGGGGCACTGTTCTATGTCACATCTTTCTGTAGTAGCCCCAGATTGTGGACGTTCTTCTCTAATGATGCCCTTTCTGCCTCACTTGCCTCTCGTCAGTGACAAACAGAAATACTTTTATCCCACCCCATCTTCAGAGATCAATATCTTTGAGCTATGGATCTTACTGTGATTATGCTGCTCTTTTTAATTGTTTTATACTGATTGTTGTAAGAAATCAATAATTTTTAAAAATCATGTTGGTTAGTTACACATGAATACATGAAGCTGCCTGACATGTCTACATCAACTGGCAGCAGCTCTCCACAATTCCTTCACATCCTAAAATGATCACATCCTAATCCTTTCAGCTGGAAATGGCAGGTATTGAATCTGGGACCTCCTGTGAGCACAGCAGATAATCTATCACTGAACCACTGTTTGTCCCCTCTAAATGATTTTAAAAGGTGTCCCAGTTAAGCAGATTTTTTTAAAAGTGGTATAAATTACTTTTAAGACAAATGCTTACAAAAACTGTGATGAAGGAACATTTCCCCAATGACCCACAGAAGGAAGAATGCCTTTTATACAACATGGCCTGACAATGTGTGACCATCCCTTTAAAACAACTAACAGTTTTCTTTAGAGTTGCTGTGTATTCATATGCAAATGCACGCTGATTTAATCAGTCAATGGACTCATTGGACTCAAAAATCATATGGCTAATCAGCTAAGTTTTCTTTAATTGTCTGAAAGCTCACGCAATGCTTTAAATGACCAGCGCTGCCCTTTTTAGTTTAGTACCAGGTGATGTCCACCCATGTGCACAGTTCCATTCAACATGTACAACTCTAATGACTTCGAAGTGAGTTGGAAGCATCTTCTGCTTCTGTGCAGTTCTCTATGCACATTACATCTAGTGGAGAAGAGTGGAGAAGAAAGAACTAGCGGGGGAAGGGGAGGGAGGAAGGGAAGCAGTGATCTGGTATAATCAGATGGGTATTAGAACCAATTATAAAAGGTGGTTCAATACCCTGACCTCCTAAGTGCTGACATTAGAGATGATTTGTTTTGAAAAAGCTATCAATATAACAGTATCTCTGCCAAATGATGCACAAAATACTGTTATTTTGTTCCTTGTTTTACACCCCTGTGGTGTGGCACAGATACAGACGAATAGGAGATACTGGAAAAACCATGAAAAAGAAAACAAAAGGAAAGGAAAGGAAAATAGGTGTCGTCCATTCTCTGCAGTACAAACCCTGCTACGTATATTTCTCCACAGACTCAATAGCAGCCTGTCTGCAACCCTTGAACCCAAGAATTGATCTCCCTTTTTAATTTGGAAAATAAGAATGACCCTAGACTTCAGGAAATAAAAGCCTGAGCAACAAATAGGTTGAATGACAACACTAGAATATATTAATATTTGCAGCATCATAAATATTGCATTCCCACAATGATTATAAAGTGGTATTTGTTTCAGCACTAGTAGGAACAAACAGCACAGGCTCCCTCTCCAAGTAACTCAATTGCAGAGCCACAGGCAACTTTGCAATTTTCTGAAATAACAAGATTCTTTTGTGCGAGGGTTCTTAGTTATTTGGTGCCATTTCTGACCTGGCAGGCACCTCCCAGTGAGAAACGTGAGGACACCCACAGACCTCTTTGATGTCACAAAGAATTTAAATCAAAGAATCTAGGAATGATTATTAATAACAATAATTATTACCACAATGCATTTGTGCACGCACGCACAGACACACACAAACAGAATTTCTTCAGAGCATGGGCTTCCATGTTCACAAAAGTGTAAGGAACAGCTGTATTTGCACAGTGGGGATGCATGCACACAGCTGTTGTATGCACTGCAGCGCCTTGTAAGCATCAGAGTTCCCATGTGCACAAATAGGAATATCTGCAGGTGGTTCCACTCAGGTCCCATCTAAGAGGAAATGCAAGTAGCCAAAATATCTCCAGAGTCAAATCAGGGCTACAGTGCTATGGCGGTGACAGTCAACCTTTTCATCCTGTGACATTTCCCCTAATGCAAATCCTACCACCACCATAGTCACTCTTTGGCTTGTACAAGAAAACATATGATTTGCATTGGAAATACGGTATGGGAGAAGGGCTAGCCCTCTCTTTCCCCAGTTACCATAGCTGAATCACATCTGTTTTTCATCTAGCTTGACCTTAAGGCAAGAACAGGGCATGTGCCTTCAATAGAAGAATAGCATGTATTTTTCCAGTTCTGGGTGGAAAGCTACATTACTTGGTTGTGGCTTAAACAGGGATGAATTCTGTGACACCTTAAAGACCAACAAATATAACATAGCATAAGCTTTCAGGATTAAAAAAAGTCTACTTTATCACACACACCATATGTAGAATCATAGAGTTGGAAGGGGCCATACAGTCCATCTAGTCCAATCCCCTGCTCAATGCAGGATCAGTCTATAGAGCATCCCTGACAAGTGTTTGTCCAGCCTCTGCTTAAAGACTGCCAGTGAGGGGGAGCTCGCCACTTCCCTAGGTAGCCGATTCCACTGTTGAACAGTTCTTACTTTAAAAAAACGTTTTCCTAATATCTAGCTGGTTCCTTTCCCCCCGCAATTTAAACCCACAATTGCAAGTCCTATCCTCTGCTGTCAACAGGAACAGCTCCCTGCCCTCTTCTAAGTGACAGCCCTTCAAATACTTAAAGAGAGCAACCATGTTCCCCCTCAACCTCCTCTTCTCCAGACTAAACATTCCCAACTCCCTCAGCCTTTCCTCATAGGGCTTGGTCTCCCCTGATCATCCTCGTCGCTCTCCTCTGCACCAGCTCCATTCTTCGGCTTGTGTGTGAGTGTAGGCAAACAGACACAAATGCAGACATTCACCATTTGGTACAGAATGCCACAGCGTGGTGACTACCGGGAACTAGGCAGAAGACGCATATTAACCCATTTTGCCAGTCACTCCATTGGCTACCTATCAGTTTCCGGTTTCAATTAAAGGTACTGGTTATAACCTATAAAGCCCTTAATGGCTTTGCACCCACAAATCTACAGGTCTGCCTCCCCTGCTATGCTCCACCATGACAGCTTCGCTCATCTCAGCAAAGCCTTCTGAAGGTGCCGCACTGCAAATGGGTAAGATTGATAACAGCCTGTACATGGGCATTCTCTGTTGTGCCCCTACCTCGCAGAATGGCCTCTCTCAGGAAGGCTCCCATGTGTCCACTGTTCCTAGGGTTGCCAACCTCCTACCCAACCTGAAGAAACTTGTGTTTGAAGTATTGGTGCATTGAACACACTTCGCCACTAAGACTGCTTGTGAATTGACAGAACGACTCGCTCCGTATGAACTTTCTTGGGGTCTTTTTAAAAAAATGCTAGTACTTGTGGTTTGTGGTCATACTTACCTCATTTTATATGGTGTCAACTGTTAAGATTTAGCATATACACTTTGTATTACATGAGTAATGGTGAATGGTTATCTAGTAAACAAAGCAACTTAATGTTTGGTTATTGTGACTTTCTGATTACTGCTGTTATTTGTTTTCCAACATACTATACAGCAGGCTAACCTATATTTATTAGAACCTCCAGGTACTAGCTGGAGATCTCCTGCTATTACAACTGATTTCCAGCTGATAGAGATCAGTTCACCTGGAGAAAGTGGCTGCTTTGACAATTGGTCTCTATGGCATTGAAGTCCCTCCTTTCCCAAAACCCTGCCCTCCACAGGCTCCACCCCAAAAACCTCCCACCAGAGGTGAAGAGGGACCTGGCAACCCTAATTGTTCCACAAACTGTATAAAATAGACATGTTCAGGAGCGCATTTTTGGAAAGGTAATAGGGCACTATAACGGAATGGTTCAGGAATGTGCTTTTATAATGAAAACAGGACTGTAGTCTGTGCCATTTTATATGCTACATATTATCTCTGTGTTGTAGGTATTATTCTTCTGTTATTGCATGGTTTTCTACTCTCGTAGCT
Source organism: Euleptes europaea (assembly GCF_029931775.1). NCBI lineage: Eukaryota > Metazoa > Chordata > Lepidosauria > Squamata > Sphaerodactylidae > Euleptes > Euleptes europaea. Next base: position 24,198,027 of record NC_079317.1, on the reverse strand, counting down.
CCATATTCTGCACAGATTGATATATCATATCTGATACTTTTTTGCATTGTTCCTAATTTTGTTATCCTAGTCCTATTGGCAGTGGTCTAAATAGCCCAGACTAGCCCAAGCTTGTCAGAGCTCTGAAGCTAAGCAGGGTTGGTCATGGTCAGTATTTGGAAGAGACACCACTGAGGAAGATGACCGTTGCTATGCAGAAGCAGGCACTGACCAACCATCTTTGCTCTTCTCTTGCCTTGAAAACCCCATGAGGGGTCGCCATAAATCAATTGCAATTTGATGGCATTTAATTATTATAATTATTAGAATCATAGAGTTGGAAGGGACCACCAGGGTCATCTAGTCCAACCCCCTGCACAATGCAGGAAATTCACAACTACCTCCCCCCACCCACCCCAGTGACCCTTACTCCATGCCCAGAAGATGGCCAAGATGGCCTCCCTCTCATAAACTGCCTAAGGTAATAGAATCTGCATTGCTGACAGATGGCCATCTAACCTCTTCTTAAAAACCTCCAGGGAAGGAGAGCTTACCACCTCCCGAGGTGGTAATTACTTAGTCCTATTGCATTGCTAGTGGGATCTCCTGCACTATTTGTTCACATTGTTGGAAGCCATGTAATCCATACTTAGTCTTAGTGAGGAAGGCAGATTCTAAATGAATAAATAAATACTTTCCATAGTTGGAAAGATAGAATCAGGTTCATCTGAATTCCATATACACAGATTTTCCGATTAATTCTTGCTCAGCAGGTTCATACTGGAGCGTCCCTTTGAAATCTTTTAGCTGAAGTATGATGACTTGGAGGTCAACGGCTGAGTCCTGGGGAAATGACACATTCTCCACTGCGATGCTGAACACTGCCATTTTTTAAAATGTGTCTATTTATCCTCTTGCACAGAGACGGATGAAGAGGGCTCTAGTCTACAGAAGCATATGCTTCTAGCACTAGCAATACCACAGGGACAGCGGCCACAGCCAAAATAACGGAGTCTTGTAGCATCTAAAAAAACTAATTGTGCTGTAAGGTTTCCAGAGCCAGAACCCACTGGATCAGAGGCATGCACTTCTTCTTCTATTTTTGTGTGCATGTAATTTACAAATTTCCCAGCCCTGAAAGGGATACTTTCAGATTTGGAATTATGAAGCCACTTGTCACAACCATCCTAACAAAATGAGGGCAGTTCCCAGTGCTAATTCAGATTCCTCATAGGTTGATGTGCACACAGGTTGATGTGCGCTGTTCATTATGCATCAGATTGTGTGAGCAACTGTCCATGTGGCCAGACCCACAATGTGGGTTAAGAATTTACATCAAGCCATACAAAATATTAGATAGAAATGTTTCATAAGATTTATTTCCGGATGTGTTTTTTAAAAAACAACTTTATGTATTTATGACCACTGAGGAAGGCCTACTCAGGCCGAAACGTGTCTGGTCAAGCATTGGTCATTTACATTGTTTGCGTATCAACTGTGCATAAGAAATTTTTATATGCAGCCTGTATTCCAGGGCTTGTGTTTGTAACAATTTTACTGTGTACACCTTGCAATAAATGTATTATTTTGTTACACTGTATAGTTTGTAACTCAATCTTTGAAGCTCTGCTATTCCCACAAAGTTGAGAGGGTTTACAAACATTACAAAAAAGGGGGGGGGAGTTTTATTGATATTTCACAGTATGTCTTGCCAAGGCAGCTGCATAAATGCATCATTCCCAACGTATCCATTACCCAAGGGTGAGGTTCCAGTTCAGCAAGAGGAACTTGCCCCTACTGCTTTCTTTAAGCAGTCAGCCCTGAAGCTCAGCTGCTGGCTCCAGTGTTTGGAACATCTGCAACTGCCTTGCCTCCTGCCTCCCACTGGCTGAAGCGAAGGCTAGCAAAAGAGCTGGAAGGCAGAACTAGAAAGCCTGAGTCAGCTGGGAGTCACTGGTAGGGTTGCCAACCTCCTGGTACTAGCTGGAGATCTCCTGCTATTACAATAACTGTTCTCCAGCTGCTAGAGATCCGTTCACCTGGAGAAAATGGCTGCTTTGGCAAATGGACTTTATGGCTTTGAAGTTCCTCCCCTCCCCAAATCCCGCCCTCCTCAGGCTCCGCCCCAAAACCCTCGCGCCGGTGGCAAAGAGGGACCTGGCAACCCTACTTGCCAGCAGAACTACTGGAGCCTCCTTCCTAGACTGGCAGGAGAGTCTAACCCATGGAAAGTGGGTATCATGGCAAAGTAAGTACAGAAGCTTGCATTTGGCAGGGAAAGCAAATAAGAGCGGGATTGAAAATAAGGTTGCCAACCTCCAGGTATTAGCTGGCGATCTCCTGCTATTACAACTGATCTCCAGCTGATAGAGACCAGTTCACCTGGAGAAAGTGGCCGCTTCGGCAACTGGACTCCATGGCATTGAAGTCCCTCCCCTCCCCGAACCCATCCTTTTCAGGCTCCGTCCCAAAAATCTCCCACCAGTGGCAAAGAGTGACCTGGCAGAAGGTCTTGTTTAGTGTGGAGGTTATCATGTTGGAGAGCACTCTACGTTTCCCTTCAACAAGCAGCCTTCTCCTCTGGCAGCTTCAGTCTCTAAGCCATATGTGGTGAGAGGAGGTAGGAGGAGTATGCAGAACTCATTCTCTTAAAGACACAAGTTGTCATTATAGCTGAATGGAACCTAAGGGTAATGCATCTATTGTTACTCTTCAGGTTTACTCTAAATCAACTATGTATTTAAAATATTTGTGCCCATGTTGCAAGATAGTGTTGAAAGCCCAGAACTGGTAACCCCTGAGAGACTGGAGGAGTGGAGTCACAACAAACGGTACCATGCCAATGATGCAACATCACTTTTAGTGCAAACCTGAGACTGACATGGTGCTGTAGAATTCACCCAAAACTATGGTAAAGCCACAGAGCTTCAGCCACAGAGCTTCTGCTAGAATCTTATTGGATTACTCCTGAGTCCTGACTCCCAGTCCCTGCTCCTGATGGAAGAGAAGACATCCACAGTTTGACCCATTTAGGGGCTTTTCTCTATAACTTTTTTCCTGTGTGTGTGTATGTGTGTGTGGGGGGGGAGATTCTGTCTGTGAGTGTGTGTGAGAGAGAGAGGTGGGAGGAAGCCAAAGGGGGGTGGGTTTACCTGTTCTGCTGGGGGGTGGGCTTGATTGCCTCTGTGTGGGACTGTGCTTTCTGGTGTTTTCACCGGTTGCCAACTTCGTCTGGAGTTAACTGTGGGTCAGGAGTCTCTCTCTGGCTGGCTCCTATTGTTTCCAATGGGCTGTGCAGCCGCTCCTGTTGTTTCTGATGGGCTAGCCTGTCATTCGTTTTAGTACATCCCATGTCAGTGAGTCTCTCTCTGTCTGGCCCGTTCTTCTCCTTTGTTAGGAATTTGCGTCTTCTGGTTGGGGGGGGCTGTTCTGCTGGGGGGGCTTGATTGCCTCTGTGGAGTGTGATTTGGGAAGATTACCTGTCCTGGGGGGGGGGGTGATTGCCTCTTTGCGAGTGTGATTGTTGCTGTGGAAGATTTGAATCCAGCAGCATGAGTATCAATCCCGAAGATACGGAATTTGCGCAGGTCACACTTACGCTAGAAGCCTTATGAGATGCACTTTGGCTGTGTTGAAATGAAAAGACACATTACCCATGCTAGTTACGCTGTTTACTTACGCTTTGAGCGTTGCTGGATGCACTTTCGGCGTAATTACATCGGATGGGGAGGACCCCATAACTCCGGACCCCCGGACCCAATCTTTACAAAACTTGGGGGTTCTTGCAAGAAGGGTCCCTCCAACTACACTGAAAGGTTGGGACCTCTATCTCCAAAAATGTCCCCCCCCCCAGAGCCGCAGAAAGGCGCGAATGTGTTTTTAATGGCTTTATTCCAATGGGCAGATGGGGGGACCCCTTCTGGGCCCCATAACTCTGGACCCCCTGACCCAATCTTCACAAAACGTGGGGGTTCTTGCAAGAAGGGTCCCTCCAAGCTACACTGAAAGTTTGGGACCTCTACCTTTAAAAATGCCCCCCCTCCGGAGCCGCGGAAAGGCGCAAATGTGTTTTTAATGGCTTTATTCCAATGGGCAGATGGGGGGACCCCTTCTGGGCCCCATAACTCCAGACCCCCTGACCCAACCTTCACAAAACATTGGGGTTCTTGCAAGAAGGGTCCCTCCAAGCTACACTGAAACTTTGGGACCTCTATCTCCAAACATGCCCTCCCGGAGTAGTGGAAAGGTGAGAATGTGTTTTTAATGGCTTTAAATGGCCGAATTTCTTCGCGAACTCCGAATTTCATGCTGAATTCCACGGATCCGAATCGGGGAAGTTCGGACTTTGGCATTTCCCTAATAAAAACGGGCCAAATTTTGCCAGATCTGAATTTTACCGATTTTTTTTTCAATAGCCCTAGATGTCACGGTTGTGACATGAGTTCCCCCCTCCCCATTTTGTTCCCACTGCTCCACTGAGAAGGAGCAAGAGTAGCAGGCCCAGGATAAACCAAAGCAGGAGACCCTGACTAGCGTCAGACGAGAACCTGGTGAGAGCCTGGGGTTCAAATCCCCACTCAGCCATGAAACTCGCCGGGTGCTGGAACCACTCATTCTCTTAAGTATTTCTTCTGCACTTTTCCCCCTAATGGGGACTCAAACAGTGTCATCCTAAGCAGACCTGTGTGTGCGTAAAGTGCCGTCGCTTCGGACTCATGATTGTAGCAAGTACAATCATGCAAGACTGCAGCATGATTGTGGCAAGTATGAATTTCTTTGCCTTTAAAGGGTGGGTGTACAGTTTGGTTTGGATTCTCTAAATCAGTAGTCTTCAATTTCAAGATGAACCTTTAAACCCACCCTCCAGCAGGGGACTGCCTTTTGAATCATCTTTTTTTCTTCTCTCTATGGGTTGGATCCAAAGATGCCCCTCTGTTTGTGGGGGGCCCCCTTTCATTTATGGAGGGACACCTTTACTGAATAGCTTTCTGTTCGCAGATGGAGTACTTATGTTAATAGAAGACTCCTATTTAGATCAGAGGCAGTGTGGACAATCCAGAGAATGAAGCAGCATTTTTATAGACATTTAAAGGGATTCCTCTTCTTTTTTAAAAAATAATTTTTATTATAGATAAAGGGATTCTTCTTCTTGATGTGGGCTCAGCAACCCCCATACAAATGTGTCCTTATTTTCCCCACCCATCCACTTCAGCATGCATATATGAGCACCTAGAGGTTGCATGTCAGGACATTATGGGAAAAGGAATTTCTATTCATGTCTCCTACATCTCTGTCCAGCCTTGTCTTTCTGTGTGATTCAAAGTGCTTGAGATCGAGCATTCAACTAATATGTGAGTGTTAAGTGCCATCAAGTCGCTTCCAACTCATGGTGACCCCATGACTCAATGTCCTCCAAAATATCCTATCTTTTACAGCCTTGCTCAGGTCTTGCAAATTAAGAGCCATGGCTTCCTTTATAGAGTCAATCCATCTCTTGTTGGGTCTTCCTCTTTTCCTGCTGCCCTAAACTTTTCCCAGCATGGTTGTCTTTTCCAGTGACTCTTGTCTTCTCATAATGTGACCAAAGTACAATAGCCTCAGTATAGTCATTTTAGCTTTTAGGGTAAATTCAGGCTTGATTTGATCTATAACCCACTGATTTTTTTGGCAGTCCACGGTATCCGTAACACTCTCCTCCAACACCACATTTCAAAGGAACCTACTTTCCTCCTATCAGCTTTCTTCATTGTCCAGCTTTCACATCCATACATAGTAACAAGGAATACTATGGCATGATTTATACCCTTTTAAACCACCAATATACTATGGCAGACTTATACCCTTTTAAATCACCAATGGGTTTAGAAGGGTGTAACTCTGCTAAGGATGGCACCAAAAGTGGCTTGCAAAATGCAAAATACAATTTAAATAAATAAACAGGATAAAAAGACAAAACTCCAAATCTTGGTCTGGTCCTAGTTCCACTTGTCCAGCTCACTTCAGGGCCACAGGCAATGAGCCACAGGCTAAACATCCTTTGGATTTTGCCCTGTGGCTCAGGCCAAAAGCTTGTACCTCTAGCCACACCCAGGCTGAATACCTCTAAAAGAGAAGGAAGAGCAACTCAACCCAGATCTTAGTCAGCTGCCTTAAATATGTCCCCAACATTCACCCCCTGCTTTCTCTCATCCTAATCTACCTCACCAGGGTGTTGTGAGGACACAATGAAAAAAGGGGGACATGTAAGCCATTCTGATTACTTGGAGGAAGGATTGGATAAAAAAGGACTGAATGATACATGTTCCCCCATAGAAGCCTTTCTCTTCCATGCAACTCCTCCTGTAGTAAACACCTCCAATCTATCCAACATCAAATCCTCATCTTTCTACAATTATGAATCACAATCAAGGGCTGGTCCAGCCTCAAGGGGTGCCACAGAAACCTAATACTACACCACCAGACAGAATATCTCCACACAGCCTGTAACATACATTTCAAGATCTATGTTTCTTAGGTTATGTCGATATTTACAGCCTTTCCTTTCCTTTATCCCTTAGAAGCTCCTTGAGCCATTGATCTTGAGCAGCATAGTTTTTAATCTAATGTTTGAGGGATATAGGGACTGAAATAAATTTTGCCACTGCCAATGTAGCCTTAGGATCCCTAACACTTAATAAAAAGGAATTATATCAGACACCGGATTGGATTTATGTATTAAAAGAGGAGAGAGATATCGTGCTCTAAGGTCCTCAGAGAAATGGCATTGCAAGAGCACATGAGCTAATGAGTCAGTGGAGCCAGAAGAGCACGGAATTTTTACAGCCTTCTTTAACTGCTCACTCTGTGTAAGCCTAGGAAGAAGGTGATGAAAAGTGCCGTCAAGTCACAGCTGACTTCTGGCGATTCTGTAGGGTTTTCAAGGTAAGAGATGAACAACGGTGGTTTGCCAGTTCCTGCCTCTGTGTAGCGACCCTGGACTTCTTTGGTGGTCTCCCATCCAAGTACTAACCCAGTTCGATCCTGCTTCGCTTCCGAGATCGAGCTAGCCTGGGCCATCCATGTCAGGACATAGGAAGAAGACGACATTCTTTATACAAGAATAACTGGGGCACACTGTGCTGATGTAAACTGATACTGCTGTTTATACTTTCCCAGGAAAAGCCCAATCATCCTTGTTTTTTCTTCTACTGTAGAGGTGATCTTGCTGGAGAACACTATAAATCCATCCAAATACTGAATTATAAAATATTTAAAACATGCGAATGTAAATCATAAGGCAACATAGGAAATTATCTTCTCTGGGGATCCAGTGTTAATGAGTTGCTTTGAGAAAGGAACCATACGGTTTCAAACACAGACGGAATTTGCCTGGCTCCTCTGTAGAAATCCCTGTCCGATAAGTGAAAACACTTTCTATCTTTAGTTAGAACATTTATCCCATTTTCCAATGGAAAATGCAAGTTAAGTTAAATTAGCTTCCCCTATTTTTCCTTTAAAAAAGTACTAGCATTCTCTACTTACATGGCGAGACCCCAAGCAACCTTGGCGGTGGAGGAGGTGGTGGTGGTGGTGGTAAGGGAGGTGGTCTACATTGACAGATCTGTTGGCAACTGTCTGTAACTTTCTCTGTTACAGGCTTGAAGCATGACTTTTGAGGTTCACCCTGAGCAATCTGCAAATGAAAAAAAAGTAAAAATAATTTAGTGAATGCAAGTACCAGGTTTAAAAAACATTAACAAATACCTTCAGTATCTGATAGCAAAGGTGATTCATCCCTCTTTTCACGCACAATCTCTGTGGGCAGACTGAGAGATATCCTTCCCAAATACCTACACTAGCATTCCACCCTCTTCCATGTCAAGTACAAACTTCGCATCTTTATCTATGAAGCTTTCTCCAGTAGCCAAACTGTTTCTTTCCCCCTTATTTTCCATGAAGCCCTTGCCTTTGGTCTTCCATCTCCGCCCCCCCCCCCCCAATCTCCTGCTCTCTTTAATTTCTTTGCCCATTCCCCTTATGAATTCCCATTTAGGAATCTGGTTCTTGAATCTGTATGTGATGCCATTTCACTCAGCCTTCCTATCCTTTTTTAAAACCCAGCTCTTCAATGAAAGCTTTTAGATCATCCCCGTAACCTTTATCCCCACATATAAGCAAGCTAAAGTATACAAAACCATATTTGCTCATATTCATCCCTTTTCTATCCTTCTCATTCCCTCTCTTGTCTTCCCCTTGTCAAATTCACATTACATAAGACCTGTCTTTTCTGTTTATGAAACTCTGGATTGAAGGTGCAGCATAAGCAAAATGGACTGTGAGGTATGCTCACTTCTTTGGTTAGATTAATTGATTTAAAATATTTTGATTGATTAAATATGTGGCTTGAATGACTCAAGCAGGATTTTAAAAAATACCGTGGATTATTTTTAATTCAAGTATCTACAAAAACTGCAGATGGCAGGTACCTTCTTAGAAGAGGCATTCTTCTTTTCTCACCCAGGATGGAATGCCTCTTCAAAGACACATGTGTGACACATGCATACATAATCTAAAAACAAAACAAAAAAATACTTTTGTCCTTCCAAATTTTGTATGCATTTGCAAATGTACACATATTAAATAAATTTATCAATAAACTGCAATGCATATGATTAAATGACTAAAGTTCCCTCAGTTCAGTGACAGATCTGTAGACAAAATAAAATAACAGCTTCATTGTATTGGTTCTTGTAGGTTATCCGGGCTGTGTAACCGTGGTCTTGGTATTTTCTTTCCTGACGTTTCACCAGCAGCTATGGCAGGCATCTTCAGAGGAGTAACACTGAAGGACAGAGTTCCCCTCCTCTACTCAGACTCCAGCCCCAAAATCTCCAGGAATTTCCTGACCCAGATTTGGCAACCCTTTTCAGTTATACATAACAACAACAACAGTAATTCCATTGCACTCTGGACAAACATGGTCCTGCTACGAACATCTTCCCTTAATGGAAACGGACGTCACCATCTTAGTTTTCTTAGGAAGAAAGGAAGAGACAGGGGTAGAAAATGCATGCTTTCCATGCCAAAGAAGCCACATTCAACCGTTGGCATCTCTAGCTAAAAGATCTCAAGCAGCAAGTGTTAGGAAATACCATTTTCAGTTTCTGGATATGGAGAGCTGCTGCCTATCAGAGTAGGCAATACTGAGGCAGGTGGTCCAGCAGTCTTTGTATAAGACAGCTTTATATATATCATTTTTTTCTTGCCACAAAAGAACTTTCATTCCATGGCAAAAGACATGTTGAATTAAGTCTTTTGAAGGTTTCAACATAAGCTTGACTTCCTTAGCTATACTACCATGACTTCTACTGGTATCCTCAAGACGCAACATGGTTTTTCCTCTCTTAACTACAATTTCAATCTAGTTTCAAATCCTGTAGTAATAACAGCTAATGTTTCAGGTGGGAAGCCATGTTGATCTGCAGTCTTGCTCTCTTTATAATGTTACTGCAGTGCAACCGGAACTAGGGTTGCCAGGTCCCTCTTTGTAGCCGGCAGGAGGTTTTTGGGGCGGAGCCTGAAGAGGGGAGGGACTTCAATGCCATAGAGTCCAATTGCCAAAGTGGCCATTTTCTCCAGGTGAACTGATCTCTATCAGCTGGAGATCAGTTGTAATAGCAGGAGATCTGTAGCTAGTACCTGGAGGTTGGCAACCCTAACTGGAACACTTAACCATGTTTAAGAGAGAAATCCACATCTGAGAGAGAATGGACAAGTAAAGAGTACACATAAACCTATGTTATGTTCCTGCCATTAAGAAATCAACCAATGTTACATCGCAGACTGGAATAACTTAAAAGAGATCCTCAGGGGTATTTGCAGTATGAAATCCCTCTTTCTAAAATAAGGAAATGAAACAAATTGTGTGTGGTATGTGTGTGATTTGACAGAAGGAGAGAAAAGGGATCTCTACAAGGACTGCAGCAGTAGACATGTAAATTTTTATTGTGCTTCCAGTTCCCAGGAATACGGCAATGGATGTGATCTAAAAGGCATTAAGCATGCTTAAACCCACTGAAATCAATACATCTTAAGGACTACCTCAGTCTCCATGATTTCAGTAGGCTTCAGGCACACTTAAATTATTCTGGATTATACCCTGTAACTAAAATCATTTATGCACATGTTGAAATTTATCCCAAGGCAGCCCATTATTATGTTATTAAATTTAGGTATGAAATTAATTTCTATTCTCAATAAGGACATTTTTTTCTTTACTCACACTTAAGGAACGGTATTAGCGGTGACCTCCAAGGTCATTTTAGTTTAACATTCATGTGATTATTATATAATGTTAATCCTTTGAAAAGGAAACAGTGCATTTTCTTTTACCTTCTTGCTAACAGCATCAAAATTACTTCCATAGTATGTACACCCATCTCATCAAGTTGAAAAAAGGAGGAAGCTAACAAATCCACTCCTTATATGTAAATACAATGCACATCATCCCATATTTAGATGCAGAAATGAAAGAATTCTTTCTCATGCCTTGAAGAAAGCACATTGTACCTCAAATATCTAAGGATAACGTGCAGGGGAGAGGTAAGAGAATGGAAAAACCTATGCCTAGATGAACTGAAAAGGACTTCCAAATATTGCACGCACACACATACAACAGTATTTTAAATAGCTGGTCAACATCTATGATTTATCCACATAAAGTATGCCAACATTCCTCTTCTGCTTAAGCAATAATTTTTTAAAAGCTATTGCAGAATGTATCAAAAAGTTTGCAGGGACTTCTGAAATCTCCTTGAACACCAAGGACCAATTAAGATGTGATGCTATGTGCATATTATTGACTCATTAGATTTAGATCCTGCTCTACTTTATTAATTCAGAGAGGCTTACTGTGGTTTCCCCCCCTAAAAATGCAAATATAGTAATATATAATAATCCAAAAAGGGGTTACAATGTAAAAACATTAAATCGTTTGGGGGATAAAATAAGGCAATTTTTTAAAAGTGACAATTTTCAGGCATGAAGCTTTGATACTTTAAAAACAAACAAACCCCAAAACACACAACAGTAATCCAGTATGGTGTAGTGGTTAAGAATCTTAGACTGTGGCTGGGTGGATCCAGGTTCAAATTCCCACTCTGCTATGAAGCTCACTCTGGTGACTCATAAATAGGGTTATGCAAAAAAAAAAAAAAAAAAAAAAAAATTAAATTTCGGGTTTGGGTTTATTAGGCCTGGTTGTTGTTGTTGTTTTGGTGGGGGGGAACCTAGAATAAACCAAATTCCCATAACGGTAAATGTTCTGGGTTTACCGAAAAATTCAGGCCCATTATAATCTATGGGGAATTTTTCAAAGCTTCTGTGGGGGCATTTTTGGAGTTAGAGTCCCCAAATTTGCAGCATAGCTGCAAGGGACTCTCCTTAGATGGACACCAAAGTTTGGTGAGTGTTGGGACAGGAGGTCCAACTTTATGGGCCCACAAAGGGGTCACCCCCATCCACCAGGCGTTTGCGAGCCAAGCTGTCCATCGGTTTTCAGGTTCAGAAATTCAGGACTGTCGAGGACTGGCAGAAAGAGCTGACTGGCAGGCTGGCGCCTAAAAGTCTGGGGGCTCCCTTCATATCTGGGACGGATAGCATGATGTCCATGCAAATTAGCTTCCAAACTGAGGAAAAGGGCTTAAATGCAAGAAAGATAAGTAACAGAAAACATTTCTTTTGGTGGCAAATGACATCCTGTGAACAGTCCTTTATTGTGGTCATCAAAAATCTGATTTCAAGAGATTGTCACAGTGTGGGGAAATGAAGCCTCTACTCAGGGCGACCTTCAGTTTGAAAGCAGGTTTTCGGGAAGGGGGGTGATATCATCTGAAGTCTTGACCACAGGGGCTGTCTGGAGGAGATTGCTCATCCACGTGGGAGAGGGAGTCTCCTTTGGAAGCCTGGTGGTGTGAGCAGCTGTTGAAGCCGGTTTTTTAGTTGGAGGGTATATCTCTCGGGGCGAGACTTGGTGAGCCCCGTCTTTTAAAAAACTCTTATGCTTGATCCAGATCAACCCACTGAATGGTTTGCCAGACCAAGATGGCTCTGATTACACAACCCTGACCTCAAAAGGCCCCCAACTATGGGGCCCTAGCAAAACCAGTCAAAAAAACAATAGAAAAATGGGAGAAAGCACACAGCATGCATCTGAGCAAAGGCGAATAGCAAAATCCAAATTCCATTCTCCCCCCCCCCCTCGTTTTACGCTTCCAGAAGACTGGCCCCGGCGCGATAACTGTAATCTATCATGGGAACCAGGCTCAACCTGGTATCCAACAGTGCCTTTCTGATGTATATGTTTCAACCTGCCCACTTCCCCCCACTTGAGTCCTCGTACCTTTTCCTGTAAGTTGCTACTATACACCTTATGCTTCCCAAATAAACTGCTTCTTAGACAACTCTGTCTGGTCATCTGCTGATTGGGATTTGACAGGTGAACTCAGACCTTACAATAATTATTCGGCTTCTTTGGGAATCACCTATTCGGCTTAGGGAAATCCCCAGGTTTTGGTGTTCAGTAAAACCAAAACCCGAATATTGCAGAAACAGCTAATTTTGGGTTTATTTTCGGTTTGGGTATATTGATATGTACAACCCTACTCATGAGTGTTGAGCCAGTCACGTTTTCGGTCTAAGCTGTAGCACAAGATTGTTGTAAGGATAAAAATGGAGAAAGGGTGGGGGATCATGTGTGCTTCTTTGAGCTTCTTGAAGGAAGACCAAGGGAAAAAATAAATAACCAGAAATGCCCACAAGAGCCACCAGAGGCAGTAATATTTTGTGATAAATCATCACTAAGTGATCAAGAACGAGCTACATGCTTGTATACTCCCCCATCATCCCTCATGCTTTCTTCAATATGAATCCTCCCTCTCATGGCCTTTTAAAACATGCAACCAGACACAAAATGTACAGTTCCAGGGGGACGATGTACAGTAAATAACGATGTGTTTCAAAAATCCAAGCTATCAAAAGTTGTATTTTATTAGTTGCTATTTAAAAAGTGCCTGATAACAGTATGAAAAGCTAGAATTGGCAAATCTGGTGGGAAATTCCTGGCTATTTGGAGACAGTGACTCCAGAGAGTGAAGTTTGGAGAGGGAAGGGAGCCCAGTGAGGATATGATGCCATAGAGCCCACTCTCCAAAGCTACCATTTCCTCCAGGATGACTGTTCTCGGTAGTCTGGATATATCAGGTGTAATTTCAGAGCATTTCAGGCCCCACCTTGAAGCTGGTGCAAGTTACACAGGCAAGATTAATCCCTAGACCCTGACTACTTTTCCCATTGCTCTTCCCCCAGACAAGACACTCTCTGCATATTCCACCACTATTCTCCACAGAAAGTTCACCAATATTTCAAAGGTGGAAGAAATGGAAATCCCATTCCTAACATCACATGGGAAGTTACTGATGCCTTGATAAGGGTGGTGATGCCAGAAAACAGCCAACAGGACATTCTTAACAGTAGGGCTGGCAATTGACGTGATATGGAAGGCAATCTCCTGCTGCCACCTCCTAGCTTCCACTGCTGCTTAAATGAGTGTGAGAAGGGAGATGCAGTCAGCATGCCAATGTTTCTTCCGGCTAAAATCCAGAAGTGATATCAACATGACATCAGCATGAACAAGTCATGTCAGACTAACTTTATCTCTCTTTTTGAGAAAGTTACTACCTTGCTGGATCAGGAGAATGCTGTAGACATAGCTTATCTTGATTTCAACAAGGCTTTTGATAAGGTTCCACATAATATTCTTGTTGACAAATTGGTAAAGTGTGGTCTGGATCCTATAATTCTTAGGTGAATCTGTAACTGGCTGACAGATCGAACCGAAAGGTGCTCAGCAGTCCTCAGATAGGCAGAAAAACAGGATGATTATCAGGTCCATGGTAGGTCATCGTGTATGGCCAGTGGGCTATGTTCAGGTTGGCCAGTCACAAGTGGTGCAGTTCTGCACTATGCAGACTCCCTCTTAACCAGGGTTTACAAATTCGCTTTGAATCTGGGTTCCACATCTTGATTGAGCACCTTGGTTAGTGTTATACATGGTATGCATCACTGCAGATGGAACTGTGAACCATTAGGAAAGGAAAATTCATAGAGAAGAGGGGAGGCAGGAAAAGGAGGGAGTATGTGGGCCTGCAGTTAGCTCCCAATGCCTTAATCTTGGTTGCAAGACTGGCAGTGTTATGTCTACACTGGTCCTCATTCATCGAATTGGGTCTGTTGTTGCAAATTCTAACAACAAATCTGCTTGCCCATACAGGCATACTTAAATTTCTCTTTGTAATAGCTCATTTGGGTTCACAAGGCTAAGGAGAAGCCAAAAATAACTCATTCTAATAATTGTTAGCCAACATTGTTGTTCTAAGGGCAACCAATCCAGTCTTAAGGGAGTTAGATGAAAACACCAAATATTAAATAGCCCAAGGTTTCATAGTGTAACATTCTATGAAATTGGAGGGATGATGGACACAGTGTGGGTTTTGGTAAGCTGAAGTATAGAACATAGGAAAATAGCACCAAACGGTGCTTGAAAGAGGTGCTGGAACTGAGGGCAACTGGAACAATTAGTATTCGGCGCTACTAGTGTAAGACCTTGAAAAGGTTCCAAGTTACATCAAAATACTATGTTTTGTCCCACAAACATGAAAAGGCTCCCATTAATATTTTCACAGGGGGAAAGACTGTTTAAGAAATGAGCGTCTTAAAACAAAACTGAACATCTGATATTATTAGGAAATGTGGGGAAAGTCTGTTGCTCTCACAAAGTATGATGACTCACACGACGTGTAATTGCTTTTTTTCTTTCTTTCTCTAGTAGTGAATGTACAAGCTGCCTTTCTGCTTGGCAGATTAGAAGGCAACAAAGCTTTGCCCTCCAATGAAAGATCTGGCTAAATATAGGTCTGTCACAAATTTTCCAGTTCATTTTGCCTTGTAAGGGCTAGACTGATATCAGACTAGTTTTCATTTAGCTTCTTGCACCAAAAAAGACTTCTTTGTGTAAGGTTGTTCACAAACATTTTTTTTTGGGGGGGGGGGTATTTCTGGACTTTGCTGCCTGGAAAGTATTGTCGGTCTTTTTAGTGTCAGTTCCTGACAGGGGAGGAAATGGCTGTGAACTTTTGTCCCTTTACCCTCCCAGAGGCCGGGTCTACACATGAAGCAGAATGAGGTGGAAGGGAACCGAGGTGATAGGCCAAACTGTACACTCCAGACTGTAGTGGAAGGATTACATTGTTCAAAATTCCCCTACATTAATAAGAGGGGAAAACAGCACAACATGTAAAGGGCTAGGACAGAACATTTTTCTCTACAATGCCAGCATGATGTAGCGGTTAAGCAGTGGTCTCTAATCTGGAGAACTGGGTTGGTTTCCCCACTCCTACACATGAAGCCTGCTGGGTGACCTTGGGTTAGTCACAGTTCTCTCTGAACTCTCTCAGCCCTACCTACCTCACAAGGTGTCCAGTGTGAGGAATGGAAGGGAAGGCGATTGTAAGCTGGTTTGAGACTCCTTAAAGGTAGAGAAAATCGGGGCATAGCAGGGAAAGTGCTGGGCCACAGTGTTTCTCCCAAATGAGTTAGTTTCCTTTGTGGAGTGACTTCTTGTGTGCAGGGAGAACATTTCAAAGAAGCATTCCTGCCTGTAGTTTGAAGCAGCCTACTACCTCATTCCCAAGGCAGCTCCATGTGTAGACCCAGCTTAAGTGAAACAGCAACATGCAACTGCAGATAAGGAGGAGCCTAAAAAAGACACAATCCTTGCTATATCTACACAAATCAACCCCCTTACAGATTAACCCACCTCACACACACACTAGTATGCCATGAGCAGAAAAAGGAGCGCCACTCCGGGGGTCCCTGTTCTGCCCCCATTGAGTGAGTCATGTCATTTATGCTCCGCATTATCTTAACACGTCATCTTCCAAGCACCAACTATCATTTCAGCAACACATTTTTACAGCACATTGGCAAGCAGGTGTGCTTGTGTGAGGAGGAAAGCAGGGAGACACGCAATAATCCATCTGCGCACTTCGCAGCTGAAGTTTATCTCGGTATGTGCGTGACAGCAGGCGATTACTCTTCAATCTGCGTGAATAGTCTCAATGGCATATTTTCAATCCTGTGCAAATAAGATAAGTGTGTGTGACAGATTTAATGTCTTCTTGTGGGTTCAAGGCAGCTTCTGCCAAGCAGTGTGACAGTAACACCTTGTTACAATTCATAGTGCCCAATGAGACGAGAATTTGGTTTTGTTCTCACTTCATTCCACTTATAAGTCAGAAGCCTCTACGATTCAGCAAGGAACCTTCGATCTGGTCCTATTGAATAGCTGCCATTATTAAAAGAAGCCGAATCCTACAAGCATTCATTGATGCAATTGCTTTGTTTGCAAATATCTTCTCTGTGCCTATTCATATCACACACACTGTGAGCATATGCCATTCAGATCCCATCCACATACACACCATGTCCACAACACATTCACTCACACAGCCTCCTACTGCCTTCTCCTCACATTTTTGCTCCATTCTCCATCAATAGCTCACACAACCATTTCTATCCCTAAGCACTTCCTTGCAGCAAATGAACGCTGATAACCAGGGAGGTGGTGAGGGGGTGGCTGCCTTGGCTCATTCATTGGCCGGATAAGAGTGCTCAAGGGACCAGATCAGGCTCTTGGGCCTTATGTTTGACACCCCTGTCCTATAGGGTTGCCAGGTCCCTGTTCACCACCGGCAGGAGGTTTTGGGGGCAGAGCTTAAGAAGGTGGGGTTTGGAGAGGAGAGGGACTTCAATGCCATAGAGTCCAACTGCCAAAGCGGCCATTTTCTCCAGGTAAATTGATCTCTATCGGCTGGAGATCAGTTGTAATAGCAGGAGATCTCCTGCCACCACCTGGCACAATAAGAATTTGTTGATTCACAATAAGAATTTGTTGATTCACAATAAGAATTTGTTGATTCACAATAAGAATTTGTTGATTTCTAATAATATTCGCTCCTGTACTGATTTTCTTATCCTCTGGATATTTGTACAGAGGTGTCTTTTTTCCTCCACCACCTGGAGGTTGGCAACCCTACTGTCCTAGTACATTCAGTAAAACATGGTTATCCACATGCTGTTAGTACCTAGCAGGCATGAATGTTCTCGAAAAGTCCATAACACAGTAAGAGGGGCTAGATGAGGATCAGGCAGACTGAAGTTTAAATCCCCACTCTGCCGTAACGCTCAGTGGGTATCTTGGGATAGTAACCTATCTCACAGAGTTGTTGTGAGAATAAAGGGGTGGGGCATGCGTGCATGTGGGGCTGGGTTCTTAAAGGGAAGGTTGGTCTTAATATAAAATAAACAATGTTGCCTTGAGCCTGGCCTTGGATGGGAAAGGTGAGATAGAAGTCTAATAAATAGCAACAACAACAGCTTTAGGACAGAACACTTGTTTTGCTAAGTGAAGCAGGTGCTCTGGCAATTCCGATCTACAAACTTTTTACAGCAGCTCACTCAAAGTGGTGGGGAGGAATCAAGATAGGAAGAGAGACACATCTGTGTCTAGCTCGTTTTTTTGGGGGGGATTTGCCTTTTTTCAAGTTACTGTGCCTTTAGTGGAGGGAGGGGACACCAATTGACAAAACTGCAGTTTGTCTGCAAAGTTATGTGTTCTGTACTTTAATCTGACACCTGTTTTGTATCTGTATATTTATGTTAAGTACTCTTGCCTTGAAAACCATATGGCATTGCCGTAAGTCGGCTGCAACTTGACGGATCTTTCCACCACACACTCTATCTCCAAGAGCTCATCCACACTGTGGCATTCAAATCAGAATTCTGACAGCTTCATTTCATCATCACTGTGGCAGATTCATCCAAAACGTTTTGAGCCAGAACTGAAGCCTCAATGCACACTTCTGATGGTTCTTAACCCTTAATCCAGGGGTGGAGAACGTCAGGCCCGGGGGATGTTTAAGGCCCACGAAATAATTTGGTCTGGCCCTTTATGGGTCCTGGCAGAACTCTAGCTCAGAAGAATCTAAGACTGGCAATCCAACCCCTTCCGCGGACAGGAATAGCCTCTATTCAAGGTGGATGTGAGTTTATTTTGCCAGGAAGAGGAACCTTTTTTCTCCCTAGCAGAAGAGTTGTTAGCTATGAAGCTGCTAGGACCACCCAATAAACTGTATTAACCCTTTCCTACCCAGGCCATGGAGAAACTTATTCCCTCTGTACTACAAGCGGGCTGGGGGTGGAAGTGGCAACAATGGAGGGGTTAAAGGGGGCAGGGCCAGAATGCGTGGGGCCCCCAGTTCTTAGCCAGTGTGTCCTCATTTCATCCCTGCAGGTGGAGGTAGCAGGAGCCGGCTGTAGAACCTGGCCCTGACCATGCGGAGCAGGAGCAACTTCAGCGAGTGGCTGGACGGCTATGCCTGGGCTGGTGCAACAAACCATCCTGTGCCACCAGGTAGGCGACTGTGCCACCAGTTAGATGCCTGCCTGCTTGCCCGAGCTGAGGGGGTCATCTGGAGCAGCTGCCTGTTTGGGGCTTGGTCGGCTAATTTTTAAGTTGATAATTTTATATGGCCCGTCAATGATGTTATAAATATCCAAATGGCCCTTGGAGGAAAAAAGGTTCCCCACCCCTGCCTTAATCCATGATCATCTCCACAACTAAACAACATTATTGTCAAATGCTCCACCCTTAGTTTATTTATGTATATACTTATATGCTGCCCTTCCAATGATCACGGTAGCTTCAAGGCAGCTTAGGAAAGAGCCTGCACCCCCCCTCTCTCCCCCTCTCCCCCTCTCTACATACAATAACATTTCAAAACTACATAATAGGCTGAATTGACCAGCTGCTACCTTGTTGAATGCCAAGACACAAAATTTTGTCACTTTAAAGGAGGAAGGAATATATAAAAGTAATCGGGTCTGCCTGGAAAATGGAATAAGATTGGACTTATGTATAGATACTGAATGTCCCTATGCAAACAGCAATGCAATAACAAATGGTTGACTGTTTTGACTGTGTCCAATTGGCAGAGGGCAAATATATTGACAGTAAGGGATACATGTGTATCTCCCTTCCAAAAGAGCTGATGGGAAAGCATTAAAGTGGGCCAAGGAGAAGGCTCTTTGGTATTTAAGGAATTCTAAAAAATATAGTCTGCTGGAACAAAGTTTTTTCCATGGTTCCCTACCACCAGATAAGTCTGCGTCTACGCTCCCTCTACTTGAAGGGCTATATCTCAGATTTGCTGTTTAATTATATCTTTGGCTCCCATAAATCCAAGATGGCACAGGGCCAGGGATATAAACACTTTGGAATGCAGTTTTCCTCAACAGCTTAGGAAAGAACCTGATCCACAGGACAAATAAAAAAACAGACAAAAACACAGCCATACAACCTTCTGTCAAAATAATACCCTCCTGACTAAAATGAACTCCATGTTCACCTACAAAAGTGGCCTTACATTTCTTACAGAAGACAGACAGCACAAGGGCAGGGAGGGGTAATGGGTCAGTAGAAGAGCCTCTGCTTTGCATGCAGAAGGTCTCAGGTTCAATCCCTGGCATCTCCGGCTAAAAGGCTCATGTAGGTGGTGAGGTGAAAGACCTCTGCCTGAGACCCTGGAGAGGCGTTGCCAATCCAAGTAGACAATGATGTCCTTGATGGACCAGTGGTTTGATTCAGTATAAGGCTGCTTCATATGTGGGCACTCCATACCTCCTTGGGGAAAGCACTCCATAATGCTGGAGCTGCCACCATGGGCCCATACTGTGGCCAAGCAGACATTTCCAAAGGACGATTCAACCAGGAAGAACCCCTGAGAAGATCCTGAGGTGCCAAAGCAACTTATAAGAAAGAAACAAGCAAGTTAAAAAGGGCATACATTTATTTACATTTATTTGTTTATGTTATTTATAGTCTGCCTTTCCCATTGGATCTCAAGGCGGATTACACAGAGTGAGTCAATACAATCAACAAGATGGGGCATTCAATAAACAATGAAATAGGATTTGGGTTGCAGATCCAACCCAAAGTCTAAAAACAGGACAAAGCACAAGTGTTAACATGAAACATTAAATGATGCAAAATTCCATAATAAGATCCTAGTTTTAGCATACGATACACAGTGGTACAGACCACAGTCCCCACCAATAATTTATC
Source organism: Euleptes europaea (assembly GCF_029931775.1). Lineage (NCBI taxonomy): Eukaryota > Metazoa > Chordata > Lepidosauria > Squamata > Sphaerodactylidae > Euleptes > Euleptes europaea. Next base: position 24,177,830 of record NC_079317.1, on the reverse strand, counting down.
CAAATAACTTTGTGAAGCCGTTTGTAACAGTGCTACCCTATTACATGCATAGAAAAGACCTCTTGAATAATTCTGTTTTGCATAGTTTGCAGAAAGCCAGGAGAATGGGAGCCTTCTTGACCTTTTCAGGCAGGCCATTCCACAAGTGTGGGGGCTACAACGGAGAAAGCACATGTATGGGCAGTTGTTGACTTTGCCCATTTACAGATTGGCACCTGCAGAAGGCCTGGCTTGGATGAGCAAAGCTGTCATGGTGGAGCATAGGGGGAGAGATGGTCTCACAGATGTGGTCCAAGGCCATGAAGAGCTTTGTATGTGAGAGCCAATACTTTAAATTGAGCCTGGTAACTGATGGGCAGCCAGTGGTGTGACTGTAGAATGGGAGTGATATGCACACGCCATCTAGCTCCTGATAATAGCCGAGCTGAGGCATTCTGCACCAACTGGAGTTTCCAAATTGATTTTGAGGGGAGACCAATGTACAGTAGTCTAGTCTCAAAGTCTTTGTGGCATGGATTCAGATGGCCAGATCAGTTGCATCAAGGTAAGGGGCCATTTTTTGAGCTAGGCTGAGTTAAAAGAAGAAAGCCTTTTTTGCAACTGCATTATCTTGCTTCTCTAGCAGTAATGTTGGGTCCAGTATAACCCCAAGGCTCTTAACTGAGTCGGCAAAGGTCAGCTGAACCCAACTGAAAGTGGGAAGCATGTCATTCAAGACCTCTACCTTCCCCACCAGCATTACTCGTCTTTTCATGGTTTCGTTTCAAATTGTTCCCTCTTAGCCATTTAACCACAACAGCCAGGCAAATTATATATATATAATATCAATATGCAAATGATCAATATGCAAATTATATAATTTGCATATTGATCATTTGCATATTGATCCAACCCCAAATCTACAAATGATCTGGCCTAAGGGCTTTACATAAAGATTGAAGAGTACGGGGGATAGGATTGTGCCCTGTGGAATCCCACAGGATAGGTCCCACACTGATGATAACTGATCTCCAATGGCAATTCTTTGGGTCCAGCCTGTGAGGCCGTCTGACAAGACAACTTTATATTTGTGGGTTTTTTAAATGATACATCGATCTCAAGGATAATCTCCATAAAACCCTTGCACCTGATGGCTAACTCCTTAGGACGGATTCCTATTCACTGTGTGCAGAATCAGGATTTTCTCCCTTGGGTGGGATGAGCAGCACAAAACCACTCTTCTTTTCATGATATCATAAGCCATTAAGAATCTCTGTACCTTACCACAAAGAAAATACTTAAGACTCCCTTGACATTAACAGACTTGGGTAGAAAAATTTAGTCAAATAATTCAAAAGTGAGAAAAAACATAAAGGTTATCTGTGTAGATCAGCCAACAATTACAGCTAAGAGTGATGATACCTTACTTTAATTAACACAAAAAGAATTCTATTTTTTTTTTTGCTTCAATGCTCAGATGTGCCACTACGAATAACTCAGAACTGAAGGAGAGAGGCAGCTACTTTTCATCCTGATGTCGCTGCCAAAAAAGACATACTGAGCCAGATGCATATTCTCTTCTGCCTGTATTTGAGCAAGAACAGTTACAGACAGTTCCACGGTAGCATTTCTACTCTTCCTGATGCGAAATTACAGAAGTAAAGAGTGAGATTCGAGTTCAGAAGCACCTTTAACAAGACCAACAAGATTTCTAGGGTATAAGCATTTGAGAATCAAAGCTCCCGCTATTGGATACAAGTAAGAATGGGGATCCCTGAGCCCTTATATCCCAGTCAGAAGGTAGGAGTGGTGTTGCAAAGAAGGGAGTCAGGATACAAAGGTACAACGCAAAATGTAATCGGCTCTATTGGAGCAGGGGAGAAACGCTTTGGGGCAGGTGTGAAGGAAACCGGGAAGCAGTTACAGGACTTTTGTGCTCTAGTGGAATTATGATAAAAGCAGGCCCAATGCAAGCTACCACTTTGGCTCCTGGTAGTAGGGATACCTACCATCCATCTGAGAGGGTATTTACTCAAACCAATAGCATTCATTCTCCCTGAGAATTATTTTGAATAGATAATTGATAACTGACCATATTTGAGTTATCATTAGGCGGCTATTTTCTTGAAAGAGTGAAGAAAAGTACACTAAATCTTGGCAGGAGAGAGAGCACCTTTATGGCGGTGCAAAACATGTTGATTCCAACAAGAAAAGGCATTACCTGCTCAAAAAGCTTTCCATAATTTACAACAGAAAGAATCATTCTTTGATTGCAAAATCAGACTGACAAGAAGATAAGACAGAGGGCATGCCTAAACTGGGTGGGGCAATGAGATGGCAGAATGTTGGGGTGGCAAGAATAGACTGCATCCCTTCACACAGTGTGTGTGTGTGTGGGGGGGATTCCAGCTTCCTTCTGCCCCATAAATTCCACACACAGAGAAAACAAACACAGCAAGAACAAATGTTCTACCAATTCTCTTTGCATGCTGTCCTGGTTTTCTATTTGCCTAGAATCTTTGAACACAGAGGAGGGTTCTCAAGTATCCTCCACTCATGATCTAAAAGCGAGAGGTCCATCTCAGCGCTCGCCCTCCTCATTCCCCTTCCTACGTGCACCTAGCCTTTCCCATGAAATCCTAGGAACTATCATCCTGTGTAAAAGGAATGGGGTGGATGGAGAGGTGTAGAGCATATGGGGACTCGAACTGAGAATTCTCCTGATTGGTCTACAATTCTCAAGATTTTCGTGACAGACCACGTGGCATAAAACTGACAGACACTTGTGATTAAAACATGTTCCTACATCACAGAAGACAAGGAACAGTGGGAGAAGTTAGATGAGAAGGGCAGAAGCAGACAAAGCTGTGAAGAACTATGGAGTTGGGGGTGATGAAACCAGCAATGGCTTTTCCTGGAATCTTCTAGCCTAGGGTTGCCAGGTCCCTCTTCGCCACTGCCAGGAGGTTTTTGGGCAAAGCCTGAGGAGGGCAGGGTTTGGGGAGGGCAGTGACTTAAGTGCCATAGAGTTCAATTGGCAAAGCGGCCATTTCCTCCAGGTGAACTGATCTCTATTGGCTGGAGATCGGTTGTAATAGCAGGAGATCTCCAGCCATCACCTGGAGGTTGGCAACCCTATTCTGGCCCCATACCTTCAATCCCATTTTTATGCCCACCCTCAGATCCTACAAGGCAGGAGTGCCAGAGATGGTTTTTAAGTCTCACAGCCCAGCCTGAACTGTCCTCAGACAAGTCATGTGGCAGCAAGTTCTCCAGTGGCTGCTGCCAGGCCTGGCCCCAATTAGTCCTCTCTCAAAGGCCAAAACAGACCCGGAAAGGGCCCTGCTCCCTCACCCAGATTTTTAGTAACAGAAATCAAGGCTTAAAGGTTTGCATGGTTGCCTAGCAACATCCACTGAGGGCATTTGTTTCTTAAAGTTGCCGGTGCTGCTTCTATTATTTGGGGAGCCCTATTTTTAAAAAAAAATATCCAATTTTTCTGCAAACCCAGGGTGTTTTTCAGATTTGTAAAAAGATCTGTTTTGTCTATTCACAGCTCCAGTCTCTGGATTTAAGAATCCACAGATTTGGCCACGTTGAGAATAAACAAACAAAATGTACATATGTATATAAATAAACAAACAAATAAACATGCCCTTCATTGCTGTGATTAGGTGTATTTTTCTGTTTTACCTCTCTTTGGAATGGGTCAGTTCAACAAAACACAGATGGCAACATATCTGTCATAAGCATTAGACCACGAAGGCAACAAAGATGGTGAGGGGTCTGGAGACCAAGTCCTATGAGGAAAGGTTGAAGGAGTGGGTATGTTTAGCCTGAAAAGGAGAAGACTGATAGGGGATATGATAACCATCTTCAAGGACTTGAAGGGCTGCCATACAGAGGAGAGTGCCGAGTTGTTTTCTGTTGCCCCAGAAGGTCGGACCAGAACCAACGGGTTGAAATTAAATCAAAAGAGTTTCTGTCTAGACATTAGGAAAAAAATTCTAAGTTAGAGCGGTTCCTCAGTGGAACAGGCTTCCTCGGGAGGTGGTAAGTTCTCCTTCCATGGAGGTTTTTTAAGAAGAGGCTAGATGGCCATCTGTCAGCAATGCTGATTCTATGAACTTAGGCAGTTCATGAGAGGGAGGGCATCTTGGCCATCTTCTGGGCATGGAGTAGGGGTCACTGGGGTGTGTGTGGGGGAGGTAGTTGTGATTTTCCTGCATTGTGAAGGGGGTTGGACTAGATGACCCTGGTGGACCCTTCCAACTCTATGATTCTATGATTGGCTGTAATCAAGGGCAGAGAGTTTCCACACATTGTGGCTGGCCTTGGTAGCCAATTATTTTTTGCCATAGCAAATGAGAGTCAGCTTTCTCCTTTCCTGCTCCCTGTTATTCCTCTTGTAGCACCTGCCCAGCAAGGAGCTGTAGCCCCTCACCACCTGTCCATGAGGCATCCCAAAACAAGACATGGAACTCCCCTTACTGAACAGACAGAAGACTTTCCCTGATGGTTTCTGGGATCACATTTCTAGCCACCATTGATGATATGACAATCATAGACTGAGCTTGCCAGGAGGAGAAAGTGCTTGTTCCTCCAATAGTTGCTTAAAAATGAGAGGTTTGGCAGATGTGGTTTCTGTTGGTGTAGCAGGACTGGAACAGGATAAACAGCACCAGCTGAAATCCTCTGTTGTGAAATTTTTTAGGCTCCCCCCTCTCCCTCCCAATGGCCACACAGAACCTGGCAGAATCTGTAACATGGATCTCAGCAAAAAAGGTTTTGGTTTGGGACAAGGGCAGCTCAAGCACCATCTTCTCCCATATATTCCTGCCTGGGAATTAAGATCACAGGGAGACGCCCTCCTGGCTGTCCCACCAATCACAGAAGCTTGTCTGGTGGGCACATGAGAGAAGGCCTTTTCAGTGGCAGCCCCACCATTATGGGACAACCTCCCCAGGGAGGTGTGCCTGGCCCCCTCACTTTCGATCTTCAGGAAGATCTTCAGAAGACAGTTTTATTTAGGACTGCGTTAAGTTTTTATTTATTGGCAGTCCTCATTGTAGATTTTAAATTGTGGTCTTTTGTGTGCTATTTATAATCATTGTTTTATTTATATTTGTAAGCCACCTGGACTTCTGCAAAGCAAAAATGCAGCTAACAAATGTTTTAAATAAATAAACATCTCATTTGAAGGCAGCACGGTGGCTGACGTCATTTAGCAACTAGTTTTGCTTAATCCGCTTGCACGGGTGGTTTGTCTTGAGAGCCTACTGAGGGTTGCCAACTGTCCTGGAATAAAATGTCTCATAACGGGATGTTATCTACCAGGATATATTTATCTCCATGCCAAGACAAGCTTTAAGTCCCCATTTCTGCATCTTAAGCCTCTATTAAAGGGGCAGGAAATTTTCTCCAGGCCAGTTGGCAACACAGTCAATTATGCATGTAACAGTGGCTTTCATCTGGATAATGCTGGTTGCTAGCACTGTATATGGAAGATGCAAAACAAATCTTCTCAAGGTATAATGCACAGAAAGGCCCACCTTCTGTCTTATTAACAACCATTTACAACACTTCTATATACTTTGAGGCATGTGTAAATACTACACATTTTGAGGACCAAAGGGCAAATATATAATACCCCCTGGCAGATTAATGTAGTTTCCTGTGCTATAAAATTATGCAATTCAACCATCTAATTTAATGTGTTATTGACTTTCACATATATCACCTACAAAGCTTGCATAAAGGGTGCTTATGTAAGTCATGGCGACCGACTGATTGATTGGAGGGTGTAGGTTTCAAAACGCAGCTCTTTTCACATAATTACATTTGCTTTTAAACGTACACAGTTTCAATTACACAAGCTAGTTTAGCCACCCAGATTCCAGAACGAGGCGGGCGGCAGAATGAGATCCCGATTTTGCAGTTGGATGGCTGGCAGATCTTTAAGGCAAGAGGCACAAAAAGAAAGTTAAGCCAAGAAAGCCTCAACAACAAAATGTGGATCCTGCCAAGTTTAGCTCAGAGGGAAAGGGCAGCATTTCCCCCCTTTTGTACGTACAGTACTCAGGTTATCAATTACTCCCTTCGACACCCAAGTTATAAGCACAGTTATCAAAAAGGTACATTTGATTAGGGCTTTTACTCACTGCAGTCGCCTGGATTGGAAGAACCCAGCCTTATTTACTGGAGGTGCATTCTTGCACAACATTAGACAGCAGAAATACCACTGACGTCACACAGATTTAACAGTAGTACAATTGCAGCTTACACTATTTATTGTGTGTGTGTGTGTGTGTGTGTGTGTGTGTGTGTGTGTGTGTGTGTGAGTGTGTGTGTTAAGTGCCGTCAAGTCGTTTTCAACTCATGGCGACCCTATGAATCAATGTCCTCCAGAGTGTCCTATCTTTGACAGCCTTGCTCAGATCTTGCAAATTGAGGGCTGTGGCTCCCTTTATAGAGTCAATCCATCTCTTGTTGGGTCCTCCTCTTTTCCTGCTGCCTTCAACTTTTCCTAGCATGATTGTCTTTTACAGTGACTCGTCTTCTCATAATATGCCCAAAGTACGACAGACTCAGTTTAGTCATTTTAGCTTCTAGGCTCAGTTCACTATTTATTACCCCTGGATGTATCTGCAGAATGATCACTGGTTCTCCATATATTACTACCTTGCACCGCAAATCAGGAGTCTGAGAGATGGCAAAGCAGATTCCACCTGCATCCAGTGGTTTCATAGTAGCAACAGACACAATGCCAAATTGCTAACAACATTAGGCTATTGGAGAGCTCTTGCTTTGCCTACATACAGTCGTTGGACTTTGACGCCAGTGCATTAGAAAAGAATGACGTCCTGCCCTGTATGGAAAAGCTGGATTTCATAGGCACCAAGCTCAACAGTGCTGACTATTTGAATGGAATGGTAAAGGCTCGAATTCTTTAGAGCATGAACAACTTGGATTGTCATTAATAAGGCAGCTACAGCTATAGATAATGTGGCTCACATTCTATTTGAGAAACCATCCTTTCCAAAGGAGAAATTTCTAACAAACATATTTGCATGTAAAAATACAAGATACATGAAGGGACATCACACACACATATACTGAGCACACCAAATGATCATAAAAACACATCTGTCGCTGCTCACTGTTTACTAATTCATGCATCACAAAATGCTGCCTCCCCAAAGTGCCAGGTTGGTTTGTTAGGTCTCTGGGGTCTGGAATACTGGCACTGTGTTAATCTGCACTTGACTCATAAATGGAATATCTGTTTATAAAAAGAACTGTAGAACTGTACGGTGTAGAATGCAATCGTACCAGGATTTTTGTTCCAATTGTGAGATTTCTCCACTTAGGTCTCCAAAGTATACAAGGAGAAGGACACTTCTAAGGACTCATGGACAATCCTCCGCCTACACCCCGTACGTAACATAAAACCAGGCTCTTCTATCATGGAAACATGAAGTAGTTTTCAATGCAACATATTGATCGGCAAGCGAAAAAGCCACCTTCCACAGCCACTAGCAGTCAGCTTGACAGGAAAACAGAAACAAGCAAAGATGAGGGATTCCATTGGTGCAATATTTGAAACTCTAAACCGCACATTGTGTCTGAACAAGAAAATCTTAAAACCTCTAAACTGTTCTGGACCACAAAAGAATATTACACATCATCCTAAACCAACAGTCTCCAGTGGCAAGATTTTCTAAAGCCATCCTTGTGCAAAACATCTCTCCTAGGGAAGGTTGCTCCCTGGGCCCCTCACTTCACAGCTGATATGGAAGGAATCTTCCTGAGAGCCATCCTAAATCTACTTTGTTTTGTTCCCAGTGCTTCTTCTCCTGCCCTCCAGTGGGTTCTTTATGGGAGCCTTTTAGACATTTAGAAACCATAATCAAGTTCTCACTTAAGCAGCAAGGCTCTGCATCCTAACTTGACAGTAAATAGTACCGAAATTATTTCATAGTATTTATTATTTCTCAGCAAGCACAGCTGAACTTGGACAGCAAATGCTCCCCACCCTCAAAAGTAGTAAGAGCTAGTTCTTTCAGCCTAAACCATATTCCCAAAACGCCTTCTCTCTTCTAGCTTTTTTGTTTTTAAAAACCTGATTTCTGAACCAAAAACAGATCACATAAGTCAAGAAAATTAAACTTCCAAGTGAGCAGCTGCATGGGACTGCAGCACAGCCCCAGTATATTGTGTTGGATTTGGTAGACCAGGATTCAGATCTCCACTCTGCCACGGAACGCTGCTGGGTGACCTTGGGCCTTTCACCCTCTCTCTTTCTCTCTCAGCATAGTCCAACTCATGACGCTGTTGTGAGGATAAAATGGAGGTGCAGAGAATGAGGGGCTTTGGGTCCCCATTAAAGAGAAAAGCACCGGTTTCAATACTCAAATACATTTTCAAAAGGTGAAAAAGGGCTGTGGCAGTGCAGGCCCCAAATTACACTTGAGAGCATCTTTGCACCCAGATCTGCCCTATTCTGCTCACATCAAAGGTGATGGATATTAATTCAAATTGCAAAGGGGCATACAAGCAGGGGGCGAAGGATCTTCCCTCCACCAGTGTGGTGTAGTGGTTAAAAGTGGTGGTTTGGAGCAGTGGACACTAATCTGGTAAACCGGGTTGGTTTCCCCACTCCTACACATGTAGCCAGCTGGCTGACCTTGGGCTAGTCACAGCTCTCTTACAGCTCTCTCAGCCTCACCTACCTCACAGGCCTTTTATGCAGGGACGTTACCCTCAGAGGTTGCCTCACTCTCCCCCTGCATTTTCCCCACATTTTCAATATTCGGGCTAAAGCAGCATCTGGAAAATGCGGGCAAAATGGTGGGGGAGAGAGAGGCAACCTCTGACGGTGGCAAAACGCCTGCATAATCAAAGGGAAGCCCCGAAGCAGTCGGTGGGGTGGGGGTGACCGCAGGTAATGTCCCTTCATAAAAGATCACAGGGTGTCTGTTGTGGGGAGGGGAAGGGTAAGTGCTTGTAAGCCGGTTTGATTCTTCCTTAAGTGGTAGAGAAAGTCGGGATATAAAAACCAACTCTTCTTCTACCTGTGACTTCCCCGCCCCCCTGCAGTTCACGCCAAGGTTTGTATGTGTTTCCCCCCCTGCCAATTGTGCTCGCTTCTGATACCAAATCAGAGTATGGAGTAAAGCGCCAGAAGAAACAACTATAAAGTAAGAGAGTTCCACACACCCTTGTACACACCTCCATTTGGCCTTTTAAATTACACTTTCTCTCTCCCCGCCTCCGCCGGTTTTACACATTAATCAAGAAGATGCACATTTAAAAACATGGGCCTGCCTTTGTCATATATAGTTTGTGCCACAGATAATAACTATGGCAGCAGGAGCTGTGGTACTCAACTGATTTCATGCTATGGATATGAAGGCAATGCCTACACATAGCAGAGAAACAGAACCGCCAAAGTGAGAACTAAAGATCAGAGCTATACAAACCAAACCTCGATGCATTTACATATTTATTTATTTCCTGCTTTTCTCCCCAGCCGGAACTCAAAGCTGCTTAGAACATCATTCTCCCCTTCTCCATTTTCTCACAACAACCACCCTGTGAGACGGGTCAGGCTGAGGGTTTCTGACAGGCCCTCAGAGAGCTTCCCAGGTCACCCAGACAGCTTCCATTCTAGAGATGGGGATTTAAACTCAGATTTCGCTGGTCTGAGACGCTATCGACTATGCCACGTGGACTCTTGAGATACAGTCCTACATCATCCAGTTCCTATTTCTGCAACATCATAAGCAACACCAAGCAGCCCGAACACAGAAACGAGCAGTTCTTCATTTTTTAATACGCTGTATCCCCAAACCCGCAATCACTGCTTCCAGGTCACTACATCTCCCCTTTCCACACTGAGCATCTCAAGTCAAGCCACTACTGCAGCAGCAGCTGCTGCGTTCACTTGAGCAGGCAGACCCCTCCAGGGTGTGATCCCATTTTACACTCTCCAACAGCAACACTTGACTCACTTCCCTTCTGGGCTGTCTGCAGGGTCAGCCTGCTTCCCTCCAGAAGTGAAGTCGTCCATTGCAAAAGTTGCTGGTGCCTGAGCCGGCAGCGCCGGTGCCAGTCTTTTTTGCGCCCTAGGCAAGGCTAACTACTTGTGCCCCCCCCCATTGCTAACCAATTTTCAAAAACAGATGTCTTGTAGAAAAAAATAAAAGCTGGTGCATTCCTACAAAACTTTTGATAAGACGTTATAATTATTTATTTCCAATAGCACTCTTGTGGTACTTACCTTAAAATAAAAAAATAAAAATTGACAGTTACGTTTTTTTCTAAGAAACTAATCTGTTTAAAATGGGTGCCCCTCAGGCCAGTTCTGCGGCCCTCTGAGGTCTGCCCCTAGTTCGCCTTAATGGGAGCACCGGCCCTGGGTCTACGTCCTGCTTGTAACCAAGAATAATAACAGAAGGGCAAGAACTTCTGCGGTAGAAAACTATTTCTCTTCTGCTTCTCCTGAGAAGAGCAGATGGTACGCGGGCAGGAAGGAGTCCTGCGGGGGAAGGAGTCCTGGCAAAAGGGAGGGACGGAGGGAGGGGGGGCAAGGTGTTACCTGAATGAAGCCCCAGATGGGATGGAGGGTCCAGTGCAGCAGCAAAGAAGGCCAGAAGCAGTGGAGGAATAGCAAGACTTCTCGGATGAGCATCACTCCTCCGAGCGCAGGGGGGGCTCCTTCTCCTCGCAACCTGGGTAACTGAGGGAGAGAGGGAGAGAAATCGGACAGCAGTGGCACCGGATCGCACCCCATTCCCAGGACGCCGGTGCCTCCCCTCCCCGAAACCGTGAGCCCGGCTTGGATCTGATGGGAGTGGGGGGAGAAAGAGCTCAGCGCGGCAGCTGCCTCCCCACAAACGAAACAAACAAGCTCCCCCTCCACGCACTTACAACATATATATATTAATATATATACACACACACACACACACACACATATATACATATATATATATATACACACATACACACACACACACACACAAATATATATATATATAGGAAAGAAACATTTAGGAAAGACAAGGTTTTGTAAATATATACATATATATATACATATATATATATATGTGTGTGTGTGTGTGTGTATATATATATATATGTGTGTGTGTGTGTGTGTGTGTGTATATATATATATATATATATATATATATATATATATATATATATATATATATATTTACAAAACCTTGTCTTTCCTAAATGTTGGAGACGAGCCTAGCCCCCCCTCCTCCTCCCCCGAGACCCCCGGGCTGAAGGTGCGGGTGGGCGCCGGCGCTGCAGAGCCAAGAACGACCGCGCGCTATTCCGAGCCGGCCCGAACCCAGTTTACTGCCGCCGCGGTTGCAGCGAGGGGTGTTGGAAAACCCCCCAAAACTATAAAGTCTCATTTGACGGCGGGAGAGGGGGGGGCGTCTTACCCGTAGGGGGAGGCAGGGACGCGTCTCAGCAGAAAGAGGCCGTGGCCGGCGCTGCCTTCCTAAGCATGCCGGAACGGAAAGCTGCTGGGAGCGGGTGGTAATTTTTTAAGAAAAGTTTGCGGCAGCCTCCGTGGCCGAGCTGGCCGCTCCCCGCGGGCGAATCCGGCCCAAGTCCCCCTCCTGCTGCTCCTCCTCCCGGGGGAGCGGCGAGACTCCGTGCTGGGAAGAGGTCCCCCTGCGACCCGAGGCGCGGTGGGGCCAAGCCAGCCTTCTCGTAGGGATCCCAGCCTCGGAGGGAGAGGGCTGGGTTCCCCCCCCCCCAAAGAGAAGGGGATCTGCTGGGAGGAGGGCAGGCGCGCCAGGGGGGCCGGAGTGCCAGCCCGCCCCCGGGGCTCCGAGCCTCCCCAAAGGGGGATGCCAAGTCCGCTTCCTCCCTGGCTCCTCTGCAACGGCGACGACAGAGACGCCGCTTTCCCCGAGGCCGGGGGGGGGGGTGGTGAAAAAAAAGAAGAAGTGCCGAGCAAGGAACCGGAGCGAAAGCAACTCCTCCTCCCCCGGCCGCGAACCTCTCCCGAAGCGCGCTCCGGTCCGCGCAGCGCTGCCCTTCCTCCTGCGAAAAGTAGCCTTGGTCGGGGCTCCCTCCCCGGTCCCTTCGCACCGCTCGCCTGAGCATCAGATCCTCAGCTGTCGATCATCCTGCGGAGCCTCCGAGCAGCGGCGACCGGGGCGGGGGGGGGGGGAGGATTTGAACTCATGGGGAAGAGTGGGGAGGGAGGAAGAGGAGGCCGACGCGGCTGGAGAGGACCAGAAGAGCTGCACTTGCAAAACTACCGGGGGGGGGGGGGGGAGAAGTGGAAAGAGTATTTGAGTCAAGCCAGAAAGGCTCCCTGGCTCGCCTGTGAATTTAATCTCTCTCTCCCCCCCCCCCACCTCCTGCTTCTGCAGTGATTTTTCATGCCCATCTAGCGAGCCCATCGTGTCAATGCCTCTAGGCAGGAGGTTTTCTGACTCCTTCCCCACCACCCCCAGTCTCAGTGGATGACATTTGAGATGGGGAGAACCGCTCCACTGGGCATTGTGACGCTGGCCCTTTTGCTTCCTCCCTGCTGGGAAGGCAGATTACAATCCGGCCGGCCTTTCTCGCCACCCAGGATTGCCAGGTGGGTGTTTAGGCCGGCAGCCCAGGGTGGAAGGGGCCTAGGGGGTGCCTCGCTGGATCCAGGCCAGAAAAGTGCTTCTGACCATTTATAAGCCAGACAGGAAGGTGATAGCCTTTCCTTGCTGTTTGTCCCTGGCATCTGGTAGACTGCTTCTCTCCATGGAGATTCTATTTCACTATAATGGCTAAGTTCAAGAAGCCTAGCTGGTATGACTTTTTAAAACATTTTTTTGCTATTGCACTTTCCCACTGCAGCATTGCGTTTCCACACATGTGGCTTGAAATAGCAAAACTGAAAAGAAATCTGGAAGTCTGACGTGTACAGAATAAAGGCGAGTCAGGTAACAGGTAAAGGGGTGGGGTATAAAAAGGGGATGAAATAGATTGCGGGATCTAGAGGCTCCGGTTGAGACTGTATATGAAGTATGTCAAAGGGAGCCACAACAAGCTGTGCTAGGATTCCCCCTGACCACGATCTTCCATGCACCTGAATCCAACTTCCCTGTTGGTCTCCTGAGATTTGGTTGGGCCCAACACTTGGCTCAGTGACCCCTTCAGCTATCTCTGGAGTTTGGCAGCTGCCCGAATTTTACACAAGTAGGCCCCTGAGGCTGCAAACACATGAACATACATGAAGCTGCCTTCTACTGAGTCAGACCACTGGCCCATCAGGTTCAATTTTGTGTACTCTGACTGGCAGCAGCTCTCCAGGGTCTCAGGCGGAGATCTTTCACATCACTATCTGACCCTTTTAACTGGAGATGCCGGGGATTGAACCTGGGACCTTCTGCATGTAAAGCAGATGTTCTACCACTGTAATACAGCCCTACCGCATAATAAAATGGGGCTTATGTCTGAGTATACATGCTTAGGCTTACTATCTGAGTCTCTCCTCTATGGCTATATAGAGTTGTGTCATTTTAATATTTTGCCCAGAGTGCCAAAATGCTTATAGCCACAAGAGAGAGCAGAGTTCGAATCCCTTGCTGGCAAAGCCATTCTCTCAATGCTATCTGGGAAAAGAAAATAATATAGTAATGCCCTGCTTCATAAAGTTGTAAGGTTAAAGAAAGATGAATGCTGTAATCGAGTTTGCACACTCTTAAGTGTCTTGTGAACAATCGTTCATGTTGTCCAGTCTGCATTATAAAGAATATCCCCTCTCCCATCCCCATTTTGTTCTCTTAATGTGGACAAATGGATCCCAGCAATGCATTTAAAAGCATATCCCAATTCTGTGCCTCAAGCGTCATTTTAGCAAAATAGAACTCTGAAGAATAAGGGAGCCTGGGACTGCGGGAACTGGTAAATATGCAGGATAAATCTCACCCCAGCCATAAACTCTCTCAGGATGGATAACAAGATATTTGGCATCTAAATAAGAAGGTGGCAGCAGATTTGCTTCTAACCTGAGTTCTGAGAAAATGAAAAGAAAGAGAGCTGGATCAGTGGAATTCTCTCCATTCCGGGACAGTACAGAGCTAGTTTATGCCACACTTGGTTGCAGTCCTAGGGGCATAAGTAGTTCCACTTCAGAAATGACCGCAGAAATAAAACACAGTACAACAGATATGGGAAACAAAATGGCTACAGTTTTATTGGTTACAGAACCACAATTCCCCAGTGCTGTTCCTTGGATGGGATGGAAGCAGGGGCCAATGAAATAGCCATGTTGTGAGCTTGAAGTGTGGCTGCCCATAAATAGGCCTAATCTGTGGCCAAGGTGGCATGCCTGGCCTGGTGAGGAGCCAAAGCCTATGGCAAGATAAATGTTTGTTCATCTTAAGTAATTGTAGATGTTTCCTCAGAGGTCCTTCCTTGTTAGGTCTTTGTCTAAGCACCCCGTGGAGACAGAAGGAAGGATCCCCTAAAGGGAGGGGGCAGTGGTGTGTGTAAACAAAGAGCAGTTTAGATTCAGAAAGTAACATGCCGATATGACTGTTAAGTTGACTGAAGCACCAGGAAGATACCAGTTCTCACTTTCTCTCTGAGATTCTTATGTAAGGGAACAGGTTTGCGGCTAGGGTTGCCAGCTCCGGGTTGGGAAATACCTGGAGATTTTGGGGTGGGGCCTGAGGAGGGTGGAGTTTGAGGAGGGGAGGGACTTCAATGCCATAGAGTCCAATTGCCAAAGCGGCCATTTTCTCCAGGTGAACTGATCTCTATCGGCTGGAGATCAGTTCTAAAAGCAGGAGATCTCCGGCTACTGCCTGGAGATTGGCAACCCTATTCACGGCGCTGCAGGAGTTCCTGTGTAAAGTAAATACTGCAAAATGCCATAAGGAATTCTCCAGTGCTCTGACCTCCAAAGGGAACCAGCCCTGGAAAGTGCCTCAAGAATGCCAGAAACCGGGGGTTTTCAGAGTCTGCTTCCAGTGTGATTTGGCTTATGTAAGCTTTAAAAAAAATGCAGGCTTTTTAGAGATTTGCAATACACGCACATGGTTCTTGTAAATCTGGAGATATATCTCCTTACCAATAACCTAATTGAGTTATTACTAAATGGAAATTGCAAACTAGTTTTTGCCAACACATATTTTCCCCGCTGATATTTAGTGGAATGATAATGCTATGATCTTTGGAAATAATCCTATCTAGAAATAAGCCTATAATGACTGGTTGAACATGCTTCAGTAAGATATTGGCAATTTATTTGCAGTTTTGATATTTTAACTTTTTGTGTATTGTGTTTATGGCTTTTTCATATCTTTTATAAAGGAACCATTGTCTAAGAAAAGCTTTGTAAAGGGAATACTCACAAAGGGCCACTCAGTATAGACTACTGTGTGGTCTGGAGATGAACTGTAATTACAAGGGATTTCCAGTTCCCACCTGGAGGTTGGCATCCGTAGTCTCGGGGCAAACTAGGGGATGCCCATCTCCTGTGTATGTGTAAAGTGCTGTCAAGTCATGGTCAACATATGGCAACCCCTGCAGGAGGCTTTCAAGGCAAGTGAAAAGCAGAGGTGGTTTGCCATTGCCTTCCTCTGCAGGTTCTTCCTTGGTGGCCTCCCTTCCAAGACCACCCCTGCTTAGCTTCCGAGATCTGACAAGATCAGGCATTCCTTTCCCCCTCCATCTCATCTACTTTGTACCAAACACAATATGTCAAAATGTGTTTGGTCTTCGAATGTTTATAACAGGAATATTCCACAGGTGATAGATATTTTGTTCGTTTATTAAAGGATGCTTTGTTTATATTAGAAGAAGAAGAGTTGGTTTTTATATGCCGACTTTCTCTACCACTTAAGGAAGAATCAAACCAGCTTACATTCAC